>NW_016107366.1:9049883-9069647 GCF_001604975.1 Cebus imitator | reverse complement strand
CACCTCTCTCAGTCTTCACAGAATTAGGGCCTTGCTCTGGATTAAGCTTTGGTTTAAAGGAATGTTATAGCTGGTTTGATTTTCTGTCCAGACCACTAAAACTTTTTCCATATCAGTAATAAGACTTGGAGGCCATAAGGGCCAAAGGGCGACCTGGGGTGGGAGTGGGGGGTGGAGGTGGAGGTTGGAGTTAAATCGTGCCCCCACAAAATTTGTGTCCATTGGAACCTTAGAACGTGACTTTATTCAGAAATAGAGTATTTACAGATGTGATGAGTAAAGGATCTTCAGAGTAAATCATCCTGGATTTAGCACAGGCTCTAAATCCAAAGACTGGTGTCCTTATAAGAAGATGAGAGGTCGCAGAGACACAGAGAAGAACGTTGTGAGGCAGAGACTGGAGTTTTGCTGCTGGAAGCCAGAAAGGGCCTGGGGCTACTGGAAGATTGAAGGGGCAAGGAAACATTCTTCCCTGGAGGCTTCAGAGGGAGCATGACCTTGCCAACACCTTGACTTCAGACTTCTAACCTCCAAAACTATGAGAGAATAAATTTCTGTCGTCATTTTTTAAAATTTTTATTTTTAAAAATAAGGTAGGGTCTTGCTATGTTCCCCAGGCTGGTCTCAAACTCCTGGGTTCAAGCAATTCTCTCACCTCGGCCTCCCAAAGTGTTGGGATTGCAGGCAGGAGTCTGTCACTTGTAAGCCACCAGTTTGTGGCAGATTTTTACAGAAGCCTTTGAAAACCAGCACAGGGTATTCGAAGCTGCAGGTCTCTACCTACAAAATGTACAGGCTATTCTTCCAGTGCTCTGCTTGCCATGCCACTGTGACACACAACCCATCCCCCACCACCACCCTGACCAAGCAACCCTCACCTCTCCACTGCAATGACGCAGTAACCTCCTCGGCACACAGACCACGCCAGCTTTTCAGTTATTCCTTTCTGCCATACTCTGTGCTTCTCCTTCAGTGCAGTTAAATTACTGATTTTTATCCATTCTGTAATCTAAGGGTTTGCTCAAGGTTGAGCCTGCTGTATCTGTTGTCATTTGCATTGCATTGTTTCTGTGTGTTTTGTAATTTGGGTTTGTGAGTTCATCTTTATGTGTGGGTTCAGGGTGCGACTATGCAGAGCAGATCTCATTTGCTTCTACCAGGCATCCCTCGGATATTACCAGTCACAGACCACTTTGGAGACTAATTTCTCAGCTTCAGGGTTTCTCAGACTACAAAGAAAATGTAAGTGTAAGTTCTAAACCCTTGGGAGGGTTGGCCTATAGTTGTAAATCCTCAAGGGAGAATTTTCCTTCGTTTCCAATCCAGAGTACAAGTCAAGACAAACAAGCTTCACTGTTGTCTTTCTATGCCCGTGGGCAAAGGGGTGGGTGTTTTTTCTAGTCCACTCCTTTTCGGCAGATGTAACTCTATAATGGTTTAGGATTTGTGTGCATTTGGTGGGATTAGATCCAAACACCTATTTCTCTCTTGCCAGGCCTCTCATACCTTGTCCCTAGATGGCTATTTAAAGCTAACTCCTTTGGTTACCCCCAGGACAGCCCAAAGGTCAGCTCTACACTTACTGTTCCTCTTTGGTTTTGGTTCTTAAGTATTTCTTTTTCTTTTCCTTTTTTTTTTTTTTGAGATGGAGTCTCACTCTGTCACCCAGGCTGGAGTGCAGTGAAACATTCTTGGCTCCGCCTCCAGGTTCAAGTGATTCTCCTACCTCAGCCTCCTAAGTTAGCTGGGATTATGGGCATGCGCCACCACGCCTGGCTAATTTTTGTATTTTTAGTAGAAATGGGCTTTCACCATGTTGGCCAGGTTAGTCTTGAACTCCTGACTGAAGGTGATCTGCTCACCTTGGCCTCCCAAAGTGTTGGGATTATAGGTATGTGCCACTACACCTAACCTATTTCTCTTTCTTATGAGTCCAGCAATGCATCTAAAGGAAAGTTGGTTACATATTATCTGGCAAATCTAGGTTTTGTTGTTGAGAAGGTTTTCAGGTTATCTTCTCTGTCATTGTACAGAAACTGTTACCAGAACACCAGGAGTTCTGTCTAGGTCTTTCTGCTTGCTGCACAGAAGCCAAACACTGAGACAAATATTGCCACGGAAGGCTTTAACTGGGTGCTGCAGCCAACGAGATGGGTGATCAGTCTCAAATCCAATAAAATCAGAGGTTTATATAGCAAGGAAGAAATGTAACCATGTGTGGGAAATTAAGGGGTAAGGAAGAGAGGCTGATCAGCAGAAGTAGCTGGTCAGTTAGGCCATCAACAGGTGAGAGGTCTGGTGAGTTTCAGCTCCTTGATACTATCTGGGAGCCTGGATGGTTGGTTTCCTGAGAAAGCAACTCAGATAAGACAAATATAATGTTCTCATTTCAAGACTGGGAGGGTCAATTTCTATGTTTATTCAAAATAAACCAAAAACATCAGCTCTATGGGACAATTGGGCCAGTTTAAAAACTATGAATCCTAATTACTTCTTTCTTGCCCGTCTCCCTCTGCCAGATATAGTCTATTGTATTGAGCCCCACACTACCTCTTGCTTGCCTTTCCATATCCTC
Organism: Cebus imitator; assembly: GCF_001604975.1. NCBI lineage: Eukaryota > Metazoa > Chordata > Mammalia > Primates > Cebidae > Cebus > Cebus imitator. The sequence continues at coordinate 9,067,072 of NW_016107366.1, read as the reverse complement.
CTCTGTGCCACCAGGCTGGAAGCCTAAAAACTACATTTCCCAGATTCCCTTGCCAGTTGGGTTTCCATGACATTCTGCCCATGGGAGGTACTCATGCCGGAAAAGAAGATGGCAGTATTTAGGCAGCAGCCATTTAGCTCCTGGCAGTGCTTCCTACAGTGGCCATGGAGGGGCTCCTGCGAAGGAGTAGTGGTGGTAGGAGGTGACCCTGGGCTCCTGCCTGGGAACTGGTGGTTCATGAAGAGGCAGCAAAGGGGCCAGGCAGCCAGCCATTCTGACAGTGTCAGTGTCAGCATCAGGGGAGTGTATCTTCCCGCAAGGTGGTGGCCTTAGGAACACCTGGAGGGGCCTGGAGGACACACTTAGGAGATGCGGGCTGAGGGAGGCCCTTGTAGCACCTGGGGTGCAGCGGTCCAGCAGCCGAGGACTGACAGAGGTAGATGACAACAGATGTGTGACCCCACTCCAGATTCCCAGTGTTTTCTAGTTGTTTGTTTGTTTTTAATGCCCCATGATTCAAGTGATGGAGGCTTCTTCTTACGGATCATAAACTGCAAACATCATCTTGTTCATGGTCGGTTAGACCTGGAGGCCTGCGATTTACATACCTAGACCCACTTACCGTCTCCCACCCCCAAGGGGCAAAGAAAACTCACTGGAATGTCTTCCATCTGGATATAGTTCACATTGCCCAAAGCCTGCTCATGCTCCTAAGTATCCCACCCATAATCTGTGCTGCTTATTTCCTGAGCGTTTGGGTATATCCAAGACCATTTTGCAGGCAGGGAATTTGATATTCTGGGATGCCCTCATAAGATGCACCTGATTGGATGGGCTGCTGAGCTTCTCTAGCTTCTCTGAGTGGCCTCTGTTACCCCAATCTGCCCTTTGCTTCCCAGGTGTCAGGGGAAATTCCTCTTCAGCTCCAGGGACTCTGGGAATACTGAAGACCTGGCTGAGTTGAGGGGTAGCAGAGAGGGTGGGAGACGTCCTGCTGAAGGGAGGGGAAGCACCTTCCCTGAGTTGGAAGCTGAGAAATCAGTAGCTGAACTCACTTGCTGCAGGAATGTGGCCTTGGGATGTGATGGGCCCTGCCTCTGCTCCTTCCCTCCCTCCCCAAACATCTGGTTTGCCTGAGACTCAGGAGTTTCCTGGGACTCAGGACTTACAGCACCAGCACCAGAAATATTCCAGACAAATCCAGGCGAACTAGTCACCTGTGTCCCTAGGCTCTGCAATCTCTGTTTCTCATCTCCAATCCTGGCCACTCACTGTTCTCTGAACAGAGGCTCATTCCCATGCCTGGGCCAAGTTGTTCACGCTTCCTGCCCGCTTTTACCTACTGATTCTGCTCTTCCTCCAGGTCCCCCCACTGTCCCTCCAAGAAGCCACCCAGTCTTCCGAATGGATGGCTTTCCCCTGAACTGTCCTCAAAGTATGTCCCATGTTCTTCCCTGTGCCGCAGCCAGCTGCACCTGCCTTTAGCTTTCCATGGGCCTCAGGACTTCTCGAGAACTGGGTCTGCACTTGCCTCGCCTGTCCCCGTAGCATCGGGTACACACACATCTTGGCTTGGCCTGAATGGGACACCCTACAAACACTCTATGAAAAGGCCCAGGGCTCAGGGTGGGGTCTCTTCAACATCTGAACTCCAGGAGGAGAGCCAGCAAGAACAAGGTGGCTGAAGGAAAAGCTGACTCTAGGATGTGCATGGTGGCTCAAGCCTGTAATCCCAGCACTTTGGGAAGCCAAGGTGGGTGGATCACCTGAGGTCAGGAGCTCAAGACCAGCCTGACCAAAATGGTGAAACCCTGTCTCTACTAAAAATGCAAAAATTAGCCAGGCGTGGTGGTGCACGCCTGTAATCCCAGCTACTTGGGAGGCAGGAGGATTGCCTGAACCCAGGAGGCGGAGGTTGCAGTGAGCTGAGATGGCGCCATTGCACTCCAAGCGAGGCAACAAGAGTGAAACTCCATCTCAGGTAGAGGGGAAGCTGACCCTAAATGACATGTTCGTCCCCCTCTTAATCCCAACAACCCTATGGGGAAGTTGTTATTCTTACCACCATTTTACAAGGAAAACTAGAGTTCAACTAAGTTATTTAACCTGCCCAAGTTCACAGCTAGTCGCAGTGGTGCTTAAATTTGAGCCCAGTTTTCACTTATTCCAATGACGTGCTCTTAACTAGTATGATATGTTGATGCATTTTATAGAAACCCTTTCTGGAACAAGGCAAGGGCATGAGTAAATAGAAAGTGGGTGGAGTGGTGGGATGAATTTAAGGATGTAAACTGACACCAGTTAGGTATGAACTGAGCAGGTATGCAGGCTGCATTATTTGACATAAAAGATCAATAGCCCATTTTTTTGTTGTCACTCTGTGAGGAAGTAGCTTCTAATGTGTCCCCTTCAACCACTGCTCAAGAGGGTGGGAAAAGAGGGATGGGGAAGAAAATAAGAAGGGTGGGCAGGGCAGGTTGCTGCTGAGAAAACTCTGTAAGATCTGACCAAAGCCACAGGCATGCGGTGGCTCATGCCTGTAACCCCAGCACTTTGGGAGACTGAGGCAGGTGGATCACTTGAGCCCAGAAGTTTGAGACAAGCCTGGGCAAAATGGCGAAACCTCATCTCTACCAAAAATACAAAATTTTGCTGGGTGTGGTGGTGCATGCCTATAGTCCCAGCTACTCAGGAGGCACCTGAACCCTGGGAGGTTGAGGCTGCAGTGAGCCGAGATTGTGCCACTGCACTCCAGCCTGGATGACAGAGTAAGACTCTGTCTCAAAAAGAAAGGAGAGAAAGAGAAAGAAAGAGAAAGGGAAGCCGGGCACGGTGGCTCAAGCCTGTAATCCCAGCACTTTGGGAGGCTGAGGCGGGTGGATCATGAGGTCAAGAGATCGAGACCATCCTGGTCAACATGGTGAAACCCCGTCTCTACTAAAAATACAAAAAATTAGCCGGGCATGGTGGCGCGTGCCTGTAATCCCAGCTACTCAGGAGGTTGAGGCAGGAGAATTGCCTGAGCCCAGGAGGTGGAGGTTGCGGCGAGCGGAGATCGCGCCATTGCACTCCAGCCTGGGTAACAAGAGTGAAACTCCGTCTCAAAAAAAGAAAAAAAGAGAAAGAGAAAGAGAGAGAGAGAGAAAGGGAAAGGGAAAGAAGGAAGGAAGAAAAGAAATGAGGGAAGGAAGGAAGGAAAGAGGAAAGGAGGGAAGAAAGGAAGGGGGGAAGGAAGCAGGGAAGGAAAGAGGGAGGGAAGGAAGGAAGGAAGGACGGACGGAAGGAAGGAAGGAAGGAAGGAAGGAAGGGAGGGAGGGAGGGAGGGAGGGAGGGAAAGCAGAAGAGAGAAAAGGAAAGAACTGACCCAAAATGACAACAAGATGTTTTTGGAAGTTCCACATAGGATTTCAGAGTTACCCAAACCTCTGCCTCCTCCCTGCCATCCCAACTCCCAACAGTTCCCAGGGGCCTACCTGAGTGTCTGAAAGCCCTCCAGCCTGGCAGGCTCTGGGTTAAGGCTCTGCCTCCAGAAGGCTCCTGGGGAAAGGGCATGGGATGCAGGGTGGGTGTCAAGGCCCTTTGTCTAAAGCCCTGAGGCTGCACACACAGCAGCAGAGCTGGGGCCTGGAGGCAGAGCTGGGGCAGTGGACACCTGAGGCAGGAGTGAGGCCAGCCAGTGGGTAGAGGGCCCAGGGGTCTCCTGCCACCAATTCTGCTTGAATAGAGGCTTCAGTTTTGCAAATCTCCACCTCCCTGGGAGGGGGCCCAGAGGCAGATCAGAGTCTAAAGTTCAGATGGACACTTTGACTTCAGTGAGTCAATGGGAAGGGAGAGTCCTTGGGACCAGTTCCCACCCCAGGCTCCAGTAAGTGTGAGGTTCCCTGCTTCCTCTTCAACCCCAACCCCCAGACACCTGAGCTGGGGGCCAATGGCATAGAAGATGGTGATGGGCAGGAAGTCATTGAAGCTGGAGCTCACGGAGGACGTGTAGGCACCCATGGAGGGGAAGACCAGCCAATCGCCTACGCTCAGCTCAGGCAGCCACACATCCTCCAAGAAGAGCCTGTCAAAGGCGTCACACGTGGTGCCATAGAGGGTGCAGGGGAAGAGAGGCAGCTCTGAGCAGAACTCCTGTGTGACATAGGAAAGGGGGTCAGAAAAGACAGCAGGCTGGCCTATCCCACCCCTTTACCTGGAAGCCATTGAAAGACCCAGAAGGGCACTCCCAGGGACACACGGTGTACACTGGCTGGGATCTATCCCTCCGTGGCCCCTGCCCAGCCTGGCCGGGTCTGACGTGCCTACAAATAAGGCCTCAGTTTCCTCCTCTGTAAATGGGACTATCGTCTTCAATAATTGCTATAAGGGAGCAGTTGAAAACTCAGTTACCTAGGGGTCAAGCAGGTAGCACAAAGGAGTGAAATGGGCCAGGTAAGTCTTACAACAAACTGGAAAGTCAATGACTGTCCAAAGGAAAAGACATTGGGTGGGGAGGCCTCTGTCTAGTGGAAGTCCCGTTCCAGCAGATGGCGTCACGTGCCCGACATGCTGGTCTAATTTGTTGAAATATTTGTTGCCTTGTTGTTCTGCAAGTCCTGTAACATCAAATGTCTCAAATCTTTGAGAGGAGCTGAGAAAATCCAGGCTTTTATGAAATATGTCTAAGTTTTTAAATATGGGCAACTAAAATTGAAAACTATTCCGGGGTCTCCTGCTGGTTCTTCCACATCCAGTATTCACTCCCCGACATGGGAAGAGAGGCAAATACACACACAAAGACACACACCCAGAAACACCACACACACATACGCACTCGTACGTGCATGCAGACACACGTCACATATGTGACCAAACATGTGCACACACCAAGATGTTCACTGGCCAGGAGAAAGTCAAGATATTTACAAAGCAGAGTGGCCCAGACACCAACCCATCGCATCAGGAGACACACCTGCCCTGGAGCTGGAGGAAGACCCTATTGGCCCTACAGGGTCAGGAATCACAGCTTTGTTGCCAGATCATGGGAGGGACTGAGCAGCAGGGGTGCTGGGGGTAAGGTGCCGAGGGACTCGGGAATGACTCTTGAACCACCAGGAAGAAGAACTTGAATATTTTGGAAAACAGGCCACGCCTTTTTGTTCTGGTGATGGTCCCTTTGCCTGACGAGGCCCACATATCCAGCTGCTGCACATGCTCTGACCTGTGGGCAACACATCATGCATGTGCCTACGTGTGCTCTAAGCAGCAGGCAAGGCCCTGCCTCTGGTGTCCAGCACAGCCACTGTTCCCAGTCTGGGAGGCACAAGGCATGTCGAGGTAAAGGACTAGACTCTTGGGGCTGGCGTGGCTCCCTTACCTTCACCACGATGGGAACCCTCGGGACAGGCTCTCAATGGCAGGCGCCGAAGGAGCCATAGTGGCCATCATTGAGATAATACACCAGCTTCCGGCTGCCTTCTGAAAGCAGGGAAAGGACAGGTCCAGAGAGTGTTCAGTCACTACTCTGACCTCCAGCCCCTGAGACAGAGCCCAACTCTCTGCCCTTCCTCTCCCCCAGGGCCTGGGGACGCCTAGACAGTGGCCTCCCCAACCAGCACCATCCTGGCCCACCCACCAGGCTCCAGCACAGCCTTCTTGGCAATGATGTTGACAGCGGCAGTGCAGACAGACTCCACATAGAAGCGGCCAGGCTCTGCGATGACCTTGACGCCACACTCCTCAGGGAAGTCCTGGGCCAGGGCAGCACTGATCACTCTCGCCAACTGGAATGGGGTGGAGGGACAGCAGGAAGAGGTGAACTCATCCAACACGTGTTGATGTGCCAGGGCCTGTGCCGGCGCCTTACCTGGTCAGTCCGTTCATCCCCGAGGCACCCTGCAGGGTAGGCGTTAGAATTATCCCTGTTTACCAAAGAGGGAACAGAAGCTGAAAGATGGGAGGTCACTTGTGTGGGTTGCATGGTAGGTGTAGGGGCTGAAAGAGCATGGCCACCGGGCTCCCTGAGAAGTCCAAAGGTGCAGTGATTTAATCTGACGCACAGTAAGAAGACAGGTATCTCATGGACCCAGGGAATGTAAACTCCCAACTGTAACTGTATTGGTGATGCTAACAATTCTACAGGAAAACATATATACATACAGACACACAGAGAGGGACAGCCCCCAACACCTTGCTGCAGCTGCAGTGGACACCCTGTGCCACCTGCCCTCAGCCTACCTGAGCTCGCCTGCCCTGTGCAAGGCGATTTCTAGCCTCCAGTGCCTGCGTTGCTTCTCTTCCTGTGGGCTGTCTCCAGCACCCTTGGAAACTAGCTGGAATGTGGGGAAATTAACACCCTCAGACCACAGCCTTCAACCAAAGAGGGGCAGGAGTTGGTGAATAAAGGACCTAGCCCCCTGTCCCCTAGTGGGATGATTCTGAGGTTCTGCATTGTCCCCAGGGGGACTGGTACCGGGGCGCACACTGGTAACCAGCTCATAGATGAATTCTCTTCTGACCTTTCTCCCTTCCATCTCACTTTCCTGACTTCCTCATTGGTGCTTCCACCGATCATCTCCAAAAAAACTGCGTGCATCCAAGTATTTGTCTGAGAGTCTGCTTTTGGGGGATATGAAAGACATGCACATACGCACATACCCACCTGTGCTCACAGACAAAACACACCCAGAGACACACCAAAGAGACCGCAACACACAGAGATACATGCATACACACAGACCCCTCCACACACACATGCCTGGGCACACAGGCCGACCTCCCTGAACACCCCCAGTGCCCTTGCCAGCTCACCTCCTCAAACTTGGTCCCGGAGCCCTCCATTCCAGGGAAGCCCCCTCCAATGTCCAGGTGGCTCATATCATGCCCAGCCCCGCGGCCCTTTTCAAAAACGCGCTGGCAGTCAGCGATGGCCTGTGTGAAGCTCTGGGGTGTCTGGCAGTCAGGGCCCACGTGGAAGCTAGCATAGCCAGTGCATGTGACACGGTGAGAGATATGTACAGAAAAACATGTTCAGAACCACAAAGCCACACGGACTGTGGATAACCACAATAGTCAGAGAAGCACAGTCACACATAAGGCACGAAGACACTGGGGCCAAATGCAGAAACAAACAGCTGGAAAGCTAACTGATTACACTGGCATAACTGTGTGCTTTCAGACACCTGCACACTCAGGCCAATGAGGCACCCACAAAGGGGCACTCACCCTGAGTATTCACATGTACACACCCTCAGACACACACTGCCATGGAGCCCGTGATCCCAGCACTGCCACGTGGGCGTCCCTTCCCCTCATGGACACTTCACAGGAAAACCTCAAACCCCAGGGCCCCAGAGCAGGGAGGCCCTGAGTAACCTTCACATCATATCCTGCCCCTTTTGACGGATGGGGTCCCACAGGCCTAGAGAGGGGCCACAGCTTGCCATGGGCCCCAGCAATGGACCAGAACCCAGGGCTCCTGGAGTCCTCAGGTGTCACTCACCTGGCTCCAACCACGGCCAACCCCAGGTCTCTGGCAGACATGAGCAGGTGCCCACATGCCTCCAGGCTGGCTCCGTACTTGGTGCTCAGGGGGAAGGTGCTCTGGCTGTCCTGAGTCCCCAGCCGGAGGAGCAGCCTGGAGGAGGGACACCGGGATGGAGATCACTTAACCAGAGATGCCAAGGGGCCCAGGCCTTCTTATATCTCCAGCCCCACCCGAGCTGAGCTGATCCGCAGATCTGGGAGGTTTTCCAACGCCACCAAATCCATGTGGCCATAAACCAGCCCCACGCACCTGTGTATACATCTACTTTTCTCCAGGTACACCCAGAGAAGGGAGTGTGGGAAACTGATACAGTGTTGGTAAGCACCTACTATGTACCAGGCAACATGCCCCCATGTTGTAAATGAAGGAACTGAGTGTTAGAGAGGTTAAAAGAGACTTGCCCAGGCTGGGCGCAGTGGCTCACGCCTGTAATCCCAGAACTTTTGGAGGTTGAGGCGGGTGGATCACCTGAGGTCAGAGTTTGAGACCAGCCTGGCCAACATAGTGAAACCCTGTCTCTACTAAAAATACAAAAAATTAGCTGAGTGTGGTGGCTCAGGCCTGTAATCCCAGCTACTTGGGAGGCACAGTCACACATAAAGCATGAAGAATCACTTGAACTGGGAGGCAGAGGTCACTTTGAGCTGAGATCGCACCATTGCACTCTAGCCTGGGCAACAAGAGCAACACTCTGTCTCAAAAAAAAAAACAGAGAGAGAGAGACTTGCCCAACGCAGGGAAGCAACCCATTCCAGGATTTGAACCTGGGCTGTCTCACTCCAAAGGCAGCTGCCAGACCCTCTTAAACTGGCTGGGCCTTGAGCGTCCTCCCCTGGCTTGTCTCAGGCCAGCATTTGTCAGGGGTGTGCTGTGCTGGGTGATTCATTCTTTATTGCTGACCCTTGCCCCACCTACCTGCACCCCTGCTGGTCTCACCTGGCCCTGGGGTGGTGCTGGGCCACCTTGGTCAGCTCCTCCTCGCTGACAAAGGTCAGGAGCTGCACCCCGTGGTGGGCAGCATACCAGATGTGGGAGGCAGGCTTGCAGGGGTTGGCATAGATGACACGAGAGGGGGCCACGCCCAGGCCCAGCACGTGCTCCAGCTCCATCTGGAGTGGCCAAGAGCCAGGGTTGGGGGCTGCCTCACTGCCCACCCCCAACTATGTGGGGATAGAGAAAGTGTGCATGAGCCAAAGAGGCTGCCCTGATGGAACCCCAGGTTGGAACCCACCCTCTGCTCCCTCACTTTCAGAGAGGAGCCCTGGGTGGGGCTGATGGGGTGTTCATTATGGAGCCCTTGCTGGGCAGCGCAGGGCTGATAGTCTCAATGCACCGGGCACTCCAGGTGCTGATAGTCTCAGCTTAGAACCAACTCCCTCCGATCCATTTCAGCCCCATGCAGAGATGGGGTGGCTTCCTAGAGGCAGCTTAATCCTGCTTAGCAGAGGGCTCCTGGGAAGGGAGGAAGGGCTGGTCTGAAGGCAGTGAGTTCTCTCAGTTGATTGTTCAGTCAGTTACAGATGACCACCTTGTTCTGCTCTTCCCCACTTCTCCCTACTACACTTAAAAAGAAAGGAAGGAAGGAAGGAGGGAGGCTCAGCGAAATACTCCCAGCCCGAGAAGTTCTCCCCTTCCCACCTTGGCTTCTGCTCTAACCTCCCTCATCACTGCTGAATCCCCTTCTGCTAAGAACCCCTCGGAATGTTTCACCCCGGTGTACGAAAGAAATTCCGCTTCGGATCAGCTGTCTCTGTCTTTTTTTAAATTTTATTTTATTAATTTTATTTTTTTTAGCCCCCCACCCTCGAGATGTTCTGTCTCTTACCATATGTTAGCCCATGGGCAAGTGATCCACCTGAGGCTGTTGCCTCCTCTATGAAATGGGGGTCCCCTGGCTACCTCGCAGAGCGGATGAGAGAATCAGGGAGAAGGCATGTAAGGCCCCTGCAGTGTGCTTAGTGCATTTCAAGTGCTCCGAGGGACAAGGGAAACTTATTCATGACCACAGCAGCAGCGGGCCTGGCTACTCCTCCACAGACACAGGCTCACCTGGCTGGCACAGTCGAAGCCGGTGCCCAGGGTGGCCAGGACATGCAGCGCCCAAGGGCCGTTGTTACACTTCAGTGCATAGAAGGGCGAGACCCATGGCAGGCCTTGGCAGAAGGCCCGATGGCAGCTGACCAGCATGTCCAGGTCGGCCAGCATGAAGGGGTCTCACTGGTCCTACAGGACAGGGAGATAGGGAGGAAAGGCTGAGGGGTGGATTATTTCATTTAATCCTCACAACAGCTCTATGAAATAAGGGCTGCTGTTATCCTCATTTTAGAGATGGGGAAGCAAAGGCTCAGAAAGGTGGTCACTGGCTCAAGTTCCTACAGCAAGAGGATGGCAAAGACAGGGTCTGAACCCAGGTCTCCTAAGTCTCGGGAGACCACACTTGACACTGTTATATTCTGCCTTGCGATGTGTGCCACGGTCCTCGGAGGAGAGAAGAGCCTGCTGGGCTGGGGCAGCTCCAGGCTATTTTTTCTACAGTTATTCAACAGGGTCATCCAGCACCTACTCTGTGCCATACTCTTGTCTGGGTACTGGGGAAAGAGCAGTGAAGAAAACAGACCCAAAATCCCCATCCTGGTGGAGCTTCCATCCGACTGAGCCACAGAGAAAAAGTTGTGGACTCATGCAGCATGAGCTCATTAATTAATTATCATGAGCCACACACCATGCGGGGGGAAGGGAAGGAGGTACTATATAAATCATTCCCATTGCACAGATGCAGCCACTGAGGTACAGAGGGCTGGAGTGCCTCACCCAAGGTCTTACTGCTGGACAGCAACACAGTTGAGATTCAATCCCAACAATGAACAGCTTCAGGTGATACCTGTGGGTCGGGATATTTTGAGGTATCTATTTTTCTCTCTAATTTTCTCTCTTCTTCTCCTCCTCATTGATGCTCGTGTCTGGCTCTATCATGTCCCTGGGGGAGAGATGTGGCCAGGCAGGAGGTGGCTATGAGACTTCCTGGCCTTCTTTGGGAAGCTTAGCCCTTGAAAGGAGAGGGTGCCAGGGTGCAAGAAGAATGTCACGGTGACACTGACAGAAGGCCCTCCCTCAGACCGGGAAAAGTGTCCCCTGACTGGCAGGGAGGGGTTGGTGAAGATGGTAAGAGAGCTGAGACTCTGTGTCCTAAGGGAGTCTGAGGGGAGGTGGGGTGGGGCCCCTGGAAGCCGGTGGAGAGATGATAAGTCACTGGGTGAGTCTAGAGCAGGCCGTCCCAGCAGGCAGCTCCCCCAGGATCTTGTCAACTATGTGCTCTGTGCAGTCGGTCTGGAGTGGACAAAGAGTCTGCACCTCCAACAGGTTCTCCGGTGATGGTGGCGATCAGGTCCGGACAGGACCATGCATGGAGGCAGCACAGCCCTAAAAACCCAGGGAGCCAGGGAAGCCAGGAGGACAAGCGGGCAATCATCTTTGTAGACAGAAGCTGGAGGATGCCACAGCTTGGCACTGGGTAAAACCCCAAGTGGTAGAAGCAGGCAGGGCAGGAAGAGTAAAAACCCAGGAGGGCTGAGTTGGGAAACCCTTCATAGGGTTTCCCAAGTCAAGCTTTTCCATTAGTTTTAGCACAAGAGAGCCTTGAGAGAGACAGCCTAATGGCGTTACAGAACGGTGAAACAGAAAGCCTATTTCTTGCCCACTACGGAAGACCTGAGGCTCACAACTCCTCGTCTTTCCTCTCCCAACATACCAAATCAGAAAGCTCCTGGATCCTTTGCAGGACCACTTGACGAGCAATTCTTCTGGCCCCAGGGTGATGAGTTCCTTTGGCCATGGCCACGGGCTTCCATGGGCTTCCTTCAGGCCCCCGAGGCTGGTGCTTATCCCCAAAACTCCAACCGAGCCGTCTACTGAGCATGGTCTTTGCATCCTGGAAAAGACTTGCTCTGATGACCCAGCCTCCTCCTAGCTCTCAGCTCCCCACTCCCCACAGGCCCTGCGAGCCAGGGCTCCCAGACAAGTTTTTTTTGTTTGTTTGTTTTGAGATGGAGGCTTGCTCTGTCACCCAGGCTGGAGTGCAGTGGTGCAATCTTGGACCACTGTAACCTCTGTCTCCTGTGTTCAAGCAATTCTCCTGTGTCAGCCTCCCAAGTAGCTGGGATTACAGGCACACACCACCACGTCCAGCTAATTTTTGTATTGTACTTTTAGCAGAGACGGGGTTTCACCATGTTGGCCAGCCTGGTCTTTAACTCCTGACCTCAGGTGATCCACCCGCATCGGCCTCCCAAAGTGCCGGGATTACAGGTGTGAGCCACCACGCCTGGCCAGCTCTCCGGTAAGTATGCCCTTGGCCCTCCCATCCAGCTACAGAGAGCTCCATGGAGCCCTCCTGAGTTTCCCATCTGTAGGATGATGGGCTACGGGCCTCAGCCCAGCCTATGTCAGAATCCTGGTATGGGTATCAAGCAAGCTGCATGCACCACCCATACAGGATGGGGTGATTGTGGTTCTCTTCCAGGCTCTCACATACGTTTCCATTCAGAGATGAGAAAACCAAGGCACAGAAATGATAAGTGTGGGCCAGGAGCAGTGGCTCATGCCTGTAATCCCAGCACTTTGGGAGGCTGAGGCAGGTGGATCACAAGGTCAGGAGTTTGAGACCAGTCTGACCAACATGATGAAACCGTCTCTACTAAAAATACAAAAATTAGCCGGGCGTGTTGGTGCGTGCCTATAATCTCAGCTACTCAGGAGACTGAGGCAGGAGAATCACTTGAACCCAGGAGGCAGAGGTTGCAGTGAGCCAAGATCGTGCCACTGCACTCCAGCCTGGGTGACAGAGCAAGACCCTGTCTCAAAAAAAAAAAAAAAGAAATGGTAAGTGTGGAGTCTGCGTTCCTTTAGATCTTTAGATCACAGCTAGGACCTAGGAGATGATCGAGTCCAACAGCCACATTTTACCAACAGGGACAAGAGGCCCAGAGAGAGGAAAAGACCTGGCCAAGGTTGAGTGGTTGGTAGCAGAGCTGGGACTGGAACCCAGGCTTCCTACAGCAGCCACTGGACCCCTGCTGGCCACAGCTGCCTGAGACTAAAGCGAGGCCAACCTGCAGCCAGAGCCTTCTGTTCCAACAGCTGGGAGTGTACTTGTGTCCTCACTCCACACCCAGAAAAAGACTTACCTGGTGCCCACTGCAACCGCTTCCTCAGAGACAGCCGGGGGAGTAATCACCCAGCCAGGTTCTTGTCTGCTGCCCAGAAAAGCCAATACACTGAGAACAGCAGGAGTGTTGCAGCAGAGAAAGAGTTTAATTATCACACACAGCTGAGTGGGAGGTATTTCTCAAATCAACCTCTCTGAGAATTTGGAGGCTAGGGTTTTTCAGGATAGTTTGGTGGGCAGGTGGCTAGGTAGTAGGACATGCAGGTTTGCTGGGGATTAAGCTATTAAGAGTGCCAGAACTATCTTTGCATGCAGTTTCTGCTGGGCGTCAGAAGATCCACTGAGTCCGTTCTTTCATATGAGTCAAGATTCTCTAGAATGCGAAAGTCTGAAAAATATCTTGAAGACCAGTCTTAGGTTTTATAATAGTGATGTTATCTATAGGAGCAATTGGAGAAGTTCCTTTATCTTGTGACCTTTGGCTACAGGCTCCTGAGCAGTAGGTAAGTTAAAGAATGATGGCTGGTTCCTTTCGGCCTGAACGGCCATCTTCCAGTAATTTGCCAAAATGAGGAACACAAAAGGAAAGAGAGGCACTATATGTGTTCTCTAGGTTTTTTAGAAAACATGGAGCTGTTCCTTTGGCCACGTATATGCGAATCTATAAGAAAGGTGATATTGTAGACATCAAGGGAATGGGTGCTGTTCAAAAAGGAATGCCCCACAAATGTTATCATGGCAAAACTGGAAGAGTCTACAGCGTTACCCAGCATGCTGTTGGCGTTGTTGTAAACAAACAAGTTAAGGGCAAGATTCTTGCCAAGAGAATTAATGTGCGTATTGAGCACATCAAACACTCTAAGAGCCGAGGTAGCTTCCTGAAATGAGTGAAGGCAAATGATCAGAAAAAGAAAGAAGCCCAAGAGAAAGGTTCCTGGGTCCACCTGAAGCGCCAGCCTGCTCCACCCAGAGAAGCACACTTTGTGAGAACCAGTGGGAAGGAGCCTGAGCTGCTGGAGCCTATTCCCTATGAATTCATGGCATAATAGGTGTTAAAAAAATGAAAGACCTCTGGACTGTAAAAAAAAAAAAAAAAAAAAAAAAAAGAGAGAGAGAGAGAATAATGGCTGGTTATCACTTATCTGAATTAGCAGAACTCAGGCCCCTACCACAATTCTAACCTTGTTGACTTTCATTAGTTTTCCAAAGGCAGTTTGGGTCCCCAAACAAGGAAGGGGCTAGTTTCAGGAAGGGACTCTTATCATCCTTGCTTTAAATTGTAAACTTAATTTTTCCCATCGTAGTTTGACCTATGGCCAGGAAAAAGCAAAAGCAGTGAGTTTGTGAGGTTAGAAGCAAGGTGGATATTCAGCAGTCCCACCACTGGGTATCTATCCAAAGGAAAATAAGTCAATATATGAAAGAGACACTTGCACACACGTGCTTATAGCAGTCAGTTCATAATTGCAAAGATGTGGAACCAAACTAAGTCCCCGTAGGCTAATGAGTGGATAGAGAGAATGTATACATACACAATGGAATACTACTCAGCCACTAAAAGGAACAAAATAATGTCTTTTGCAGCAACTTGGATGGAGCTGGAAGCCACTATTCTTTTTTTTTTTTTTCTTTTTAATTTGAGACAGGTTCTTACACTGTTTCCAGGCTGGAGTGCAGTGGCACGATCTCAGCTCACTGCAACCTCTGCCTGCCAGGTCAAGCGATTCTCCTGCCTCAGCCTCCCTAGTAGCTGGGACTACAGGGACCCACCACCATGCCCGGCTAATTTTTGTATTTTTAGTAGGGATGAGGTTTCGCCATGTTGGCCAGGCTGGTCTCGAACTCCTGACCTCAAGTGATCTGTCCACCTTGGCCTCCCAAAGTGCGGGGATTACAGGCATGAGTCACCACACCCAGCCTGGAGGCCAGTATTCTAAGTGAAGGAACACAGGAGTGGAAAACCCAAAAACATATGTTGTCACTTATGAGTGGGAGTTAAGCTACAAATATATAAACACAGAGTAATATAATGGATTTCAGAGACTCAGAAGGGGGAGGAGGCTGGAGAGGGGTGCTAGGGATAAAAAACTACACATTAGCTAACACTACTCAGATGATGAGTGCACTAAAATCTCAGAATTCACCACTGTATAATTCATCCATGTAACAACAACAACAAAAAAATTTGTATACCAAAAGATATTTTTTTTAAAAGCAGCAAGATGGAGTGAGCTGTGTTAGATTTCTCCAAGCGTTTTAATTTTGCAGAGGCAGTTTTGGGAGCCAGATCTACAGTGTTCCTGAGCTTCAGGTAAATCCCTATGGGAAGAGCTGAGTCTAGCCCAGATCTTAAGAAATAGGAGAAGTACTTCCCCCGATGTCCCCTCTAAACCTCAGCCACCCTGGACTGCTCAGCCCAAATCTCCCAAGCCAGAAAAACGTACCTTGCTAGGTCTGCCTGCAGGACAGGTGCACAGAGGGGAGTCCGACCGCTGTTACAAGTGAATGTCGGCAATGATGAGAAGTGGAGGGAACCTAGAAACCTCCCATCCGCTCTTTCGGCTCTGCAGATGGAAAGCCGAGGGTCCTGGAGGTCTCCAGATCATTCAGCAAATCCGGAGTGAAACTGGGAGTAGAACCAAGACCTCAGTCTCCCACCAGGAGCTGGTTCCACTGCCTCGAACCATAGCTGCTCTCTCCTGGGGTCATGTTTCTTGCCCTCCACTGCAGATGTAAGTGTCTCACTGAAGTGTCTTTGAATGGAAGTGGGAGCCTGTGTGCATCAGAGTCTAGTCATCTCCCCACCCTCTCCCCACCCTTCCTCTCCCCACCCTCCCTCTCCATGTGGGTTGCTGAGGTCTCACCTGAGTTCTTCTGGCCCTCCCAGGCTAAAGCCACCACCTTGGGGCAGCCGCACCTCAGGGATCAGCTGTAACCTCCTGCAGGCTTACACCCACCTCCGTGCTGTGACACAGAACCTCCTCTGCCTGTTCCAGTAAAGGTAGATCCGCAGGGAGTGGGCTGCTCTCCCGGTTTTTGTCTGCCAGCCATGCCTAGGGCAGGAGGTGGGGAGGAGGGCAGTGATGGCAGGGCTGTGAACCCCAAACATCTGACACAGATCTCAGTCAATGTTCCCTCAAGCTTAAGGATGCAGCCATGGCACAGCCTCAGGAGGCCCTGGCATGTGCCTAAGGTAGTCAGGGCACAGCTTGCTTTGATACATGTCAGGGAGACAGGAGACATCAATCAATATGTGTAAGATGTACGTTGGTTTGCTCTGGCAATGTGGGACAACTTGAAGGTGGCAGGGGTGCTTCCAGGTCATAAGAGGCAGAAGGTTGATAAGAGACAAAAAGTTGCATTCTTTTGATTCCTTGATCAGCCTTCCACTGAATACACAATTTAGTCTGACTCAGTGAATCTGCATTTTTCATAAACAATCGGGCAGAGGAAGCAATCACATGTGCATTTGTCTCAGGTGAGCAGATATGATTTTCTGTGCACGCCTCTGAAGATCCACTATTAGTTTACATTGCAGGGTGAAATTCAACAGAACTGTTTTAGGGTAAAGATCTTGAGGCCCACAGCCAATTTTCTTGTGGGCAGTTTGTGAGAGAGGTATGTAGCTCTCTTACCTTATTTAGGAATCCAATGGGAGGTGGGTTTGCCTGGCATAGCTCCCAACTTGATTTCTTCCCTTGGCTTAGTGACTTGGGGATCCTGAGGTTTTATTTTCCTTTCACAGGGCCCAAGTCTTCCTCTGCCTGGGGCAGCAGAGATAGCGGTCTTTCCCCAGAAATGAACCTGCTCTGAGACCTTGGATCAGCTATTCTTCCTTTCTCCAGCTTGCCCCCCACTCGCTGACCCCCCATGGCCCTTTCTCCCATGTATAGCGGAGAGCTTAACTCCAAGGGCTTGACATCAGCTTGGTTTGCCACTTACCAAGCCTGGTGTGCCACTTACAATGAATTTGCTCTAGGCAAGTTAGTTGACTGCTCTGAACCTCAGTTTTTTTCATCTGGAAAATGGGGCCTTGAAGCCAGTTATCAGGTTTAAGATATAAAAAGAAAATATATACAACGTGCCTCACTCTCGCCACTGCTGTGTCTGTGTTTCTAGCCATAGGAATTTTCCCTGCCAGATTGTGTTGGTCCCTCTGCTTAAAATAGGGAACGCATCTGCAATTCTGGGCCCCTAAGACTTGGGGCCAGGGTGGTGGCTCACGCCTGTACTCCCAACACTTCAGGAGGCCAAGGTGGGTGGATCGCTTGAGCTCAGTAGTTGGAGACCAGCCTGGGCAACATGGCAAAATCCTGTCTCTACAAAAAAAATACAAAAATTAGCCAGGTGTGGTGGCACATGTCTGTGGTCCCAGCTACTTGGGAGGCTGAGCAGGAGGATGGCTTTAGCCCAGGAGGTCGGGGCTGGGGCTGCAGTGAGCTGTGATCATGCCACTGCACTCCAGCACTCCAGCCTGGGCAGTAGAGTGGAACCTTGCCA
>NW_016107366.1:9044970-9049103 GCF_001604975.1 Cebus imitator | reverse complement strand
CTGGGCATGGTGGTGCGTGCCTGTAATCCCAGCTACTCAGGAGGCTGAGGCAGGAGAATTGCCTGAACCCAGGAGGCGGAGGTTGCGGTGAGCCGAGGTCGCGCCATTGCACTCCAGCCTGGGTAACATGAGTGAAACTCCGTCTCAAAAACAAACAAACAAACAAACAAAAAACAGATTGCACAATCCCCGCATTCATTGCGGGGGAGGGGGTTGTCCAAGATCACCAATTATTCTCTTATTAAAAAGTTAAACAATATATCTTTTTTAAACAAGCCATTAAAGAGTCTTTAAAAATTCAGCCGGGTGCAGTGGCACATCCCTGTAATCCCAGCACCTTGGGAGACTGAAAAGGACAGATCACTCAAGGCCAGGAGTTCAAGAACAGCCTGGCCAACATGGCAAAACTCCATCTTTACTAAAAATACAAAAAATTAGCCAAGTGTGCTAGCATACACCTGTAGTCCCAGCTACTCCAGGAGCTGAGGCAGGAAAATCCCTTGAACCCGGGGGGTTGTGGGGGGCAGAGGTTGCAATGAGCAGAGATCTTGCCACTGCACTCCAGTCTGGGTGACAGAGCTAGACCTTGTCTCAAACAAACAAAAAAATCTTTAAAGATAAGAATTTACTATTAAAAAAAATTACTTTCTAAGCTTGGATGCGACATAAGCGATCACACTTGTGAAAGATCAACAGATTTGGTGGCACCTGACTTATAACTTGTGTACATTCATAAATATAAAACTCAGCTCTTCCTGGGAGTTAGGACACCAGGGGATTCACTAACAGGACAGTGAGGCCTGAATAAGTCACTCAGGTTGTGGTTCCCTTGGCTATGAAATCCTAATAATTAATTTAATGCAGTGATTACATTCTTCTTCTGAATCCCAGCTAATAAAATTATGTCACCTTTCCTGATCCTCCACTTCCTCATCTGAAAAATGGAATTAATATGTTAGTATTTGATAGCAGCGTTGTTTTGAGGATTAAATGAGATGATCTAAGTAAAGATCTTAGCTTACACCCTGTTAATTGAAATCCCTGGGATTGGAGCACTGTTCCTGGCCTCACCTGCCGGATACACATGTTCGCAGAAAGTTCTCAGCAAATGGCTCTGACAGCTGTCTTTCTCAGAGGGCTGCAACCGGCCTGTGCAGAGCTCTGGTGGGTGAATAACTTTCAGCCCAGTCTGCCTGATTATATTCTCATTTCTGCTGGAGCATCACTACAAACAAAGCAACAGGTTTATCCTGTGAACTAATCGTGGAGTTGGAATTCAAGGGGGACTAGCCAACAGTGAGAGTTAGACCCTGTAGACCCTGGGATGGCATGTGAATAAAGTAAACAACACTGCAGCTTTGCTCTATGCTATTAAAGATCTTCTTTATGTTAAATATCTGAACTTCACCTTAAAGGAGATATTTCACATAAAGACGATG
Source organism: Cebus imitator (assembly GCF_001604975.1). Taxonomy (NCBI): domain Eukaryota; kingdom Metazoa; phylum Chordata; class Mammalia; order Primates; family Cebidae; genus Cebus; species Cebus imitator. Next base: position 9,047,664 of record NW_016107366.1, on the reverse strand, counting down.
CCAATATAATTTTGCCTTAAATATACAAAAACTGTCATCTGTTTTGTAACAAGAATCAGAAGAAAAATAACCCAGGCCCAACATTTCTATAATTCTCATGTTGGATTAATGAATATGGAATCTTTATAAATTATGCATTGCATAATTTTGCTATTTCTTATAATCCTTGTAACAACCATATGAAGCACTAATCATCATCTCCATTTTACAGATGAGGAATCAGAGGCTTACAGATGTTAAAAATGAAGAATTTCCAAGGTTCTTAGGAAGTGGCAGAGCCAGGATTCAAACATGGCTCCATCTGATTCCAGAGCACAGGCTTTTCCACCAGTGCTTAACTCATCCAACAGTCCGCAACAGCATTGAGAAGCGAATGTTATACCTGCTTACAGAGGCATCTGTGAGGTCAGAGAGGGGCCAGACGTCATCCAAATCAAATTACTACCAGAACCGACAAAAGTCATCTCAAAGGTGACCTTAGATCTGGGACTGGTGTAAGCCAAACCTAACAGAGAGAACAGATGGCATCTGTTCCTGCCATTCTGTCCCTCCTGCCATACACCCAATCCACCCCTCACTGCATCCTCCTCTTTTCCAAACCGTGCAGTCATGCTTCCTTCTTCCTGAAATGCTTTCCCTCCAGCCTAGCCCGCTGCTGTTCTCTCCAGTTTTCAATTCAAATGGCATTATGTGGTTGTCATGCATGCTGCCCATCAGCCGTTTCCAAGTCTCCCCTCGAGCACAGGATAAAATTATACTTCCCCACTGAAACCATCAGTGTAAGTTAAGCTATACTGCAGTAATGAACAACCTCCAAATCATAGGCGCTTATAACTACAAAGATTTCTTTCCCACTCATGCGTTGTTCCCATGTGGGTCAATTTCACTCTGTTCTGTCATCTCCAGGATTCAGACTGAAGGAGCAGTCAGTCCCTCATGGCACATTTCTACTCAAAGACCAGTAGCCAGGGCCAGGCGCGGTGGCTCATGCCTGTAATCCCAGTACTTTGGGAGGCTGAGGCGGGCGGATCACGGGGTCAAGAGATCAAGACCATCCTGGCCAAAATGGTGAAATTCTATTGCTACTAAAAATACAAAAATTAGCTGGGCATGGTGGCGCATGCCTGTAGTCCCAGCTGCTTGGGAGGCTGAGACAGGAGAATCGCTTGAACCCAGGAGGCGGAGATTGCAGTGAGCCAAGATTGTGCCACTGCTTGCTAGCCTGGCAACAGAGCAAGACTCTCTGTCAAAAAAAAATGAAAGAAAAAAAAAAAAGACCAGTAGCCAAAGCAAGTCATGTGGCTAGGCCACATGTTAATGAGGAGAGAATTATAATCCTTCCACAGGTGGGAACAGCAAACATTTTGGTAATAATAAGGTCTATTATACTCCTTTCCCTTGAAACGGGATATGGCCATGTGGCTTGCTTTGGCTAATGAAATGTGAGTAAAGCAATGTGTTACCGCCAGTAGAAAGCTTTAAGAGCCAGTGTTAATTCACCACACACTCTGCCCCTCTGCAGGAGCAGTCAGCAGATGGTGGCTACTCTATCAGCCCAGTTCCAAGCATGAGGACAGCATAGAGCAGGGCCCCCAGCTCTCCCTTCACAGGGATATAGTTTGAGGCAATCACAACCTTATTAAAGTACTGAAATGTGAGGTTTGTTTGTTACTGCAGCATCAGTTAACCCATTCATCTCAATACACACTTCCTTTGGAATACTTACAGGGGACAGTGGGAGGTGACCAGAACTAGACCCAGTAGCTGGGCATGGTGGCGCACACCTGTGGATGAGGCAGGAGAATCACATGAACGTGGGAGGTGGCCATTGCAGTGAGCCAAGATCATGCCGCTACACTCTAGCCTGGGCAACAAAGTGAGACTCCATCTCAAAAACAAAAAAAAAAACAAAAACAAAAACAAAACAAAACAAAACAAAAAACTGGATCCAGGCATTGGTCAGTCAGGAAGCTTCCCTGAGCCCTGAGCTTTAAGGAGGATTAAAACATCTTAGGATGGGGAAAATCTTCAGGACATTGTTCTGGGCAAACATTTCTTGAGCAATACCCCACAAGCACAGGCAACCAAAGCAAAAATGGACAAACAGGGTAACAAGTTAAAAAGCTTCTGCACAGCAAAGGATACAGTCAGCAAAGTGAAGAGATTACACACAGAATGGAAAAAAATATTTGCAAACTATCCAACTGATAAGGGATTAATAACCAAAATATATAAGGAGCTCAAACAACTCTCTAGGAAAAAAAAATCAAATAATCCAACCAAAAAGGGCAAAAAATCTGAATAGACATTTCTTAAAAGACAACATACAAATTGCAAGCAGACATATGAAAAGGTGATCCACCTGCCTCAGCCTCCCAAAGTGCTGGGATTACAGGCAGGAACCATCGTGTCCACCAAAACATTTTAAAACACTTGCATTTCTAATAACACGAATTATTTGGAGTCGTTTTGCATTGTCCTACTTGGGAACCATAAATCAGCCCAGGACACACAGAGGCACCACATTCAGCTTTGCCAAGTCGTAGTCATGTTTCAAGATGAAGGCCGTCACCACCCATGAAATATTTATTCTTTTTTTTTTTTTATGTTTCCAATTTTAAATAGTTTTATTTAAGACATTGCATTTTCCACTTACAATACAGTGTTTATAAAGTGCAATGTTATTTCCTTCCC
>NW_016107366.1:9025099-9043819 GCF_001604975.1 Cebus imitator | reverse complement strand
TGTGACTTGTCTAGTTTGGCATCTCGAAGGGCCTTCTCTACGGGGTCCAGGGTTCCACGGAACAGATCAGCATTCAATTCTTCAAATCGGGCACGGGTAATGGAGGTATAGAAATCGATTCCTTCATAGAGAGAATCGATCTCAATACTGGCTGGGTGCTGGAAGAGAGAGTACGCTTAGCACGCTCACAAGCAGTACGGAGGCGTCTTACAGCTCTCTTGTTCTCACTTACGTCCTTCTTATGTTTGCACTTGAACTCAGCAATGAAATGGTTGATCATTCGGTTATCAAAATCTTCTCCACCCAAGTGGGCGTCTCCGGCTGTAGACTTGACCTCAAAGATTCCATCCTCAATAGGGAGGATTGACACATCAAAAGTGTCACCTCCCAGGTCAAAGATCAGCACGTTTCTTTCAGCTCCAACCTTTTTGTCTAAGCCGTAAGCAATAGCAGCAGCAGTTGGCTCATTAATAATTCTAAGTACATTGAGACCAGCAATAGTTCCAGCATCTTTGGTAGCCTGACGCTGAGAGTCATTAAAGTAAGCGGGCACTGTGACCACAGCATTGGTAACAGTCTTCCCAAGGTAGGCTTCTGCAATTTCCTTCATCTTTGTCAGAACCATAGAGGATACCTCCTCTGGATAGAAGCTTTTTGTCTCTCCCTTGTATTCTACTTGGACCTTGGGCCTGCCAGCATCATTCACCACCATAAACGGCCAATGCTTCATATCAGACTGGGAAACAGCATCATCAAATCTGCATCCAATCAGACGTTTGGCATCAAAAACCGTGTTGGTGGGGTTCATTGCAACTTGATTCTTTGTGGCATCACCTATCAATCGCTCAGTGTCCGTAAAGGCGACATAGCTTGGAGTGGTTCGGTTTCCCTGATCATTGGCAATTATTTCTACTTTTCTGTACTGGAAAACACCCACACAAGAGTAGGTGGTGCCAAGATCAATACCAACGGCAGGTCTCTTCGACATGGTTGCTGGCATGTAGGCCTGGCCCCGACAACGAAGAAAACCACAGTAATCCTGAGAGTTGCAGAGGAGTTCAATGAGCGAAATATTTATTCTTGCCAAGGCGGTTCTGCTTAAATCAAATCAAGCTTACAGACATTTATCTCAGTTTACAGAAGATATGGGAGATAAAGGGATGTCAAGTGGAAAGAATTATACCAATTCAGAAAGTGGGATGTTATGCAATTTAACCCTCCCAGCCTCGCAGAAGCAAGCAAATTGGGAAACCATTCAGGAGAATTCAAACACATCACGGTTAACTACAATGTGTGGTTAGTAATTAGAGCATGGTTTGAAAACATCAACCTGGCCAGGCGGTGGTGGCTCACACCTGTAATCCCAGCACTTTGGGAAGCCGGGACGAGCAGATCACCTGAGGTCGGGAGTTCGAGACCAGCCTGACCAACATGGTGAAGCCCCATCTCTACTAAAAATACGAAATTATCGGGGCATGGTGACGCATGCCTGTAATCCCAGTGTCTTGGGAGGCTGAGGCAGGAAAATTGCTTGAACCTGGGAGGTGAAGGTTGCAGTGAGCCACGATCGTGTATTGCACTCCAGCCTGGGCAACAAGAGCAAAACTCCATCTCCAAAAGAAAAAAAAAAGTCAGCTATACAAGACATTTTGGGAGAAATTGAGGAAATTTGCGTGAGAACACATGACATTAGGGAATTGCTGTTACTTTTTTAGGTGGGATAATTCTACATGTGGTTATGTAGAACAGTGTCCTTTTTTTTTTTTTTTGAGATGCTTGCTGAAATAATTCGAGGCTATATGACAGGATGTCCTTACTGTGAAATGTTCTTTTCATTTATTCATTTATTTATTTATAGACAGAACCTCACTCTGTTGCCCAGGCTGAAGTGCAGTGGAGAAATCTTGGCTCACTACAACTTCTGCCTCCTGGGTTCAAGCAATTCTCCTGCCTTATCCTCCCAGGTAGCTGGGATTATAGGCACCCGCCAGTACGCCTGGCTAATTTTTGTATTTTTTAGTAGAGACTGAGTTTCACCACTTTAGTGAGGCTAGTCTCGAACTCCTGACTTCAGGTGATGCACCTGCCTCAGCCTCCCAAAGTGCTGGGATTACAGACATGAGCCACTGCACCCAGCCCTGAAATATTCTAAGAAAAAAATTCAGGCTGGGCACCGTGGCCTCTCAGCAATTTGGGAAGCTGAGGCAGGCAGATCACAAGGTCAGGAATCTGAGACCAGCCTCACCAACATGATAAAACCCCATCTCTACTAAAAACACAAAAGTTAACCAGGCATGGTGGCGCGTACCTATAATCCCAGCTACTTGGGAGGCTAAGGCAGGAGAATCGCTTGAACCCGGAAGGCAGAGATTGCAGTGAGCCAAAGTCACGCCACTGCATTCTACCCTGGGTGACAGAGCTAGACTCTGTCTCAAAAATAAAAAAAAAATTCAGATAGATAGATGATTATGGCAAAATGTTGACTAAATTTTACTACAACATTGGGCCTGTTCTTTTTGCTTTTCTGTCTGCTTAAAATTTTTCATAATAGAAAGTAAAAATTTAAAAGTCTCAGAGTCAGCAATGACAATACTACAGGATCCAACTAAATATTTTTTTTTTTCCCTGAGATAGGATCTCACTGTCACCTGGGCTGGAGTGCAGGGGCACAATCTCGGCTCACTGCTTACTACAACCTCCGCATCTCAGGCTCAAGTGATCCCACCTCAGCCTCTAAAGAATAGCTGGGACCACAGGTGCATGCCACCATGCCTGGCTAATTTTTTTACTTTTTGGTAGAGATGAGCATTTGCTATGCTGCACAGGCTGGTCTTGAACTCCTGAGCTCAAACGATCCACCTGCCTCAGCCTCCCAAAGTGCTGGGATAACAGGTGTGGGCCACTGCACCCAGCCTCCAAACTAAATATCTTTTTTTTTTCTTTTTCTTTTTTTGAGACAGAGTCTTGCTCTGTCACCAGGCACCAGGCTGGAGTACAGTGGTGCAAACTCGGCTCACCGCAACTTCCGCCTCCCATGTACAAGCAATTCTCCTGCCTCAGCCTCCTGAGTAGCTGGGACTACAGATGCACGACACCATGCCAGGCTAATTTTTATATTTTAGTAGAGACGGGGTTTCACCATGTTGGCCAGGATGGACTCGATCTCTTGATCTTGTGATCCGCCCGCCTGGGCCTCCCAAAGTGCTGGGATTATAGGCATGAGCCACCGCGCCCAGCCCAAACTAAATATCTTGAACAATTCATGGCCGGGCATGGTGGCCTACACCTGTAATCCCAGCACTTTGGGAGGCCAAGGTGGGCAGATCACTTGAGAACACAAGTTTGAGACTAGAATGTCCAACATGACCAAACCACGTCTCTACTAAAAATACAAAAAAAAAAAAAATTAGCCAGATGTGGTTACCATGCCCATAATTTCAGGAACTCGGGTGACTGAGACATAAGAATCACTTGAACCCAGGAGGCAGAGGTTGCAGTGAGCCGAGATGGTGCCACTGCACTCCAGCTTGGGCGATAGAGCAAGACTCAGTCTTAAAAAAACACCAATTTGCCCGAGATGAGTTACCATTTTACTAAGCAAATGAGCATTCAGAACACCTTGCACAGATAATTCTTATTCTGTTGACATCAGTCACAGTGTTTCTATATCCAGGAACTTTACTCAGAAGATAGAGTCACTCTACCATGAGACAATGTACATTTTAAAACAATTACTCACATTTTAAAACCTCAACTCACAGCGGGTGTGGCTCTTCCAGGTTTTTCGGAAGGTTAAAACATTTTTTAAAGGCAGCCTCTTCTTTCAGCCAAAATATTCCTTAGCTTCCCTGTAATTTCTTTGCCTCCAAGACCTTCAGCATTTTTCAAATTTCTCTTGCCAAATCAAGAATTTATATTTTTTAAAAATCATTTTAGACCCAACATTGTTTTTACATTGACATGTGGGAAGATAGTTTGCCGGATCGTGGGACATGGGGGGTTCTTTTGAGGTTTGGAGATAGTTTCTATCCCTCTATGCCCAGTCAGTCCTCCCTAGGGGAAGTAGTCAGAAACCAAGACACAGTCCCCCTGTGCCAGGCTCCCTACTCCTCATCCAGGCATCCATGCCAATTGTCCTCTGGCTACAGCCAGGTTTATTGCACTTTCAGAAGTACCTGTCCATAGTTTAAATGCCTGATCCACACAATGAGACATCACTTCACACCCTTTAGGATGGCTACTATCTAAAAAGCAAACAAACACAACAAAACAGAAAATAACTAATGTTGAGGATATGGAGAGACTGGAGTCCACATTCATTGCTGGTGGGAATGCAAAATGGTATAGCCCTATGGAGAGCATTATGGCAGCTCCTTGAAATATTAAGCATGGAATTACCATATGACCCAGCAACTCCACTTCTAGGTATCTTCCCGAAAGAACTAAAAGCAGGGGCTCAAACAGCTATTTATATACCAATGTTCATAGCAGCATTATTCATAATAGCCAAAAGAAATACCCCAAATTTCCATCAATAGATGAACAAATAAATAAAAGGTGATACATAAACATTAATACAAGGAAGTATTATTCAGCCTTAAAAAGAAACAGAGCAGGCAAACCTGGTAGCGCTTTTGTGAAGCCAAAGATAAGGAGAGACTCTGGTGCTGGCCATGCTGAAGAAAAGCTCAAAGGAGTCAAGGTGTAACAACAATTATATTAATTTGAAAATGGTGGGTAACGATGGTTCCATGGCGCAGTTTAAAATTAAGAGGCATACACCACTTAGCAACCTATTGGAAATCTGTTGTGAATGGCAGGGTTTGTCCACGAGGCAGATGGGACTCCAATTTGACAAGCAGCCAATCAATGAAATGGACACACCTGCACAGGTGTAAATGGAGGCTGAAGATACAATTAACACGTGCCAGTATCAGAGAGGAGGTGTCTATTACAAAGGAAACCTGCTACTTTTCACCAGAACTCTGTTCCTACAGACCAAGAATACGCTCTCAGTTAGATACCACAATTTGCAGCTGGGCCTGGTGGCTCACACCTGTAATCCCAGCACTTTGGGAGGCGGAGGCGAGTGGATCGCTTGAGCTCAGGAGTTCAAGACCAGCCCGAGCAACATGGCAAAATCCCAACTCTACAAAAATAATTTTAAAATTAGTCGGGTTTGGTGGCTCGCACCTGTGGTCCCAGCTACTCGGGAGGCTGAGGTGGGAGGCACCTCCAGGAGGTTGAGGCTGTAGTAAGCTGTGATTGCACAACTGTGCTCTAGCCTGGGTGACAGAGTGAGACCTGTCTTAAAAAAAAAGAAAAGAAAAAGAAAACCACAATTTGGTTACACCACACCCTGACTACTACAGTATCATTTTCTCTATCCTTTCATTTCCCTTTCCCTGTTTCTCTATTTTACATAAAGTAATTGGTATGTGTGCAAGTATATTGTTTTTTGGTTTTGTTTTTGCTAAATGGCCAGTGGTATGTTTTGATTGACATCCGATGGAGACGGGATGGAGAAAAACATTCTGTGAAAATATCACCTTTTTCCGTGAGTGGCATGCTGGTGCAGCTCTCATCTTTATATTCCAGTAAGTTATTTTGCTCTCACTATTTAAGCAAAACACACATGCACACATAAAAATCCTTGCCTACCTTGCTTGCTTGGAGAATTTCTATCTTTTTATCATTGTAAGATCAAGGACAACTTTATAATTTACTGTTAAAGGTCAATCTGTCTTTAAGTAGGGATAAATTACTCTAGAAAAAAAAAACTAGATAGTTTTCCCTTCAAATCAAGCATCTTGTTGTTTAAATAAACTGCTTGTTTAAGGAAAAAAAAAAGGAATAAAGTCCTGATTTGTGCTACAAGATGAGTGAATCTTGAATGCATTATGCTACGTGAAATAAGCCAGACCCCAAAGGACAAATACAGTATGATTGCACTCATATGAGATCCCTGGAATAGCCAAATTCATAAAGAGAGAAAGTAGAAAGAGTACTGGTTACCAGGGACTGGAGGGAGGAAAGAATGAGGAGTCACTCGATGTGCACAGTTTCAGTCTGGGATGACGAAAAATCTGTTGATGGGTGGTGGTGATGGGCGCACAACAACATGAATGTAGTTAATACCGCCTAAGAACACACTCAAAAAGGGTTAAAATGGCAAATTTTATGTTATGTATATTTTACCACAATAAAAAACAAATGCTCATCCACTTGGGGCTGCTGGGCAGAGACAAGACCTTACTGAGGACAGCCTCTCGTGAGCCAGTGACTTGCTGCCGCTGCCTGCCTCCTGCCTGCTGGACTGTTGTGCTCTTCTTCCCCAACACCAGCCTCAGCTGTTGGTGGCAGCAGAAAAAGGTTGGGGGAGCCCCATTCCCATGGTCTTTAGTTCGTTTCATAGATGAGATGACTGAGGTCCAGAGATCAAGCCCAGCATGGCATCAGGACTCTGACTTTGGAGGCTTCCCACCCCATGGTTCAAGTTCTCTTGGATCCCAGATCCAGCAAATGTTAATTGCAAATGTTTTGGGGTTAACCAAATAGGGACTGACTCCACCTCAGTACCAGACCTTACTTTGTTTTCAATTCCAAAGAACCAGAAATCATGAAGCGCCTTTTATTCCCTGCTAATTACAATGCAAACTGCTATCCATATTTTCTTGCTTTTGTCTGAGGGTGGGATCCATCCGTTATCAGAGCTGATGTGTAGTCAGTCTGTTAGGCAACAGGAGCCAACAGGGATTCATTACCCACCACCCACAGCCAACCCCCCACACTGCAACAACCAGGCAGCTGGGGAAGATAAGAGTACAGTCACTTTTACCCTTTCCATTGTTCCACCCAGAGTAGAAGAAATTCAGGGCCTATGGGGATATTGCAAATTCCTTTAACCTGAATGGGGATGCTGATGTGCAAGTTTCTAGAAAGCAGCATGGACATTAGCAGAACATTAAGCAAGCATGATGACTAAACCAAAGGGAGTTGACGGAGAACATTTCAACACCACGTAATTAATTGCCCAGCGTAAAGACATTTCAGCAAAGGGCCTGGAGACCACGAGATTCTGCTTCCTCGTCATAGATCTGCAACTTGCTTCACAGATGGTGTGCAGCAGCCATTGCATGAGGTGCTTAAGAACAATCACAGTGTTTTAATTCCATTTGCTTACCCTGGGGAGACAAATTCTTAATTGACAGTGAAGCCACATAGTACAAGTCAGTCGTGAAGGTTGACACTGAGTCAGCCATTCACCAGGGCAAATATCTTTAGTTTGTTTCACAGATGGGAGGACTGAGGTCCAGAGATTGTGGGTTGTGCCCAGTATCACAAGCTCAAATTCACACGTGACAGACAGCAGAGCAAGGGTTCCCTTGGACTCTGATTAATGTCCTGCGGCTACTCCCAACTGGGGTGAGGGAATCTCCCCACACTGAGTACCCAGCCCTGATGAGGCTTAGAGTCGAATTAGTGGTCCTATTGAAGAGGGAAATTAAATAATAACAATAGTAGTCTGTGATTGCTGCATAATAAAATTTACTGTGTTGTGTTCAGTATAAAACCTAACCCCCAGCTCTGCTTAAAATTAACTAACTCCCTGTAAAACCTACCTTATCTGTTCTCCCCACATTCTCAGCAAAGTTCCCCGGTATCTCAAGACTCCTGTTTTTCTTGCTGACCAGCTGCAAAGTCACAGGGCAAGATAACACCCAAAGAATGTACGCTGTGTTTCTCAAAATGCCATTTTTCAAATGTAACATACATCACAAAACGTGTTACAAATTAATTAACTGTTCTTTGTTCTGGCTTCTGTAAACTTGTTAGCTGCTACATCATCCTGGATGTAAAACAAAAGTTCCCCATTTTCTTGTCCTTTGCTCAGCCTTGGAATGCTAATCTGCTGAGCCAGTGGCCACCTTAATAAAATCCTCCTGTTTCATGCATTGGTCTCTCCGGTCTCCTGAAAGTTCTGCAGCACTATGAGCAGGACCCCTTGCTTTCTCCCTTATTCTCCACAGGAAAAATGTTTAATTGGTGAGTATCATTACCGTGCATGGGTTTGTACTTCTACCACAGATGTATGTATCCATGGACAATACAAAGTATTATTTTGTGTGTTTTAAAAAATTTAAAACAAATGGTATCATATCATATCACTTTGCAACCTGATTTTTTTCAGTCTTTAGTATGTTTTAAGTTTATCCTTATTGGTTCATGTAACTCTTCTTAAATTATTTCAAATACTATAAAGTAGTCCACTGTCTGAATAAACCTCAGGTTATCTACATTCTTTGTGTGTGTGTGTGTTATATGTATTGTACAGTGAATTCTTACAATAACATAAGCTAGAGAAAAGAAAATGTTATTAAGAAAATCACAAGGAAGAGAATATATATTTACTGTTTATTAAGAGGAAGTGGGTCATCATAAAGGCCTTCATCCTCATTGTGTTCATGCTGAGCAGGCTGAGGAGGAGGAGGAAGAGGGAGAAAGAAAGAAGGGTTGGTACTGGCATCTCAGAGGTAGCAGAGGCAACAGAAAAGTAGCATATAAGTGAACCAATAGACTTCAAACACAAACCCATGTTGTTCAAAGGTCAATTTTTTCTTCTTTTCTTGTATAATTGATTGGGTGCAGTGTTCTAAAGATGACTTTGGGGTCTAGTTGGTTTATAATGTTCTTCAAGTCTTCTACTTCATTGTTAATCTTCTGCCAAGGTATTGTATTCATTATTGAAAGTATTCAACTATTATTGTTGAATTGCCTATTTCTCCCTTCATTTGTCAGTTTTCACTTCATGTACTCTTGGGCTCTGTTGTTAAGTGCGTATATGTTTATGATTGTTTTATCTTCCTAATAGATTAACCCTTTTATAATTTTAAGATGTCTCTCTTGGCCAGGCACGGTGGCTCACGCCTGTAATCCCAGCACTTTGGGAGGCCGAGGTTGGTGGATCACCTGAGATCCGGAGTTTGAGACCAGCCTGACCAACATGGAGAAACCTCGTTGATTCCCACACAATAATAGTGGGAGACTTTAACACTCCACTGTCAATATTAGACAGATCAATGAGACAGAAAATTAACAAGGATATCCAGGACTTGAACTCAGATCTGGACCAAGCAGACCTAATAGACATCTGTGGAAATCTCCACCCCAAATCCACAGAATATACATTTTGTCAGCACCACATTGCACCTACTCTAAAATTGACTGCATAATTGGAAGTAAATCACTCCTCAGCAAATGCATAACAAACAGTCTCTCAGACCACAGTGTAATCAAATTAGAACTCAGAATTAAGAAACTAACTCAGTACCGCACAGCTTCACGGAAACTGAACAACTGGCTCCTGAATGTCGACTGGATAAACAATGAAATGAAGGCAGAAATAAAGAAGTTCTTTGAAATCAATGAGAACTAAGACACAAAGTACCAGAATCTCTGGGACACATTTAAAGCAGTGTCTAGAGGGAAATTTATAGCAATAAATGCCCACGTGAGAAGCGAGGAAAGATCCAAAATCAACATCCTATCATCAAAATTGAAAGAGCTAGAGGAGCAAGATCAAAAAAACTCAAAAGCTAGCAGAAGACAAGAAGTAACTAAGATCAGAGCAGAACTGAAGGAGATGGAGACACAAAAACCCTTCAAAAAATCAATAAATTCAGGAGCTGGTTTTTTGAAAAGATCAACAAAATAGACCGCTAGCCAGATTAATAAAAAAGAAAATGGAGAAGAATCAAACAGAAGCAATAAAAAATGATAAAGGGGATATCATCACTGATTCCACAGAAATTCAAACTACAATCAGAGATTACTACAAACAACTCTATGGACATAAACCAGTAAACCTGGAAGAAATGGATAAATTCCTGGACACTTGTACCCTCCCAAGCCTAAACCAGGAAGAAGTTGAAACCCTGAATAGACCAATAACAAGGGCTGAAGTTGAGGCAGCAATTAATAGCCTAGCAACCAAAAAAAGTCCAGGTCCAGAAGGGCTCACAGCTGAATTCTACTGGATGTACAAAGAGAAGCTGGTACCATTCCTTCTGAAACTATTCCAAACAATCCAAAAAGAGGGAATCCTTCCCAAATCATTTTTTGAGACCAACATCATCCCGATACCAAAACCCAGCAGAGACTCAACAAAAAAAGAAAACTTCAGGCCAATATCCATGATAAACATAGGTGCAAAAATCTTCAATAAAATACTGGCAAACCAATTGCAACAGCACATCAAAAAGCTTATCCATCACGATCAAGTAGGGTTCATTCCAGGGATGCAAGGCTGGTTCAACATATGTAAGTCTATAAATGTAATCCACCACATAAACAGAACCAAAGACAAAAGTCGCATGATTATCTCAATAGATGCAGAGAAGGCCTTTGACAAAATTCAACAGCCTTCTATGCTAAAAATTCTCAATAATCTAGGTATTGATGGAACGTATCTCAAAACAATAAAAGCTATCTACGACAAACCCACAGCCAATATCATTACTGAATGGGCAAAAATTAGAAGCATTCCCTCTAAAAACTGGCACTAGACAAGGATGCCCTCTCTCACCACTCCTATTCAATATAGTATTGGAAGTTCTGGCAAAAGCAATTAGGCAAGAAAAAAAAAAAGGATATTCAATTAGGAAAAGAGGAATTCAAATTGTCTCGATTTGCAGATGACATGATTGTATATTTAGAAGACTCTATCATCTCAGCTCAAAATTTCCTTAAACTGATAAGCAACTTCAGCAAAGTCTCAGGATACAAAATCTATGTGCAGAAATCACGAGCATTTCTATACACCAATAACAGACTAACAGAGACCCAAATCATGAGTAAACTCCCATTCACAATTGCTACAAAGAGAATAAAATACCTAGGAATACAACTAACAAAGGATATAAAGGACCTCTTCAAGGAGAACTATGAACCACTGTTCAAGGAAATAAGAGAGGACACACACAGATGTAGAAACATTCCATGCCCATTGTTAGAAAGAATCAATATCCTGAAAATGGCCATACTGTCCAAAGTAATTTATAGATTCAACACTATCCCCATCAAGCTACCAATGACCTTCTTCACAGAACTGGAAAAGAACCACCTTAAACTTCAGATGGAATGAAAAGAGAGCCTGCATAGCCAAGACAATCCTAAGCAAAAAGAACAAAGCTGGAGGCATCATGCTACCTGATTTCAAACTATACTACAAGGATACAGTAATCAAAACAGCATTGTACTGGTACCAAAACAGAGATATAGACCAATGGAACAGAACAGAGGTCCTGGAGGCAACCCCACACATCTACAACCATCTGATCTTTGACAAACCTGACAAAAACAAGCAATGGGGAAAGGATTCCATTTAATAAATGGTGTTGGGAAAACTGGCTAGCAATGTGCAGAAAGCAGAAACTGGACCCCTTCCTTACACCTTACACTAAAATTAACTCTAGATGGATTAAAGACTTAAACATAAAACCTAACACCATAAAAACCCTAGAAGAAAACCTAGGCAAAACCATTCAGGACAGGCACAGGCAAGGACTTCATGACTAAAACACCAAAAGCATTGGCAACAAAAGCAAAAAAATCTGAACAGCCCTTGAGCCCCAGATCTTTCCTCTGACATAGCCTACCCAAATGAGAAGGAACCAGAAAAACAATTCTGGTAATATGATGAAGCAAGGTTCATCCCCAAAAAATCACACTAGCTCACCAGCAATGGATCTAAACCAAGAAGAAATCCCTGATTTACCTGAAAAAGAATTCAGAAAATCTGTTATTATGCTAATCAAGGGGGTTGTAGGAAAAGCCCAGGAAAAGGTGAAATCCAATTTAAACAAGCAAAAAAAAAAAAAAAAAGATACAAGAAATGAAGAGAGAAATCTTCAGTGAAATAGCATAAATAAAAAGCAATCAAAACTTCAGGAAATAATAAATGCAGTTAAAGAAATGCAAAATGATCTGGAAGGTCTCAGCAATAGAATCAAACAAGCAGAAACAAGAGAAAACTTCAGAACTCCAAGACAAGGTTTTCAAATTAACCCAATCCAACAAAGACAAAAAAAAAGAATAAGAAAAAATAAGCAAAGCATCTGAGAGTTTGGGATTATCTTAAACAACCAAACCTGAGAATAATTAGCGTTCCTGGGGAAGAAGATAAATCTAAAAGTTTGGAAAATATATTTGGGGGAAAATCAAGGAAAATTTCCCCAGTCTTGCTAGAGACCTAGACATCCAAATACAAGAAGCTCAAAGAACACCTGGGAAATTAATCACAAAAAGATCATTGCCTAGGCATATTGTCATCAGGTTATCTAAAGTCAAGATGAAGGAAAGAATTTTAAGGGCTGTGAAGCAAAAGCACCAGATAACCTATGAAGGAAAACCTATCAGATTATCTAACAGCATGTTTCTCAGCAGAAACCCTACAATCCCTATAAGGGATTGGGTGCCTATATTCAGCCACCTTAAACAAAATAATTATTGGCCAAGAATTTTGTATCTAGCAAAAGTGAGCTTCATAAATAAAGGAAAGATACAATATTTTTCAGACAAACAAATGCTGAGAGAATTCACCACAACCAAGCCAGCACTACAAGAACTGCTAAAAGGAGCTCTAGATCTTGAAACAAATCCTGGAAACACATCAAAGCACAACCCCTTTAACGCATAAACCTCACAGGACCTATAAAATGAAAATATAATTTAAAAAAAAGACAAAGTATACAGGCAACAAATAGCATGATGAATAGAATAGTGCTTCACATCTCAATACTGACATTGAATGTAAATGGCCTGAATACTCCACCTAAAAGATACAGAATTACAGAATGGCTAAGAATTCACCAACCAACTATCTGCTGCCGTCAAGAGACTTGCCTAACACATAAGGACACACATAAATTGAAGGTAAAAGGGTGGGAAAAGGCATTCCATGCAAATGGACACCAAAAGCAAGCTGAAGCATCTATTCTTATATCAGACAAAACAAACTTTAAAACAACAGCAGTTAAAAGACAAAGAGGGACATTATATAATGATAAAAGATCTTGTCCAACAGGAAAATATTACAATCCTAAATATATATGCACTTAACACTGGAGCTCCCAAATTTATGAAACAATTACTACTATAAGAAATCAGATAGACAGCAACACAATAATAGTGGGGGACTTCAATACTCCACTGACAGCACTTGATAGGTCATCAAGACAGAAAGTCAAAAAAGAAACAATGGATTTAAACTATACCCTGGAACAAATAGACTTTACAGATATTTACAGAACATTCTACCCAACAACTGCAGAATACACATTCTATTCATCAGTGCACGGAACTTTTTCCAAGATAGACCATATTACAGGGCCCAAAATAAGTTTTTTTTTTTTTTTTTTTTTTTTTTTTTGAGACAGGGTTCCACTCTTGTTACCCAGGCTGGAGTGCAATGGCGTGATCTCAGCTCACCGGAACCTCCACCTCCTAGGTTCAGGCAATTCTCCTGCCTCAGCCTCCTGAGTAGCTGGGATTACAGGCACGCGCCACCATGCCCAGCTAATTTTTTTTTGTAGTTTTAGTAGAGACGGGGTTTCACCATGTTGACCAGGATGGTCTCGATCTCTTGACCTCGTGATCCACCCGCCTCGGCCTCCCAAAGTGCTGGGATTACAGGCGTGAGCCACTGTGCCCGGCAAGTAAGTCTCAATAAATTTAAAGAAAATTGAAATTATATCAAGTGCTCTCTCAGACCACAGTAGAATGAAACTGGAAACCAACTCCAAAAGGAACCTTCAAAATCATGCAAATACATGGAAATTAATGAATAATCATCGGGTTAATAACGAAATCAAGATGGAAATTTAAAAATTCTTCAAACTGAACAATAGCAGTGATACAACTTATCAAAACCTCTGGGATACAACAAAGGCAGTTGATATGGTTTGGCTTTGACCCCACCCAAATCTCAAGTTGAATTGTATCTCCTAGAATTCTCACTTGTTTTGGGAGGGACCCAGGGGGAGGTAATCAAACCATGGGGGCCAGTCTTTCCCATGCTATTCTCTTGATAGTGAATAAGTCTCACAAGAGCTGATGGGTTTATCAGAGGTTTCTGCTTTTGCTTATTCCTCATTTTTCTCTTGCTGCCACCACGTAATAAGTGCCTTTCACATCCCACCATGATTCCGAGGCCTCCCCAGCCATGTGGAGCTGTAAGTCAAATTAAACATTTTATTGTTCCCAGTTTCAAGTGTGTCTTTATCAGCAGCATGAAAACAAACTAATACAGTAAATTGGTACCAGTAGAGTGGGGCGTTGCTGAAAAGACACCTGAAAATGTGGAAGCAACTTTGGAACTGGGTAACAGGCAGAGGTTGGAACAGTTTTGAGAGCTCAGAAGACAGAAAAATGTGAGAAAGTTTGGATCTTCCCAGAGACTTGAATGGTTTTACCCAAAACGCTGATAGCGATATAGACAGTAAAATCCATGCTGAGGTAATCTCAGATGGAGATGAAAAACTTGTTGGGAACTAGAGTAAAGGTGACTTTACTATGTTTCGACAAAAAGACTGGTGGCATTTTTCGCCTGCCCTGGAGATTTGTGGACCTTTGAACTTGAGAAAGATGATTTAGGGTATCTGGCAGAAGAAACTTCTAAGGAGCAAAGCATTAAAGAGGTAACTTGGGTACTGCTAAAAGCATTCAGTTTTATAAGGGAAGCAGTTTGGAAAATGTGCAGCCTGACTATGGAACAGAAAAGAAAAACCCATTTTCCAGGGAGAAATTCAAGCTGGCTGCAGAAATTTGCATAAGTAGCAAGGAACATAATGTTAATTCCTAAAACCATGGGGAAAATGTCTCCAGGCCATGTCAGAGACGTTTCACGGCCACCCCTCCCAACACAGGCCTAGAGGCCCAGGAGGAAAAAAAGTGGTTTTGTAGGCCAGGCCCAGGGTCCTTGTGCTGTGTGCAGCCTAGAGACTTGGTGCCCTGTGTCCCAGCCACTCCAGCCGTGGGTGAAAGGGGCCAATGTAGAGCCCAGGCTGTGGCTTCAGAGGGTGGAAACCCCAAGTCTTGGCAGCTTCCACGTGGTGTTGAGCCTGCAGGTGCACAGAAGTCAAAAAAATTGAGATTTGGTGGCTCGTGCCTGTAATCCCAGCACTTTGGGAGGCTGAGGTGGGTGGATCACTTGAGGCCAGGAATTCAAGACCAGCTTGGCCAACATGGCAAAACCCTGCAGTGAGCTGTGATTGTGCCACTGTGCCCTGAGCAGCAGAGTGAGACCCTGTCGACATCCCCACACAAAAAAACTGAGGTTTGGGAACCTCTGCCTAGATTTCAGAAGATGTAAGGAAACGCCTGTTTGCCCAGGCAAAAGTTTGCTTGAGGGGCAGGGCTCTCACAGAAAACCTCTGCTAGGGCAGTGTGGAAGGGAAGTTTGGGGTTGGAGTCCCCACACAGAGTCCCTACTGAGACACTGCCTAGTGGAGCTGTGAGAAAAGGGCCACCGTCCTCCAGACCCCAGAATGCTAGGTCCACCAACAGCTTGCACCACATGCCTGGAAAAGCTGCAGACACTCAACACCAGCCCACAAACGCAGCTGGGAGGGAGGCTGTACCCTGCAAAGCCACAGGGCCTGAGCTGCCCAAGACCGTGGGAACCCACCTCTTGCAGCAGTATGACCTGGATGTGAGACCTAGAGTCAAAAGAGATTATTTTGGAGCTTTACAATTTAACTGCCCCACCTGGATTTCCAGCTTGCATGGGCCCTGTAACCCCTTTATTTTGGCCAATTTCTCCCATCTGGAACAGCTGTCTTTACCCAATACCTGTACTCCCATTGTGTCTAGGAAGTAAGTAGCTTGTTTATTTGTTTTACAGGCTCATAGGTAGAAGGGACTTGCCTTGTCTCAGACAAGACTTTAGACCATGGACTTTTGGGCTAATGCTGAAGTGAGTTAAGACTTTGGGGGACTATTGGGAAGGCATGATTGATTTTGAAATGTGAGGACATGAGATTTGGAGGGGCCAGGGGTGGAATGATATGGTTTGGCTGTGACCCTACCCAAATCTCAACTTGAATTGCATCTCCCAGAATTCTCATGTGTTTTGAGAGGGACTCAGGGGGGTAATATAATCATGGCAGCCAGTCTCTCCCATGCTATTCTTGTGATACGAATAAGGCTCACAAGATCTGATGGATTTATCAGGGTTTCTGCTTTTGCTTCTTCCTCATTTTTCTCTTGCCACCACCATGTAAGACATGCCTTTTCCCACCCTGCATGTTTCTGAGGCTTCCCCAGCCACGTAGAACTGTGTAAGTCCAATTAATTCTCTTTTTGTTCCCAGTTTCAGATGTGTCTTTATCAGCAGCATGAAAATAAACTAATACAGCAGTGCTAAGATAAAAGTTCATAGCCCTAAATGCCTACATCAAAAAGCCTGAAAAAGCACAAATAGACAATCTGGGGTCACACCTCAAGGAACGAGAGAAACAAGAACAAACCAAACCCAAATCCAGGAGAAGAAAGGAAATAACCAAGATCAGAGCAGAACTAAATGAAATTGAAACAATAACAACAACAAATTACAAAAGATAAATGAAATAAAAAGCTGGTTCTTTGAAAAGATACATAAAATTGAAAGACCATTAGCAAGATTAGTCAAGAAAAAAGGAGAGAAAATCCAAGTAAGCTCAATTAGAAACAAAACGAGAGATATCACAACCAACAGCACAGAAATACAAAAGATCATTCAGGGCTACTATGAACACCTTTATACACATAAACTAGAAAACCTAGCAGAGATGGATAAATTCCTGGGAAGATGCAACCCTCCTAGCTTAAAGCAGGAAGAACTAGACACTCTGAACAGGCCAATAACAAGCAACAGGATTGAAATGGTAATAAAAAGTTACCTACAGAAAAAAGTCCAGGACCAGATGGATTCACAGCTGAATTCTACCAGACTTTCAAAGAAGAATTGATACCAATTCTATTGACACTATTCCACAAGATAGAGAAAGAGGGAATCCTCCTTAAATCATTCTATGAAGCCAGTATCACCCTAATACTAAAACCAGGGAAGGACACTACTGCCACCCTCATCCATGCCACCAACATCTCCACCTGGACTACCAATATTCTCCTACACATTTCCCTGGATCCACTCTGCCACCAATCCGTTGTCCACAATGCATCCAGAGTGAGCATTTCTGAAGGAAAATCTGATCCTTGTTTAAAACCCTCCAATAACCAGAACAGAGCCTAGACACAGTAATACATATAGACCACCTGATCTATGACAGTTCCCCCGTGGGAGGGAAGGGATTGTCTTTTCAACAAGTAGCGTTGGGTCAGTTGGATTTCCATATGGAAAAATATGAACTTTGACTTCTACTTCACACTATAACAAGAAGTAATGAGATAGAACATAATCATATCCCTAAATGTAAATAGCAAAACAGTGAAGATTCCAAAAAAAGAAAATAAAATAACATCTGACCTTGGAGGGAGGCAAAATTTTCTTAATAAGGGTAAAATAAGCCTTTTAAAAGATTTAAAAATTAGACTTCATTAAATTAAAAATCACTGTTCATCAGAAGACAACATTAAAAGGGTGAAAGGATAAGAAAGAGACTAGGAGAAGATATCTGCAAAATATCTATCCACGAAGGACTCAATTCCCAAGTATTTGCTACAAATCAACAGGGAAAAACCCTCCCAATTTAAAAATGGGCAAAAGAGTTAAACTGGCACTTCACACACAGTGAAAATGAGTATTCAAAAGTCCAATAATCATATGAAACAATGTCCAGTGTCAGTGGTCATGAAGGAGATGCAAACTGAAATCACAATATACTTCTACACCCCTGCTCTGGACCCCAGCTCGCCCCTTACAGAAGTGTGTAACATTGGCTGTCTTTCTAACACGGCCCTTGACACATTTACAACGTACACGTGTTTGTGTGACTATTGGGTTGATGTCCATCTCCTTCACCAGATCTCAGCCCCCTAATGGCAGCCATGACATCTGCTGCTGATCCTCATGTAAACAAGGCCTGCTATAGAATAGGTGTGTGACACACAGCTGGTGGATGAATGAATGAAGGAAGGAATGAAGGAATGAAAAAGGCGCTATCATTGCCATTTTACAGGTCAGGAAACTGAGTCTCCTTTGTTTGAGAAATTTGCCCAAAGTCACACTGCTCACCTGTAGTTACTAATGCACATGAGGGCTCAGGTCCTTCTAGGGAGTAGATTAGCTGTCCTGCCTTAGTTATTGACAGTTCTGAAGAGTCTCAGCTGGGTGGAGGCATCTTTTTCAGATGTTTCTAGGTGATCTGAACAGAAAAGCCTTGTAAGTATAGTAAGATGAGGTCACAGCTCAGACTGATCTGACCCAGGCACAAGCCAAGTTAAGATTCTGTTGTTGTGGTCCAGTTCAGGGAAAAGACCTTCCTACTGCACATTCTGGTTTCCTGCTCAGGGGCGAATCAGGGTGAAGGAGGTCACAGTGTCCTCCCTTGCACCTCTCTGAGCAGCCAGTGGCATGGTGTAGCCGATTTCCATGTGAGACATCCACACATTCATGAACACAGTTTTAGATACCACTCCTAGGTGTATACCCAAGAGATATGAAAACAGATGTTCAAATAAACACCTGTGCATGCCTGTTTACAGCAGCAGTTTTTTTTTTTT
>NW_016107366.1:8979366-9024744 GCF_001604975.1 Cebus imitator | reverse complement strand
GATAATCTATCAATGGATGATGAGTAGATAAACAAAATGTGGATATTCATACAATGGAATATTACGCAGCCATAGAAAGCAATGAAGTAGTGCTACAAGCTGTGATATGGATGAACCTCAAAACCATGATGCAAAGTGAAAGGAGTCAGCCCCAAAAGGTCACAGAGTGTACGATTCCATTCATATAAAATATTCAGAATAGGCACACCCACAGAAACAGGAAGCAGATTAGTGGTTGCAAAGGCTGAGGGGAGGGGGAATGGGGAGTGATTGCCTAATGGATATAAGGTTTCCGTCTGCGGTGATGAGAATGTTTTGGAACTGGGTAGAAGCAATGGTTGCTTAACATTGTGAATGTACTCAACACCTCTGAATTCTTTCAAATGGTTCATGTTGTTATGTGAGGGGAACCCTGGCTCTAACTCAGAACCCCTGCAGCATAAGGTGAAGGCACAGAAAAGCGGGGTGAATGGGTGTTCAATGTCAGTCTGTCAAATGCATCACTGTGTGCAGGCATGCGCATCTGTGTGTACACATGCTATGTGCGTGTGTGTGTGTGTGTGTGTGTGTGTGTATGTGTGTGTGTGTGTGGTGGGAGGGTACTTGGGCAGTAATAGGCCATTGAGACCAGAGGGAAGGAGGCATTCTCAAAAAGATCACCACAGACTCTTCTTCTGTGAGGACCTGGATCAGAGTTAAGGGCCATTGGGCCAAGACAGGAAACAGATATTATCTGTCAAATTGCCTAAAACTACCCCTTATTTTCCTAATGAGAAAAGCCAGGCCAGAAGAGTTCTACCTCTTGCCGAGGTCCACACTGCAAGTCAGTGGCACTGACTTAAGCCCCAGCCAGGTCTCCAGGAGTGGGGCCCATGTTTTCCACTTGAGGTGTGACCTGGGACCAGGGTCCCAGGTTTTACCTGGGGGGGGGAGCTCCCACATTGGGCACCCAGCCCTGAGGACACCACTGCCCTCTGGCTGCCAGGTCTCCACTGCTGTCTGGCTGCTTAACGGGTCCTGGATCCCAGTGGTTAGGGGACATGTTCCAATGCAGTTCAACAACAGCAAACATTTACAGATGTCTGCTCTTTGCCAGGCCCCGGGGAGTGGAAGGTGACAGAATGCATCAGTTATGATTCTTTCCCCCTCCCCACTTGAGTAATCCCTAGGCTTGTGGGGGCATTAGGTAAACAATCTCAACAGAGTCGGGAGGCCAACAAGGAGGGAAGGGCCCCTGAGAGGCCATCTCGACTGCTATCAAAGAGGAAACTGAGACTCAGAGGATCCCTGACCTGGCCGAGGCCGCACAACCCGGATGCAGCTGAGCCTAGAATTTGAACCTGATAGCCTATGGGCTGCATTTGGCAGGTTTCCAAATCCACGGCCAGGGAAGGTCTTACAATTCATGGCAACATCCTGTCCCTGAGCTTATCACAAGTCCTTCAAATCTTACGTGACTTCCTCCAACTGTTGACATCCTGATTAATGTGTAACCTACTGACACGGAAAAGGACACTGATTTGTGTCTGTATCGTGAAGTTTACTGCTTACATGTAGAATTTCATCCGTATGATATAACCTGTGAATGGCTGTAACGTCTGTATCGTGCCCTCCTACGAGAAAGGACAAATCTGAAATGAGGCGCCCGCCTTTCTCCTAAACTTTCCTACAAAAGCATTCCCACTTGTTACAGACTTGGGAGGATGGCTGACTGTGTTGGTGTGTCTTCCAGGTCCATCCTCACATTTGGTTTCCGACACACTTTTACCAAATTACTTCTGCCTCAACAGCCTTAATTTTAGTTAACAAACCAACATATCTGAGTTCAAACCCATGCTTTTAGAATATAGAAGGTAGCAGAGCAGAGAGGGTGACTTAGGTGTCACCTAGACTTGTATCCAAATCCTAGGCTCGGCACCTTACTGGCTGTGTGCCTTGGGTGACACCTCCTTGCCTCAGTTTTCTCACACATGAAATAGAACCAAAATATGTCTACTTCTGGGAGTGGGTGGGAGAGTTAGTTGAGATAATGCATGGAAACGGTTGAACCACTGTCTGGCACATAACAAGTGCTCAGTAAGTATGAATCGTTTACCTTATGCCCTCAACCTGCCAGCCCCAGACTTTTCAGGCTGTAGGAGAGGGTTGAGGCCAGGTGGCTCCTCTGGGATCTTCCAAGGGGCACAAGTCAGGTCCCTTTTCCATGCTGACGTTGTGTACAGGAAAGACTTTAAGTTGCCAAAAAGAGGTCTGGCCTCTGCCCTTGGTAGGTAATCTCTGTTTGCCTGGTCTTGGGCTAGCCAGAAAGCAACCCTTGGACGCAGGGTGGGAAGACCAACCACATGATTTAGGGTAGGAGCCCTGGGACACACCATCTCAGTTGACCTGGAGACTGAAATCAACCACATGGGCAATCAATCAATGATGCCTGCATAATGGAGACCCAATAGAAATTCTGAACTCCACGGCTCAGGCAAGCCTCCACGGTTGACAACACTCCATGCACATCATCATACATGGACACTGGGAAGTAACACCTCCCGGCTTCAGGGAGAGAGGACAGTGGGAGCTCTGCATCTGATACTTCCCTAGACTTGACTCTATACATGTCTTCCCTTAACTCATCTTAATCTTTGTCCTTTCCCTGTAATAAGCCATCACCATGAGCCCAATAGTTTTCAGCTTTCCACTGAAAAGGTATTCCTGGAGGGAGAGGCAAGGCTAAGGTGACCTCATTTGTCAGCCTAGCCTTCTCCTTTAATGAGTCCTTCTAGTGAATAATAAAACTTCAGGGTGGTTTCGGAAACTCCTGCTCTTGCAATTGGTGTCAGAAGTGAGAGTGGTTGGCTGGGCATGGTGGCTCATGCCTGTAATCCTAGCATTTGGGGAGGCGAGGGCGGGCCAGCCTGGGCAACATGGCAGAGCCTCATCTCTAGCTTAAAAAAAAAAAAAAAAGAAGCAGCAGCGAGGGTGATCTTGCAGACTGTGTCCCCCTCAGCTACAGTTGGCCAAACCCTCACACCCTGGCAATGTTAAACAAACAGGAAAGTGAGCGCGTTGTCCAGAACACCTCACAGTCAAAGAAGGTTTATCCCAAACCCCGCACAGAGCGCTTGCAGTGCAGTGTGTCTCTGCATTTCTCCAGCAGCCCTGTGGGGTAGGAGCTCAGCATTCCTTTTACAGGCAAGGAAGCTGGGGCTCAAGGAGGTGAGGTGAGGGGAGGAGGCAGATGCGAACCCTGGCCTGCCTGACTCCACACTCAGGATCTGACCACCGCATGGTAATGCCCCTCCTGAGGGCCCTTCTATGCTCACAAGCTAAGATGCCACCAGTCTGGGACCTCTTAGGAAGCCAAACGGAGAAAGGCTGAGGATTTCCAGAGCAGGGTGGTATCAGGCCTCCCTGGTGACCCCATGACCACATCTTCATCACTCTCAAGAGCCTGACCACAGTACTTGACCCTGCATCGGGCCTTGCAAACCCAAATGTCTTCATGGGCCAGATAGGTCCCTTAAGGGATGAAGCACCAGATGGATGCTGAGGAGGAGCAGTGGGAAGTGGGACAGATAGAGAAGGCACTCCGTAACTAGGCATCACAGTCTGTGTTCAAGTTCTTGTTTGATTATTTTTTTTTTTTCAGAAGCAGAGCAGATCACTTGAGGTCAGGAGTTTGAGACCCATAAACTTGCATTGTATCTAAAATTATTTTAAAGTAGATATGAGGCTGGGCTCAGTGGCTCATGCCTGTAATCCCAGCACTTTGGGAGGCTGATGTGGGTGGATCACTTAAGGTCAGGAGTTCAAGACCAGCCTAACTAACATGGTGAAACCCAGTCTCTATGAAAAAAAATAATAATAATATAAACATTAGCCAGCCATGATGGTGCACGCCTGTATTCCCAGCTACTCAGAAAGCTGAGGCATAAGAATCGCTTGAACGAAGGTTGCAGTGAGCAGAGATTACACCACTGCACTATCGCATGGGCGACAGAGCAAGACCCTGTCTAGAAATAAAATTAAATTAAAAATAAATAAAGTGGATATGACACTCAATTCACAGGTGTACAAGAAACAGCATCATTCATTTGCTTTATATCTTTTTTTCTCTCTTCTTTTGGAAACAGGGTTTCACTCTAACGCCCAGGCCAGAGTGCAGTGGCACAAACTCAGCTCACTGCACCTTCGACCTCCTGGACTCAAAGGACCCTCCCACCTCAGCCTCCCACCTCGGCTGGGACTACAGGCATATGCCACTACACTTGGCTGATTCTTTTGTATTTAATAGAGATGAAGTCTTACTCTGTTGCCCAAGCTGGTCTCAAGCCCCTGGGCTCAAGTGATCTTCCTGCCCCTACCTCCCAAGTGCTGGGATTACTGGCGTGAGCCACTGCACCTGGCCCATTTGCTTTGCATCAACTTTCTATCCAAATTTTCCATCCCACCATCCTGGGGGGAAATTCAACCTCAGCCATTCATCATTCTCTCTGACACACACACATCCCTCACCAGGAGAGAGCAAAAGTCCTGGGGTCACCTGTAGCAAGGCAGTGGGCAGAGCGGGAAGAACCTAGCGTCATTGGACACCAATCCACACTGGTTACTGCCAAAATACCCACTGTCCCAGCCCACCAGGGAGCACTGCAGGGTTGGGCTGGAGACTATGCTTCTCTCTCTCGACCTCTTGCCAGCTCCCCCAGGCTCTGCCTAGCTCCCCAGATCAGCAGGAACTGCCTCCCTGCAGCCCTCTGCCTCCTCTTCCAGACAGAGAACTTCTTTGGGGCTTAGGAGAAAACGCTCCTCTCCCTTTTGATCAAGCTCCAACTGTGGCTCACCCTCTCCCTCCAGGAAGCCCCTGTGTTGCGTCCATCACTGAAGAACGGAAATAAATAATAACAATAATAGCAAAAACAAAAACTTATAATTTGTCGTTGCCATATAATAGTAAATTTTGCTCTGTTGTATGTTGCTTAATATAAAACCTAACCCCCAGCTCTGCTTAAAATTAATTAACTCCCTGTAAAACCTACCTTATCTATTCTCCCCACATTTTCAGCAAAGTTCCCAGGCATCTCAAGGCTCCTGTTTTTCTTGTTGACCAGCTGCATGGTCATAGAGCAATGTAACACCCAAAGAATAAACAATGCATTTCTGGCTTCTGTTAGCTGCTATGTCATCCTGGATGTATAAAAAGTACCCCATTTTCTTTCTCGGGGCTCAGCCTTGGACTGGTAATCCGCTGAGCCACTGCCACCTTAATAAAATCCTCCTGTTTCACCCATTGGTCGATCCAGTCTCCTGGATATTCTGTAACATCACTGCCCTCTCCCTCACTACCCCAAAGCTCCTCAGTGAACTCAGGCCTCTGGAAACCAGAGTTAGGAGAAGAATTATATCTTGCAGGTAAGTCTCTCCTGCTTGCTGCACCTCCACAAACATCCCCCAAACAAGGAGGCCCAAAACCTTCAAAACAGTATCTTCTCAGCCAGACACAGTGGCTCACACCTGTAATCCCAGCACTTTGGGAGCCTGAGGCAGGTGGATCACGAGGTCAGGAATTCGAGACTAGCCTGACCAACACGGTGAAACCCCATCTTTACTAAAAATACAAAAATTAGCCAGGTGTGGTGATGCATGCCTGTAATCCCAGGTACTCAGAAGGCTGAGGCAGGAGAATTGCTTAAACCCAGGAGATGGAGGTTACAGTGAGCGAAGATCGTGCCACTGCACTCCAGCCTAGGTGACAGAGTGAGACTCATCCCAAAAAAAAAAAAAAAAAAGAAAAAAGACTATCTTGTCATAATTTATCCTACTGGTAAACATATCTGTTTACTATACAAACATATAATACACATGCTTGTAAACATTCACGTTGATATGGGGAGGTTGTGCACACACAGTGCACTATTGGCAGCCAATGTCCTGGAGTAATGGAGACAGGTTTCTTCTGTTTATTTTTATTTTCACTAAAATTAATGACCATCTCACATGTCACATCAGTTAGCAATACATTCAGTTGCAAGAAATATAATACTCAACTAACAGGGGCTTACACGTATTGGGGCTTGTTTTCCTCACATAACAGGCATCTGGAGTCAAGGACAGCAGAGTTGATGTAATGGCTTAAAGACCCAGACTCTTCACTTTTTTTTTTTTTTTTTTTTTTTTTTTTTTTTGGGTTTTTTTTTTTTTTTTTTTTTTTGACAGAGTCTTGCTCTGTCCTCCAGGCTGGAGTGCAGTGGTGCGATCTCAGCTCACTGCAAATTCTGCCTCCCGGGTGCAAGTGATTATCCTGCCTCAGCCTCCTGAGTACCTGGGATTCCAGGCGCATTCCACCATGCCTGGCTAATTTTTGTATTTTTCGTAGAGATGGGGTTTCACCATATTGGTCAGGCTGGTCTCGAACTCCTGACCTTGTGATCCACTCACCTCAGCCTCCCAAAGTGCTGGAATTACAGGCGTGACCCACCACATCTGGCTCAAATTTTTTATTTTTTGTAAAAACGGGGTCTCATTGTTGCCCAGTCTGGTCTTGAACTCCTGAACTCAGGTGATCCTGCCTCTGCCCCACAAAGTGCTAGAGTTACAGGCATGAGCCACTGTGCCCAGTCAACCTCCTATTTTTCTGAAGACCATCTTCTCCAGGTTGGTTTCTCATCCTCAGACCTGCTGCCTCATTATCCCAAGACAGCTGTTGCAGCCCCAGGGACTGTGGTTGTGTCAGAAGAAGGAACAAGCAGTGCCTTATCTAATAGGAAAGCAAAAATGTCCATGAACATTTCCACTTAGATCTAATCAGCCTGCAGGCTTCTAACTCTCAGGGAAGATGCAAAGTGCCCAGCTGGCTTTTCTGGCCTTGGTGATGGAGGCAGGAAAGGGTATGGGGTCGGGAACGGCAGGCTCCTCACAGCGCACCACACGGCCTTGTTCCTGACAGGATCTATGGGCTTTGCGCTCACTCTGCTCAGATACTCATTCCACAGCCTGGGTCTAAAGATGCACCAGGACAGACAGGGCTGAGGCTGCCACTGGTATCTCTGCAGAGACAACAGCCCAGGCCTGGGGACTGCAGCACAGTGTCCAGGGACAGAGCATGGGCCCTCAGGGCTGAGGGCAGCGTTTTCCCCATTGAGAGTCCAGCAGGGAAACCCAATCTGTCAGGGGTTGGCAGACAAAAAGAGTGAGGTCCTCTGGGCCTCTCCCATAGACTGACAAAGGAGGGGAGGTGACAAAGGAGAGTGAGAGGAAAGAGAAGCGACAGAGAGGATGATGAAGAGGAGGTGACTGAGAAAGAGAAGGTGATGGAGAACAGGAGGTGGAGGAAAGATGGCGGTGAGGGAGGAGAAGGGAAGACAGGAGGGTTTGTGGAAGCCATGATGCTGGGCAGCAGGAGACAAGGGGGCACCCAGCAGATAGGCCAAGTGGACGTCCCAGGTCCTGGGGGGGCAGCTGATCAGGCCTGACATCAACCACTGGGTTCATGAGCCTAGTCAATGCCTTGCTGGAGAGAAGAACAGGGGCTGAGGAGACACAGAGGGAAGCCCTACCTGGGGGATTAGAGGTGGCTTTCCAAAGGTGGTGACCTCCACATGGGGACCTGCTGCTCCCTAGCCAGGCATTCCAGCTCCTTAGCCTGGCCCCTGCTCCTTCCCAGCCAGTCCCGCTGCAGCCCAGCCCAGCAAAGAACACGTGCTCGGTAGTCTGTTGAATGGAAAAACCTATAGAGCCACAAGGCTACAAAAGCTGGACAAAACTGCCCACTTAGGCTGGGCGCAGTGGCTCACACCTGTAATCCTAGCACTTTGGGAGGCCAAGGAAGGTGGTTCACCTGAGGTTAGGAGTTCAAGACCAGCCTGGCCAACATGGTAAAACCCTGTCTCTACTAAAGATTAAAAAAATTAGGCGGGCATGGTGGTGTGTGCCTGTAATCTCAGCTACTCGGGAGGCTGAGGCAGGAGAATCACTGGAACCTAGGAGTCAGAGGTTGCAGTGAGCTGAGATTGTGCCACTGCACTCCAGCCTGGGTGACAGAGTGAGACTCTGTCTCAAAAAAAAAAAAAAAAAAAAAAAATTGCCCACTTGCACAAATACAAAGAAAAGATTATCAAGAGCGCAACATGGGCTTTTTCTCCCAAGGGTGAAATATGAAAAGACGTGAAATCTGTGGTTGTGGGAAGGAGGTTTAGGCTACTCTGAAGAGATGGGTCTCCGTGAGCTGAAAGGCACCAGGGACAAGAGCATCTGCAAGATCCATCCCAGCGGCAAGAGGAGCCCTCCTCGGCCCCTGCCCAGCAGGCCCCCCCTCCTTCTCCCCCGGCCTTGGCACCCGGCCCCAGCTGTTGTACTCCCTCCATCTCATCCAGGGTAACCTTTCTAAAATGACAATCTGAACATGCCCCTGCTGTACGCGAAATCATGCAGGGCCTTCCCATGATCAGCCCACATGTTTGCCACTTCTCCCCTGCTCTAAAACCCTCCGTGGCTCCCCTCTACCAGCAGGATTATGTCTGGTCGCCCCACCATGACCCTTAAGGGCCTGCGTGATTTGGCTGGCCCATGTCTCCAAGCTCACACTTACCTCACCACCCCACCCCTCTCTGTGCCCCAGTCACCTTGGCTTCCCACTGGTCACTGAACCCTGCACCGTCCGGCTCCCGTGTTGTCCCCCGTCCTCAGTGCAGTGGCTCCTCTTGGCCCAGCTGACTCCTACACACCCTCCAGATGCCTGTCCTGCCTCCTTGGTGACCCCACAGGTCCCTGAGTGGCCCCCACCAGTGCACTCACCCCAGAACCCAGGAGAGCCTTAGAAGCAGGCTGTGTCCCCAGCACCCATCCCCAGCATCTTCATACCTATTTGTTATCCCCACAAATGGAAGGGATGAATGGCCTGCAGTCCATCATCATGACAAGACTAGGCCCTGGGGCCCCAGCCAGGAGCCTGTCAGTCCCCCTCACATCTCTCTGCCCTTGCGAGGTGGGTGCTGATGTTATTTCTCAAGAACCTGCTGTGCCAGGCAGGTTGCATGGGCTGCTTCCTCTGATGCTCACAATGGCCTGGGAGTGGGTGGCATTGAGGAACCAGAGCCCAGGGAAGAGAAGGACCCTTCTGGAGCCAGACAGTAGCCCCATGGCTTCCATGGTACAGAGGGATCTGGGCCAGCCTGGCTGACTCCAGAGCACATGCTCCTCTCCACAGCACCCCAAGGCCTGGGGCTCGACTGGTCAGGGCAGGTACCAAGGGTGGTAAGGATTCCAGGCAGGTCAGAGGTGGGTGGGACCTTGAGGCAGGCCCTGGTGAGAGGGGCCCTGAAGACTGTCTTCTGGCCAAGTCATTGCCCCCTCCTCCTCACCGTGGCTCTGCCCTCACCACCCTTCCTCAGATGGTGGGGCAGCCTCCTGCTGACCCCACTGCCTCCAAGCTCTCCTTTTCTGACTGCTAGACCCACCCCCTTTCCCAAATCCCTGGTCTGCCCCTCCTTCCTGGTTGGCCCCCTCCCCTCTGACCCAGAAGACAGAGCCCAGGCCATTCTGTCTGCCTTTGAGGCCCTTCCTGGTCTGGCCCTGATGTCCCAACCTCCTCAGCCCTAACATTCCATTCCCAAGCCCCACGCTAGCCCCATGCAGTGGGGCCCTGTGCTGAGGGTGAGGGGCACGGAAGATGGTACATACTGGCTTATTTATTAGCAAAGTCTTAGAGACACAGTAAGGCACGGAGTCCAGGAAGGGGGCAGGGTGCCCTGTGGGACATCATGCCCAGGGCCTGAGTGCTGGATGCCCCATCGCGGTGGGAGCTCCCTGGTCTCGAGCAGCTCTGAGCAGCTCTCTCCAGCAGCC
The DNA here is from genome assembly GCF_001604975.1 of Cebus imitator. Taxonomy (NCBI): domain Eukaryota; kingdom Metazoa; phylum Chordata; class Mammalia; order Primates; family Cebidae; genus Cebus; species Cebus imitator. The sequence goes on along the minus strand of NW_016107366.1, from coordinate 9,014,913 downwards.
CCGCTCCTGTGGAGCCTGAGGACAAGGGAGCCCTTTCATCCCAAGATGCTGAGTATGGGCAACAGTGAGGAGTGGAAGGAAGAGGCAGCCCCATCCTGTGGGTGGTGGGAGGGTGGGGCTCGGCAGGAGGGCGGGGCTCGGCGGGAGCCTGATGCTCCGCAAACCCTGAAGGCACTAAGACTAGAGGGCCCGGTCCAGAGGCAGGTCCTGGAGCTGGGGCAGGGGTGGAGGCTCAGCCTGGCTGATGGGTATGGGGAGGGGGCAGGTTGGCTATCTCTGAGCCCAGAGGCACCAGGTGGCAGGAGGCACCAGGTGGCAGGCTGTGGGAGCTGCCTCAGCTGAAGTCGCGGTTGGGCAGGAGGAGCGGGGCTACCAGGGTCCACAGGTAGAGGAGCAGCCCCGCCCAGCTGGCGCAGATCTTCACCCACACGGCGGTCCACGTGCTAATCATCTTCCGAGTCTCGCCGGGCCTGGAACACACCATCTTCCCCATGAGCCTGGCTCCCAGTCTTGTGACTTCCGTCTTGGCCCCGGCCTTATGACCCAGTGTGACCCCTGACTTCAACTCTGGCTCTTCCCCTGTAACTCCGGTCCCTGTCTCTGACATTTTAACACCTGGCCTTCTGACCTTGGACATAGCTCCTGACGTCAGTTCCCATCTTGAGCCCAGTGTTAGGCCATGAGATCGTGACCTGACTCCTGGTCTCCAATCTTGTAATCTGAATTCCAGGACCTCAATCCTAGCCTCTGAACTTGGGACCCTGGAGCTCCTGGCCTTAGTCCTGACCGCTACCCTTGACTCTGACCCTTGATCCTGTAGCTCAGGGGTGCCCCCTGACCTTATTGCAGTCATTTAGCTCCCTGACCTTGCCACTTCAATGCTGGCTTTATGGCCTCCTACTCTCAATTTTAACTTTAACCAAATGACCGCATTTGTGACTCTAAATGACCACAGTCCCAGCCCTAGACCTCATGACTTCTATCCTTGACCTTGTGACTTTGGTTCGGATCTCCACACCCTAATCCTAACCCTCCAACCATGAAGCCCAAATCTGACCCCATGACCCCTGATTTGTAAACCCCGCCTTCCCCACACAGGCCCAACCCCAGCTGCTGTGCTTCCCCCGGGTCTCAGTCTCCTAGCGAAGGCACAGGAGGTGAGCAGATGAAGGCACTGGTGGGGAAACTGGGGCAGGGAAGGGGCAGGCTCTGTGGAGGGTCCTCAGTAGACACCCCCACCCCCAAGCCTTCAGCAGACACCAGGAAAAGCCAGCGAGGGACCGCAGGAGAGATGTACGGACCTGCACCCCGTGCCCCAGGCTCTGTCCATGCCCCACTGGGCTACGTACTTGTACCAGTTGGTGAGCGTCATCATGATGTGCAGTGAGGCCAGCACCAGGCAGAAGTGGAAGAAGGAGTAGCTGTAGGTGACACCATCCTGCTCGTTGTCAAAGGCCCGGCCCTCGCAGGCTGCCAGCTGCTGCTGCTGCGTGGCCTGTAGCATGGGTGGGCACTCCTCGGTCTGCATCAGGCTGTTCACCTGCCGGTGGTCTGAGGAACGAAGACTGCAGGGGAGGGAGGAAGGCGGGCAAATGGATAGACTTGGCATTGGTCATAACATTGGACACAAGTGGTCCCAGAGCCTCGTAGGCCAGTGACCCGGTTACTGGGCCCAGGGGTTAACAAACGGCTTTGCCTCTCAGCTCTACGCCTACCAGACTCCCATTTTCTGTGTGACCTTGAGCAACACACTTAACCTCTCTGAGCCTCTGATTCCTCATCTGTGAAATCAGGGATAATGGTACCTCCTTTAGAGGGCTCCTGGGAGGACTGGGTGGAATAGTGGCGTAAAGTCTCCAGCATAGTGCTTGGCACGGAATATAAATTCAATAAATAGCACTATGGTTATGACAGTTCCTTTGCCGTTTCCATAAACACGGGTTGAGTACCTAATGCTACAAAGCACCGTACCAGGTCCTACATCCACTAAGAATGTTAATAATTAATTGTGCTCGTTTGTCATTAATTTTCAGTTTCCATTTTATTAGTGTCAGGTGATTTTACCAATGGCGGCCCTTTCCTTCATGCTTACACTAAAAAAAGAAAAGAACAACAGTAATGATTGTATGCCATTGCTTTTCTGTGATGAGCTTTGATGTTTTTAACAGAATTTGATAGTTTGAGACATAAAGTTTTTGAAAAGCCAACATGCATTTCAAAAAAAAAAAATAATGGAGAGCTGGATTTCAGCCCCCTCCCAGCAAACTGAGAAATCACTCCTTGCTGCGCTCCCATGGGCCCTAACCACCGAATATCGTATGGATATCTCTGCATGTGAGCCCACACTGGGCTCACATGCAGAGGGCCCAGCCCTCATGGTTTGTATATGCTTCTTTGCTGCCTGTGCTGTGAGAACCGTGCTAAGAACAGACCTGTGCCCCTGGGCTCTCAGCAGTGCAGGTGCCAGGGAGCTGTGGGTATGGAAGCAGCAGGAAGCACAGCTGTGCCAGGTCAGGGAGGGGAAGGGATAGAGAACCAGGGGCAGGGAAAGTGCCAAGCTCCTTGGCCACCAGCCACCATGAGCTCATGGCCTCCTCCTTGGGTCTCAGGTTCCCTGTCTGTAAAATGAAGGTAATCAGGCCAGGAGTGATGTACCCCTGTAATCCAAACACTTTGATAGGCTGAGGCAGGAGAACTGCTTGGGCCCAGGAGTTCAAGGCCAGCCTGGGCAACATAGTGCCTTTACAGAAAAAAAAAAAAAAAGGTTTTTAAGTAGCTGGGCATGGTGGCATGCACCTGTAATCCCAGTGACTCAGGAGGCTGAGGTGGGAGGATCGCTTGAGCCTGGAAGTTTAAGGCTACAGTGAGAGGAGAAGGGAGGGGAAGAAAGGGGAGAGGAGGGGAGGGGAGGGAAGGGAAAAAGAAAAGAAAAGAGAAAAGAAAAGGCAGAGGTAATTCAGGCGTTTCCAGCTTGAAAAGGAATCAAACATGATAAAGAAGACAGATGTTTATGAACTGTACAGAATTGAATTGGAGAAAATGTTTTGAAAAACGCCAAAACAGAGCAAAACGTGAAAGAGACTTAAAATGTTCTAGCCCAGGGGCCCAGAGGCAGGGGTGCTGTTGGAACTGGGGTGGATGGATGGGGAGACCAGAGGAGCAGAGCCAAGATTTCCTCTAGAGTTAAAAGCAGATGGAAAGTGGCGCTTAGAGAAATGCAGGGCCACAGGGAGGCAAACTCAGGGTCTGCCGGATTCAGTGTAAACAATAATTAAACCTATTATAATCTAGTGACTCATAAGAACGGCCACTCACAGCTACCTAGTTGTGCAAATGTTCACAATATTATGTTCATACTAATATACAAATATGCAAATGTTCACAATAATATGCGACACTTATTTGGCAAACTCCCGGACTCAAGCGATCCTCCCACCTCAGCCTCCTGAATCACTGGGACAACAGGTGCATACCACCATGCCTGGCTAATTAAAAAATCTTTTTTTTGTAGAGACGCTATGTTGCCCAGGCTGGCTTTGATCTCCTGGGCCCAAGCAATCCCCCTGCCTCAGCCTGCCAAAGTGTTTGGATGACAAATAACTTACTACTTGCCAAGTTCCTAAGTGTTTTTGTTTTGGTTTGTTAATTTTTTAAAAGAGATAGGGTCTCACTATGTTGCCCAGGCTTGTCTCAAACTCCTGGGCCCAAGAGATCCTCCCACCTTGACCTCCCAAAGTGCTGGGATTACAGATATGAGCCACCACACCTGGCCCCTTTCTAAGTGTTTTACACATATGGATTCATCTATGGCTCTTCCAACAATCCAATGAGGGAGGTACTATTTTATCTCTATTTTGCAGATAAGGAAAGTGAGGCTTAGAGAGGTTTTTGTGGTTTTTTTTTTTGGGGGGGGGTTTGCCCAAGATCACACAGTGAGGAAGTGGCAAGGCCAGGCTCGAATGCAGGCAGTCTGGCTGCAGAGACCACATGGATAAGCACCTACTAAGATACCCCTTTGAAAAGTGCCACTATGCGACCTTCAGCATGAGCTGCCTTGTCTCAGGAGAGAGTGTGGGGTCACAGCCACATCCACCACAATGGAGGCTGTCATCCGCTTGTTACTGAGGACAAAACAGGAGCTCAGAAAGGTTAAGCCACTTATCCCAAGGCACACAGCAGGTAAAAAACAGAGCCTGGACCCACTGACTCCAGTCCATGCTCCTTCTCTGACCCCACAGCTGTCTGCACCCAGCTGAGCTGGCCCAGTATGCAGAAAAGGGCTGTAAGCCTGGAAGCAAAGTCACACCTGGCTTTGCTGCCCACTCATGTCACGCCCTCTGAGGAACTCAGTTTCCCCTCCCGCACAATACAAGAGCTGGACACACTGCATGCTAAGAGCACCTTCCAGCTTGGTATCCTGGCTCCCACATCCTCCCCTCACTTCCGGCTCAGGGCCCCCAGTCATGATCGATCCCTCCCCAGAATCCAGACCCAGCCATACCTGATGAAGAGGGTGCACAGAAGGAAGATGATGAGGCCCACAATGCTCGGGGCATCCCACCACTGGGTCTGATAGCCCTCGGGGTCAGCCAGGAACGTCTCATTGCCCAGCTGGGTTGGCAAGTGGGGGTTGCATTTCTGTTCTGGGGATGGAAGCACAATCATCCTCAGCCCATGCAGGCCAGGCCTAGGTAGCCAAGTGGCCCCGAGGATGGCCAGAGAGCCAGCCCAAATAGACAGACACACAACCAACCACCCAAGTCCCAGCAACTGAGCACTCAGCAGTCACAGGGCAAAGAGACAACTCCAGAACAGACAGGGCCCTCCCATCTCATGGGAGAACTGAGTCTCAGAATGGGCTGGGGCTGGGATGTCCCTGCCACCTGTGAGGGTCCCCAGCCCCACAGCAGGCCGATGCTGGCCCAGGAACGAGGCCAGACCTCGTCGAGCCTGGGCCCATACTCACCAGGGACACTGGATAGGGCCAACCAGGTGACAAACATGGTGTAGAGCATGACGACCGAGGCCTGCAGCAGACCCGAGTTGGGCTGGGCGTTCTGCAAGAGCCGTTCACTGGTAAGACCCCTGCCCGACCAGAGACACCCCGCCCACCCAGTGCACTCACACCAGCCAAGGGACCTCAGAAACTCCCACCCACCTAGGATGCCCCACCACACCCCACTTAGGGAAAACACCAACTGGGCCACTGAACAAAGGCTGAGTGCTAATTCCTCTTTCTCTTAACACCCCTCAGATTACCCAACCTCTTCTCCTGCTGAAAACCCATGTCATCACACTCTGAATTCAAGCCTCCCTGGTTGCCCCTGTCTTCATCTCCACCTGGCCCGCTGCCCCCCTCTTCCCTGCTCTCTATCAGGAGAGCCTGCCCCGCCTCTCCCTCGCCCTGACATATTCCTTCCCAGCTCTGCACAGGTAGCCCCTCTTTAGTATTCAGACAGGACTCCCACCGAGCCCTGGGAACCCTGACTATGACAGCCCTGCACCTGCCAGCCACCCACCTTTCAGCCCACACCCTCTCTCATGGTCCATATCACACAATTTACCTAAAATGACCTCACTGGGCCTAGTCCCCTATTGCCTGTCCTTCCCCACCCCTCAACAACACGAGCACTTGAAGACATGGCCCTCTGTGATTAAGAGCACAGGCGGCTGGGGATGGCAGCTTATGCCTATAATCTCAGCACTTTGGCAGGCTGAGGTAGGCAGGTTGTTTGAAGTCAGAAGTTCAAGACCAGCCTGGCCAATATGGCAAAACCCTGTCTCTACTAAAAATAAAAAAATTAGCTGAATGTGGTGGTGGGAGCCTGTAATCCCAACTACTGGGGAAGCTGAGGCATGAGAATCACTTGTGCCTGGGAGGAGGACGTTGGTTGCAGTGAGCTGAGATCACACCACTACACCCCAGCCTAGGTGACAGAGCAAGACTCTGTCTCAAAAAACAAAAACAAAAACAAATTTGGGCTAGGCGTGATGGCTCACGCCTATAATCCCAGTACTTTGGGAGGCCAAGATGGGCAGACCACTGACTACTTGGGAGACTGAAGCACAAGAATTGCTTGAACCTGGGAAGTGGAGGTTGCAGTGAGTCAAGATTGCGCTACTGCACTCCAGCCTGGGTAACAGAGCCAGACCCTAGCTCAAAAAAAAAAAAAAAAAAAAAGCACACAGACACAGGCTCTGGAGACAGCCTGCCTGGGTTCAAAACCCAGCTGCCCGTGTGACCTTGGCTAGCCCTCTTCTCCAAGCCTTCGTTTACTCATCTGTAAAGTGAGGATGAGGATGGTGTGAGGATCAAATAACATGTCAGAGGCCACTAACTGGCTCTCATCATTATTCCTCCTCCCCGTCCTCACAGCCACGTCCCCAACATCTAGAAGAGGGCCTTGTACACAGGAGGTGCTCAGGAGGTATTTGCTCAATAAATACTGACTGCTGTGTGACCTGGGACACAGACATCACTTTCTCTGAGGTTCAACTTTTCTTACTGGGAAATGAGGCTCTGACCAGAAGGGAGGTTCCCAGCTTTTCTGCTAAAGACCCCCAAAGACTACCTAAGCCCCCTGAAGCCACTGTTGTGCTGAGATCTCAAACTGCAAAGCACCACGGGACTCATGAGGGGCTCCAATAGTACTTTCTAAAGAACCAGCAGTTCCTCTGGGAGCTCCCGCCCATTATTCCAGATGGTCTTGGATTGGAAAGGTGAAATTGTACCTTCCTACACTACTTCTGGAGGTGTCTAGGAACCACCACTCCTGGACTCCCCCTAATGTTCCCCTGATTTGCACAGAAACAAAAAGGACAACATAATAACTGTAATAATAGCTAACGTCTGCAGGAAACCTACAGGCCAGGCATGGAGTGTTTACAAATAGGATCTCAGTCCTGAGAATAACTCCAATAGGAGGTCTTATTATCCTCGTTTGATATTTGAGAGGCAGAGAGAGGTTAGGGGCACTTTCCTCGTTTGACATTTGAGAGGCAGAGAGAGGTTAGGGCACTTCCTAAAGACACCCAGCATGCAACCGTGAGAGCCATGACTCACCTGGGGAAGCTGACCTGGGAGCCCACATACACGAGGGGGTGGAGGGTTGGACAAGGAAGCTAGCCCCAGGACTCAGGATCCTACAAGAAGTCCCACCCACCAAGGGGCCAGGGAGGGACAGGCAGGCTCACCTGGACCTTGGGCAGGACAGCAGCAATGGACATGCAGATGCAGAGGGTGAGGTTGAGGCTGATGAAGATCTTGCCCTCGTGGCAGGTGCTGGGCTCGGTGTAGTAGATGAACATCAGCGCCACAGCCATGATTGACAGCGAGTAGAAGAGGATGGTGAAGAAGAAGAGGCCTGGGCCAGAGGGGTGGTGAGAGAGTAGGCAGGGGGCAGGAGGCACAGGGACCCCCACTCCCTCGAGAGGCCTTGTTGGCAGCTCTCCCCTCTCCAGGTCTCAGTTTCCCCATCTAAGGAATGACGTCACTGCCTTTCACCAACACCTTTATGAGTCATTGCCCCACCCTGAGCTAAGATGCTTCATTTGCTACCTTGTATTAAGGGAACTGTAACAATAAATACAGTGAACTCAAAACAGCCTTGCAAAAACTGAACGAGGCAGAAAGCCAGCACCCAGGTGAGCCTTTCTTCTCGATGTGTTCAGAACTGGAAGAGAACCAGGGACTCACCCTGCTACTGGGGTTTCAGGGACCAGGTGTCACTTGAAGTTCAGCCTGGGCACCACCAAAAGGGCTTCACACACTGCTGGCTGTGCGTGGCCCACCCTGTAGGAACCCCCAAACAAGAACCCCCAAGGCCTCTCCAGGTCAGCTCTCCTCAGATCCCCAGGAAGTCACCCCAGGATCAGAGGCCACCCCCCCCCATCTGCCTGGGACAGCTGGAATCTTGCCCTAAGGCAGTGGCTACTCAAGATGCCCCCCAGTTTTATCTAGCTTCAGGGACCCTCAATTCCTCAGGTAGCCCCAACCCTGCCCTGGCTGGAGTCCCCGCATAGAAGCAGGGTGGCAGCACTGACCTGCATACCAGGCACGAGAGTCACACTCCTCAGCCTTGCCGAGCCACAGCTGGTTCCAGGAGTGTGCGAAGTCAATGAGCAGCACCAGCTGGATGAGGATGAAGAGGAAGGAGCCCACGACGCCGAAGTAGAACCAGACTAGGTGGGGAGAGGAGAGTGAGGGGAGGGGGGTCCCTCTCTCACATCTACTCATTCAACGAGTGTTTCTGCTACGCCCTGCACCGGGGACACTGAGAAGAACAGAGTCCCTGCCCTCAGGGAGCCCCTAGCTATGCACAGACACACACAGAGGGCAGGATATGGGTCAGGTAAGGAGGGCTCCCTCTTCTCCTGGGTTGCACAAAGGCCGTGTAGCCAAGCATCACAGTGCTATCTCACAGGTGGGGAATGACGCTGGACCCAGCCAGCACCCTGGGCTCTGTGTGCCCCAGCAAAGAGCAGCCCCACCACATTCCTCCAACCTGACGCCCCACCTCCCTCCCCACAGCCCCCCATGCCTCCTGCCAAACCCGCCTACTGTTGGAGAAGGAGCCATCAGGGATGTAGAAGGCACCCACGGTGATGCCCACGAGGATCAGGAACTTAAAGAACCAAAACCTATAGAGGGGGTAGGGGATGGACAAGGAAGCTGAGTACAGGCAGGGAAACTGGAAGCCAGACTGGGCCTGGCCCCAGAGCCCCCACCCACGAAGAGCAGATGTCAGGAACGACGAGGGTGGGCTTTCTGATGGTCTCATGGGCATAGGTCTCTCCTGGCCCTGGGAAAAGCCCTAAGGGGCAGGAGGGAGGACCACGCAGCAGTGCAGGTGGTCACCCAGGTCCAGCCCCAGCTGTGTCACTGAAGTGCTGCGGGGCCTGAGGCTTACTGCCGACCTTTCTGAGCCTTACTCTCCGTCTGAGAAATGGATATAACTCAAAGAGCCATTCTCCATGCTGTGCCCTCCCATGGCTCCTGAGCCTGAGGGTAGGGTCTGCAGATCCCTGGACAGGCAGAGGAGTGGGGAAGGCACTGGGGGAAGGTCCCAGGGTGCCGGCAGGGACCCCTCTCTCACCCGTTCTGGATGGCAGCCCGGGGGTCCCGGCTGCTTCTCACACAGAGCATGAGCAGGGTGAAAAAGAAGAAAAAGGCTGCCGTGGCGAAGCACATGCGGTAGACCGCGCGGTAGCCAAGCAGGGAGCCGCAGTCGATGTAGCCCTGCAAGGCGGTGGGGATCCCAGCCCCCTCCTCACATACCCAGGGCAGCTGTGGAGACAGACAGAGCAGCGTCAGGGCCCCACCCCTCACAGAACCCTGGCAGCTCCCTTTATAAACCAGAGCCCTGCTCTGCCAAGACTGTCCAGGAAAGAGGCTCTCCCAGGAGGGACTGGGCCAGGCAGGGAGGGGAGCTGGAGCCCCCCACCTGTGCCTCCACTGCCTCCACCTCCACTCCTAGCTCTCTCTGGGGCTGAAGCCCTGGGAGGGACTTCCCAGTTACAGCTTGTTACTATCTGTTTATTTCCCACAGCCTCAGTAACTATTGCGCTGTCTAAAGCAGGGTTTCCCAAAGTGTTCTCCACTCACCACCTACATCAGAACCACCTGAGATGCTTAGGGAAACAGGGGTTCTGAGGCCCCTCTCCCATGGTGTGGACTGAGAATCTACATTTCTACAAGCTCCCCAGGGAGTCTTATCTTTATACACACTAAAATGTGTATAAATCACCATGATGATGCCCACGCCCCCCCGGTCTGTGCCAGGCAGTAAGAAACTAAGATGAAGGGGAGAGTTAGGAGCCCCAACTTGAGCTTGAGCACTAAAGGGGAGAAAAGCACCCCCTAGGCTGGTGTCTAGGGGGGCAATCTTGATGAATAAGATTTTCCAAGGAGACTGTGGCCTAAGAGAAAGAATACCCCTGTGAGGTTCAAGCCCTCCTCCCCTCATTTCCAACCTCAGATCTTCAGTGCACCCAAACACCCCTGCCTCCTCTTCTGGATGAGCTGTGACCCCAAGCCTGGGCCCTTTAGCCTGGAGCAGCTAAGGCCCCTCACTGGAGGCTGCCGGACCTGGGGTGCTCACCTTGTAGAGCTGACTCTCCACGCCCGGGCTCAGCATAATGATGGACACCAGCACCCCCAGGAAGAGGAAGAATGTGAAGATGAGGCGGCTCACGGTGGAGTTGCGGCTGGCAGGGCAGCAGCTGCACAGGATGCAGGGGGCAGAGCCACAGAGGCAGGACGCCTGTGGGACAGGACCATCATTCTCCCCTCTCCCCTTCCCGGCCCAAGCTCGTGGCTCCCACCACCTGCCCAGAGCTCAGCGCATCTGTACCGTGCTGAGCAGGAGCACAGTGTTCCCCAGACACCAGCCCACTGAACTTTCAGGCCCAAGAGGGAGGCTGGGTCATATAGGGCTACACAGCCAGTAACCACAGAACCCAGATTCAAACCTGGGTCTCTTTCAAGTGATCCTGTGCCTTGAGAGAGAGAGAGAGAGCCAGCCGAGATCACACTGTTTCTTACTTACAGGAAGGGAGAGTGGTTTAAAAAAACATCACAAGGCCAGCTGTCACCGATTACCTTTGTGACCTTATACAACTCACTCAACCTCTCTGTACCTCAGCGTCCTCTTCCGTAACACCAGAATCCTAGTGGTATGTACTCCTCACATACCAGTTGTGACAATGAAAGAGAAATTCCAACCTGTAGCCCCCTCAGGCTCCCTTTCCCCACCCCCCTTAGTTTTTCCCTGCAGGACTTCCCGCGGTCGGCCAGGCTTTATGTTTTACTTTTGTTTGTTGACTTCCACTTTCTAGCAGGGCAGGGATTTTTGTGTTTTGTTCATTGTGGTATTCCTAGAAATTGGAACTGTGCCTGTCACACAGTAGGAGCTTAGGGGCTATCTGTTGAAGGAATATGATGTGTTTGTCATGGTACCAGTCACATGTTACGACCACAGAAAACAGCATAATAGTGCATAATAGGCCGGGCACGGTGGCTCAAGCCTGTAATCCCAGCACTTTGGGAGGCCGAGGCGGGTGGATCACGAGGTCAAGAGATCGAGACCATCCTGGTCAACATGGTGAAACCCCGTCTCTACTAAAAAAATACAAAAAATCAGCTGGGCATGGTGGCACGTGCCTGTAATCCCAGCTACTCAGGAGGCTGAGGCAGGAGAATTGCCTGAACCCAGGAGGCTGAGGTTGCGGTGAGCCGAGATCGAGCCATTGCACTCCAGCCTGGGTAACATGAGTGAAACTCCGTCTTAAAAAAAAAAAAAAAAAAAAAAAAAATAGTGCATAATAAACATCAGTTGGACGAACGGAATGATTTTCGGTTCTGAGGCTATACCAGCATTAGACAGCAGGTGGCGGTCTAACCTTTTCCCTCGCCAGAGTCCTCTGCCCCAGTTGCGGTCAGCCCTTCCCCTGGGCTGGCTGAAACCATTCAGAGGCTGGTGATGCCACACTATGCCCCACCTGAAAAGGAAACTCACCCTCCTGGGAGCCCAGTCCACAGCCCAGCGTTTGAGGAAACAGGCCCCACATCTAAACACCTCTGTCTTCGCCCAAACAGCCCCTATTCCTCAACCAGGCATTTAAGAGCCTGGAGAGCAAGAGACATAGGCCCCGCCCTCCTGGAGCTTACACAAACAGGAAAAACACTAAACAAATCATTACTGACTCGTGGCAAGCGCTAAGAAGGACACGCACTCACTGCCAGAAGAGTGCCAACGCAGACTAGGTTTGATTGAGGGTGGCATGTCAGGGCAGCTCTCCTTGAAGAAGTGACATTTAAGCTGAGAGCAGGCCAGGCATGGTGGCTCACACCTATAATCCCAGCATTTTGGGATGCCAAGGCAGGGGGATCGCTTAGGCCCAGGAGCTGGACAACAGCCTGGGCAACATAGTGAGACTGTGTCTTTTAAAAGGGATTTTTCTTTTTTTCTGAGACAGGGTCTTGCCCTGTCACCCAGGCTGGAGTGCAGTGGCACAATCTCAGCTCACTACAACCTCTGCCTCCTTGGCTCAAGCCATCCTCCCACCTCAGCCTCCCGAGTAGCTGGGACTACAAGCACATACCACCATGCCTGGCTAATTTTTGTTTTTGTTTTTGTTTTCTTTTTGTAGAGCTGGAGTTTCACCACAGTTCCCAGACTGGTCCCAAACTCCTGGGCTCAAGCAATCCACCCGCCTCGGCCTCCCAAAGTGCTGGAATTACAGGTGTGAGCCACTGCACTTAGACTTTCAAAAAGAAATACTTTAAAATAAAATAATAAGCTCAGAGCAGAGGGATAAGGAGACACTGCCAGACCAAAGGGAGGAAAGAAAGTTCTAGGCAGGTGGCTCTGGGGCAGGTAGGGGCTGGGCATTTGAGAAATAGAAAGAAGGGCCTCGTGGCCAAAGCTTGTTGAGCAGGCAGTCCGCAGTGAGTGAGTGTGAGGTCAGACAGGCTGGTAAGGCAGGACCACATAGGCACCAGCAGCCAGAAACAAGACCCTGGTTTTCATCCTAAGGGCAGTGGGCACCCACTCGAGGGGATGGAGCCAAGGGTCAGGAATTGAAAGATCAGCTTTGCAGAGAGCAGACTGGCAGGGGCCTGTTGATCCTGTGACCTCCTCTGCCCTTCTTTCTGGACTAGTCACAGGGCACACAGCACACCCTGCTGGGGGCAGCTGCCTCCTCTCTTACCCTGCCCCTTCTCGCCTGTCTCTCGCTCACACAGATGCTAAACAAAATGCTTCGGAAACAAAACTATTCCTCGTGGTCTAAATGGAAACAGTCCACCTGTCCAGCAACTTCTGGTTACATCTTGCAGCTGTTACCCCAGGAGCTGCCTCCTCTTCATGGCTGTTGATGGGTGAGGAGATAAGAAAAGCCTGAAAAATGTTTCATAGGCCATAATGCAGTGGTCCCAAACCTTTCTGGCACCAGAAACCAGTTTCAGAGAAGACACTTTTTCCACAGATGGCAGCAGGGTAGTAGCAGGGGGCAGATATGGTTTGGGATGAAACTGTTCCACCTCAGATCATCAGGCATTAGATTCTCATAAGGAGCACACAACTTGGATCCCTGGCATGTACAGTTCACAATAGGGTTCGCACTCCTATGAGAATCTAATGCTGCCACTGATCTGATTGAGACGGAGCTCAGGCTGTCATTCTTGGTCACCCGCTGCTTGCCTCCTGTTGTGTGGCCCAGTTCTTTTTATTTTTTATTTTTACAGCTGGGGTTTCACTATGTTGGCCAGGATGGTCTCGATCTCCTGACCTTGTGATCCGCCCACCTCGGCTTCCCAAAGTGCTGGGATTATAGGCATGAGCCTCTGCGCCCGGCATGGCCCAGTTCTTGATAGTCCATGGATAGGTACTGGCCCACGGCTGAGGCGTTGGGGACCCCTGCCATAAAGAACATTCTGGTCATCAGATAGAGCAGGTAATTTAGTCCCATTTTACAGATGTGGAAATTGAGACCAGAGGGGTTAAGAAACTTATCAGAGATCACACAGCAAGTTGATAACAACAATGAGATTCAAGTAGTATTAGTGACAGCTACCATTTATGAAGGGTTACTCAAGCCCAGGCACTGTGACAAGCACTTTATCTACATTAAGCTTCACTGATGCTATAAATTGTGTTATAATTTTCCATTTACAAATGGGAAAACTGAGACAGAGAGGTGACATGACCAAGGTCACACAGCAAGTAAGCTGAGGAGCTGGGATGCAAATTCAGATCTGTGTGCATCAAGGGTCAGGCTGCCCACAGGACCACTCTAGGTCCCAGCTCGTTAATTCACTAATGGTCCTCTCATTTAATTTAAATACATCCCAGTGATGAAAACAAAAATCCCTCCAAGACCAGAAAGCCAAGGGAGGCCAGTGGGTACTGATCTCAGGAGCCAGGTGCCCGGGTGCTCCTTCAGGTCCTGACTCTGGCTTGTTACCATTTAATTTCAATCTGAGACACAAGAAAGCTGTTCCACTTTCAGGGAGCTTGGCCTTTCAGCTCACTCTGGTTCCTAAAGCTCAAAATCCAGGTGTTCCTGATGCCTGAAACCTCAGGATTTCCAAGGGCTTGATCAGCAGCCAGAGAGACCAGGTCAAAGACAAAAACACACACTGCTTCCAGATCATTCTTGGAAATGGTCATCCGCCTTGGTCCATTCACCCCACCCCAGAATGGCTCCAGCTCCTACAAGAACCTCTTCCATTTAACCAAAACGTCATTTTATATATATATATATATATATATATATATATATATATACACACACACATATATCTTCCTACAGAAATGCCAGACCATGGGAGTAAGGGCAGATATGTACAAATAGACACAAACACAGAAATTAATTGTGCCACTGATCATAATAGGAAAATAATAGAGGAAGAGAAATTTTGTTTTGAGACAGGGTCTCGTTCTGTCACCCAGGCTAGAGTGCAGTGGTGCCAACTCAGCTCACTGCAACCTCTACCTCCGGGGCTCAAGCAATCCTCCCACCTCAGCTTCCGGAGTAGCTGGGACCACAGGTACCAGCTAATTTTTGTTTTGAGTTTTCTGGCTTTTTGTTTTTTGTTTTTTTCCCCAAGAAAGGGTCTGGCTCTGTCACCCAGGCTGGAGTGCAGTGGTGTGACCTCAGCTCACTGCAGCCTCAACCTCCTGGCTTCAAGCGATCTTCCTACCTCAGCCTCCCAAGTAGCTGGGACCACAGGTGCATACCACCACACCCAGCTAATTTTTGTATTTTTTGATAGAGACAGGGTTTTCTCATGTTGCCCAGGTTGGTCTTGAACTCTGGGCTCAAGGGATCCTCCACCTTGGCCTCCCAAAGTGCTGGGATTATAGGCATGAGCCACCATCCCCAGCCACTGGGGGAAAACTGAAAATAACAAAACACCCATCAATATATCATGGTTCTCCATAAAAGGGATTTCTCTGCTGAATGGGGCAAACATGTAGGTAACACTTAACTTGCGTATATTTAATTGTATATAAATAATACTTCCATTAAGTTGAATTTACAAATATAAAAATAAAGATTTTATATAAAGAAAAAACTTAAATAAGCTTTAGGTTTTGTGAGCCTATTGGAGTCTTAAGAAACTACCAATAACCTAAATGTCTAACACCTGGGGACAGCCTTTCACTCCACGGAATGCTACAGAGGCAGAAAGATGAAGCCCCTGGCTCTAGAGCAACATGGAATAACGCTCGTGATGCGTGTGAAAGGATGGCTGACTGTAAGGCTGTTCCCGCAGTGCAATTACAACCACTCCGCTCTCCCTGCGGATGCACTCAAGGGCAGCATCGGAGAAGCCCTGGAACACTTACAGTGGCTGAATCTTGGCACCAGCCCAGGTTCTCGGAATGGAGAAGTCAGGATTTAAGAAGCCCCAAGCCTTAGAGTCCTGCAGCTACAAGGTTCCTTGGCATTCAACCAATCCATTCTCTTTCCAGTGAAGAACCACCTAGAAGCATCTGGCCATCCTCTGCTGCTTGCACACTGCCAATGACAGAGCTGACTACCTCTCAAGGCAAGGCAGATGGCTCTGGAGCTGTGAGTGATTTGGCATTATGTGAATAGGCTGTCACTGAGTCAGTCATTCACATTGTCTCCTGGTTGTCCTTAGAGCCAGGGACAGAAGTTCTTAGAACCACTCATGGGGTGCTAGGTGGGTAGGGGAGGCAGCTGAGGGCTGGGTGACAGTTTTGAATTTTTCTGTTTAAAACAAGCTGGCCGTCTGGGTGTGGTGCCTCATGCCTGTAATCATAGAACTTTGAGAGGCTGACACTGGCAGATTACTTGAGGTCAGGAGTTTGAGACCACTCTGCCAACATGGTGAAATCCGTTTCTACTAAAAATATAAAAGTTAGCCAGGCATGGTGGTGTGCACCTACAATCCCAGCTACTCAGGAGGTTGAAGCAGGAGACTTGCTTGAACCTGGGAGGCAGAAGTTGCAGTGAGCCAAATAGCGCCACTGCACTCCAGCCTGGGTGACAGAGCAAGACTTCGTCTCAAATAAAATAAAATAAAAGCGGCCCTCCACTTCTGATATATATCCAAAAGAAATGAAGCAGGGACTCAGATATTTAAACACCCATGTTCATAGCAGAATTATTCACAGTAGCCATCAGGTAAAAACAAACTAGATGTCCATTGGTGGATGAGATGAATGGACAAACAAAATGTAGCATACACATATCCATACAATGGAATATTATTCGTTCTTAAAAAGGAATGAGGCTGAGTGTGGGGGCTCACATCTGTAATCCCAGCACTTTGGGAAGCCAAGGAAGGAGGATCACCTGAGGTCAGGAGTTCAAGACCAGCCTGGCCAACATGGTGAAAGCCTGTCTCTACTAAAAATACAGAAAAATTAGCTGGGTATGGTGGTGTGTGCCTGTAGTCCCAGCTACTCCGGGGGCTGAGGCAAGAGAATTGCTTGAACCCCAGAGGTGGAGATTGCAGTGAGCAGAGATTGCGCTACTGCATTCCAGCCTGGGTGACAGGGCAGAACTCCATCTCCAAAAAAAAAGGGGGGGAATGAAATTCTGACACAAGGATGAACCCTCAGGGCACTACGCAAAGTGAAATAAGCCAGACACCAAAGAACAAATATTGTATGACTCCACTTAGATGGAGAAAGTAGCCAAACTCATAGAAAAAGGTGGTGGGGGCCGGGCATGGCGGCTCACGCCTGTAATCCAAGCACTTTGGAGACCAAGGCGGGCGGATCACCTGAGATCGGGAGTTCAAGACCAGCCTGACCAACATGGTGAAACCCCGTCTTTAAAAAAAAAGAAAAAAATCATGTTAAAAAAAAAAAAAAAGCAAAAGGTGGTGGAATGGTGGTTGCCAGGGGCTGGGGAATTACTGGTTAGTGGGAGTTTCAGTCTGGAAAGATTAAAAGGTTCTGCAGAAGGGTGGTGGTGATGACTGCATAACAATGTCAATATACTTAAAGCTACACTTAAAAATTGTTAAAACGGTACATTTTATGTTATGCATCTTTTTCCTCAATGTTTTTAAAAAAGAGGGGGCATGGAGTTTTTAAAGAAGAGCAGGAAGTCAGCCAGGTGAAGAGGGGAGAAGGGCAGTCCCAGCAAAGAGAATGACACACGCAGAGCTACAGGGACACTATTTTCAGGGGAGCTGAAAGGGTGAGAGAAGCTGGAGAGGTCATGGAGGTGGCGGCCAGCGTCCTGTACACCAGGCCAGGGATTCTGGACTTCAACCTGAAAGCAGTGGGGAATGATTGCGAAAAGAGGAATGACAGCAGATTTGCATTTTAGAAACATCACTTTGACCACAAAAAGAAAGGTCAAGGGGGTGATGTGTGGTATCTTTCAGAGAGGAGGGAGAGAGGAGAGTCAGGGGCTGTTTTCAATAACCCAGATGAGGGCTGACAGTAAGACCTTCTAGAGTTACTGTGTGCCTTAGCTGGCACTACTCCTTCTGACAATGCCATTCATTTGGGATTAATTTTTATTAGGGTTGTATTTATTTGAGCTCCATTTTATTTTATTTTTATTTTTTTTGAGACAAAGTTTCAGTCTTTTTGCCCAGGCTGGAGTGCAATGGCACGATCTTGGCTCACTGCAGTCTCTGCCTCTCGGGTTCAAGTGATTCTCCTGTCTCAGCCTCCCGAGTAGCTGGGACTACAGGCGTGTGCCACCACACCCAGCTATGTTTGTATTTTTAGTAGAGATGGAGTTACTTCATGTTGGTCAGGCTGGTTTCCAACTCCCGACCTCAGGTGATCCACCCACCTCAGCCTCCCAAAGTGCTCGGGTTACAGGCGTGAGCCACTGCACCCGGCTTTTATTATTATTTTTGATAGAGTCTCACCCTGTTGCCCGAGCTGGAGTACAATGGAACAGTCTCGGCTCACTGCAACCTCCGCCTCCCAGGCTCAAGCGATTCTCCTGCCTCAGCCTCTTGAGTATCTGAGATTACAGGCACCCGCCACCATGCCTGGCTAACTTTTGTATTTTTATTAGAGATAGGGTTTCACCATGTTGGCCAGGCTGGTCTTGAACTCCTGACCTCAGGTGATGCACCCGCCTTGGCCTCCCAAAGTGCTGAGATTACAGATGTGCACCACCACACCTGGCCTAGATCTCCATTTTAATATACATGTCTTCTAAAATAAATTACAGGCCTGGCACAATGCCTTACACCTGTAATCCTAATACTTTGAGAGGCCAAGGTGGGCAGATAACTTGAGGTCGGGAGTTCAAGACCAGTCTGGCCAATATGGTGAAACTCCATCTCTACTAAAAATACAATATTTTGATGGGTATGGTGGCACACACCGGTAATTCCAGTTACTCAGGAGGCTGAGGCGAGAGAATCACTTGAACCCGGAAGCCAGAGGTTGCAGTGAACCAGGATGGTGCCACTGTACTTCATTCCAGGCAACAGAGCAAGACTTCGTCTCATGAAAATATATAAAGTAAAATAAAATAAATTACAAACTCCTTAAAGACTAAAATAAAAGGTTAAAAGGGTAAACTTCTTAACATATATTTCGTCACAATTAAAAAATACAAAACTGGCCCCAGTAAGAATGCAGCTTGCTGCCTTTGTGAACAGCTCTGTAACTGGCTGAGCCACCCAGGACTAGTCAAAACACAGCAGAGGTCAGCCAGAAATGTCCCAAGGTACACTTACTTCCCCCATGCAGTGCCAAGAATGCAAGTCCTAATGCTGGCTTGTCCACAACTTGTAGTCTGTCTCTCCTCCCCTCCCTGGGACTCAGTTTCGTCATCTGTAAAATGGTCTCCTGGGGCAGGAGAGTATAGTGGCTCAGAGCCCAGGCTCTACATTTAGGCAGCCCTGGGTCTCACTGGCTTCAGCCCTTCCTTGCATGTGGTCTTGAGTCTTGTACCACTGTGGGGTGTTTTTGGACTGGGCGCTGCATGCCAGCTTCATGCTAAATATGCAGCTGTGCTAAGCTCAGTCCCATTTAATCCTCACAACAGGCTAAGGGATAGACACCATTGTTCTCTCTACCTTCCAGACAAGGGGATGGGCCACATGACTGCCCACAGTCACAGAGATGAGAAGAGGCAAAGCTAGGATCTAAGTGCAGTGGTCTGACCCACAGGCATTTCACACTCCCTAGGATGTACGAGACCCTCCCGAAATATTTGCAGACTGGCTGAGTCATCATGTGCGGGCTTGGTGGCTCCATCCCCTGTGTAACCATCTTACTTCCGCATGCAAGGCAGGACCCACCTTTAGCCTAGTTCACCTTCAGCCCAGTTCCAGTGCTCAGAGGCACAATCAGCAGATAAGTCACAGCTGGGAGAGTACAAGTCTTCCTCCACTGACCCATCCACGCAAAAATGTCCCCCTAAAGTTGCCCAGAAACCCCTCATAGAACTTCACTCCTGCATAGCAACTCTTCACTACAACAGGATGGTACTGGTGTCCAGTAGTGTCCAACTGCACCACTTAATGCTGTGTGGCTATGGAGAAGTCACCTTCACTCTCTGAGCCAGTTTCCTCATCCGTAAAATGGGAACAATTATGAACTACCCCAGTGGGGTCTTTGTGAGGATTAAATGAAAGGAGTTTTTATATATATATACACACACACACACCAGGGCTCACTACACTGTGGGGCCTGGGCCACTGCTGGACAGCTCCATGCTGCGTGTTGGGATAGTTATCCGTAAAATGGGCTAACATGTCACAGGGTGGAGGAGGCGGGGTGAACCAGTGAGATGGCATGTGAGGGGCTTGGAACAGTACCTGGCTCAGTAAATGTTAGAGGCCAGAACCTCAGTAAATGTCAAAGGCCAGAACCCCAAGGGGATGGCATTGAAGGGAGGGGCAGTCCCCTTGCTGACATTACTCCCTAAGTTACCTCCCAATTCTACCCTGGACCAACCCTGTGCCTCAAGTAGCCAGGATGCGGGGAAGGGAAAGAAGGTGTGGGCAGAGGCCTGGACCAGGAATCAGACGTTGATCCTAACTATGCAGTTCTCAGTCCTTTCCCTGGGCAACCTTAGGCAAGTCAGCAAACTTCTCTGGGTGCAGTCTTCTCATCTGTAAACAGACGGTTTGAGCAGACCTGTCTGCTCTCAGCATTGTAGAATGCTGTGACTCAGGCACCGGCACTTGGCTTTGCATTGTCTCCAAATGGAATTCTCCACCCACCTTTCCTTGATGTTAGCAATAATTTCCACAGGGAGCACTCACGATGTGCCAGGAGCTGTTTGATCTCCCAACAGCATTGTGAGAAAGGCCCTGTGACCGTCCTCGACTGACAGATGGGGAGACCAAGGCACACATGGCTGGCTGGCAGGCTGCCCCTCAACACCCCCAGGCCAGCCCAGGAGGGCCTGTGTCCCACCTGGTGCAACCAGATGGAAATCAGGTCCACTGTGAAAGCACTGCCTCCCTCACCAGGAAGCAAACCATGCGGGCAGAGACCTGGCCTAAACCTTGAATTCTTTGGGCTGGGAGGGATTTCAGGCACCAGCTTGATTCCTCCTCCTGCACACGCACCCGCACACACACACACACACACACACACACACGGGAAATGGACGCCCAGTGAGGCAAGAGGCTCTCTAGTCTCTCTGTGCTGTCTATGCTGATCTCATTCTCAGAAAATGGCTGTGAAGTAAATCTCTAGACCCTAGACCCCAA
Organism: Cebus imitator; assembly: GCF_001604975.1. Lineage (NCBI taxonomy): Eukaryota > Metazoa > Chordata > Mammalia > Primates > Cebidae > Cebus > Cebus imitator. Next base: position 8,994,227 of record NW_016107366.1, on the reverse strand, counting down.
GCTCTCCCCTACACCCCCTCTTCTCTCTCTCTCTCTCTGTCTCTCTCTGTCTCTCTCTCTCTCTGTCTCTCTCTCTCTCTCTCTCTCTCTCTCACACACACACACACACACACACACACACGCACCCGTCAGGGACAAAGGAAAGCGAGTACTGAGATTCAGCAGCCGCTGGAGCCCCTTCTCCCTCTCAGGGCCTCTTTGTGTGGGGCCAGAGGGGGAGGAGGCTGCCTGAATGAACCTCAGATTTAATGAGGGAAAGAGGGAAGGAGAGGGGGCTGGGGAAAAGGAAGTGGGAACGGGCCTCCCAGCCGGGGTCTGGCTGGAGCCCCTCCCTTCTGCGGCTGCAGTCACAGAACAGAGGCTGGCCGCACCCCCCCGGGTCCCGAACCCGCGACTGGTCACTCCCCGCGCACACCCGCACCTCCCTCGATTCCGTTTTCCCAACCCAGAGTCCGCCCGGTGGTCCGTGACGACCCGCACCCGCCTCACTCGCGGGCGGCTAAGAAAGTCCCGGGCTCCCTCCCCTCCCATCCCAGTCTCCGCGCGGGGCCCAGAGGGTCCCGGGCGAGCTGGGGAAGTGGCTGAGAGGCAGCGCGAGCCAGACTGAGGACTGCCGACGGAGCCGCAGAGAGACTGAGGGACGGACGGACAGCCGGATGGAAGACAGCAGGCGGACAAAGACAGTCGGACGAACGACGGACGGAGACACGCACCAGACAAATACGAACTGACAGGCCGGGCCCGAGCGACAAAAACAGACAGACTGACGGGCAGGCGGCCAGAGGGGTCGGGCGGGGCACTCGCCAGGACGACCGGCACGGCCGACCACGCGCGGCACCAGGGCGTCCGGGACCGCGACAGAGGCCACCCCAAGGACCGCCCCAGGTGGGCGACGAGGGCCCGCACAGCTGCCCCGACCCCGGGCTCCAAGCTCGGTCTCCCCAGGTCCCGGAGGGCGCCTGCCGAGGGCACTCCCCTCCCGCCCGCGCCGCCCCCCTCCTCCCCGCGCCGCCCCCCTCCTCCCCCGCGGAAACCCGATCCGGGACCGCAGCTGCCCGGCGCCCGCCGGCCGGGGACGGGCAGGGGGACGGGGGCAGCGGGATCGACGTGCCGAGAGAAGTCCCGGGAGGGCTAGCAGGCGGGGCGCCGGCCCAGAAAGTCAAGTTCGCAGGAAGGAAAAAGAAGAAACTACTCGGAGCAGAACAGAAGAAAGTGCGGGCCCGCAGCAGGAACGGGCGTCGCGCGCGGGCAGGCGCCGCGGTCGGGACTCACGCAGCTGAGCAGGGAGCAGGCTCCCAGGCAGGCCCCCATGGCGGCGGCTTCGGGCGCCCGGCGTGGGGCGCGGGGCGCGGGGCGCGGACCTCCGGATCCGGGCGCGGGGCCTGGCCCCTCCCCGGCCCCGGCCCCGCCCCGCCTCGGCCCCGCCCCACCTGCCGAAGCTACTCGACGCTTTCCGGAGGCGCTCGGGGCCTCCCCGGACTCACCTGGGGCAGGTGCATGGGGCTGAACCCTAGGGGAAAAGGGCGGTCGGAAATTCCTGCGGTCACGCGAGCCGCGCAACCTGACCCAACCCTGGCCCGGGCTCACATCCTGCTCCAAAGCGAGCATTCGGAAATCGACCTCGGTTTGAGCCCGTGCGACCTCAGGACACTGTCACCCTTGAGGACAGAAGCCAAGAGGTGGTCACCGCTAAATCCTCAGTGCTTGGCGCAGAGCCTCTGCTCAATATGTAGGTGCTGAAGTTGAATGCTGAATGATTGGATAAAGAAACTTCTGCAAGTCACTGCACCTCTCTGAGCCTCAGTTTCCCGGTCTGTAAAGTGAGGATACATACCTCACAGGGTGGTTACAAAACATGGTAGATGCTTGACAAATGTAAGCTCCTATCGTTCACTGTTTTACTCTTCTTTTTTAAGAGACAGGGTCTTGCCCTGTCACCCCGCCTGGAGTGCAGTGGTGCAATCATAGCTCACTGCAGCCTTGAGCTCCTGGGCTCAAGTGATCCTCCTGCTTCAGGCTCCTGAGTAGCTGGGACTACATGTGCATGCCACCATGCCCACCTACTGCTTCTTCTAAGACCCCAGCCTCTCACTCTAAACGCATCCTCCCTTCTCTCCATCTGTTCTTCAAACTCCACTGACTTCCAGTAGCCTGCTGGGAGCCACACACTCCCCACAGCCACCCGTGCTTGGTGGCTTATCACTCCCTAGGGATGCCCAAACTCTGGTCCCTCGCTAAGGATGTCAGAAGGCAGGGAGGGGCGGCCACATTCCTGACAGATGGCTCTCCAGGGGTAGGTGTGAGAGACCCAGAAGTAGGGCTCTGTAATTACTCTCCCTTCAGCCCTGTCCTCAGCCACCTCTGGACAAGATAATGTTAGGGAAAGAAGGCTCTATGCCTCGAAGCTGGCCCCAGGGCCGAAGAGCTGGGTTCACTGCATTCTTGGGTGATTCACTGGGCGCCAGGCTTAGCCATTACTTGCACGAGGACTGTTCCACAAACACACCCTACACTTTCCCTCCTCCGCACTTTTGCCCACACAATGCCCCCCTCTTTTTTATTTTATTTATTTTTTGAGACAGGGTCTCACTGTCACTCAAGCTGGAACACAATGGCCCAATCATGGCTCACTGCAGCTTCAAACTCCTGGACCTCAGGACCTCCCCACTCAGCCTCTCAAGTAGCTGGGACCACCAATGCGTACTACTATGCCTGGCTAATTTTTTAAAAAAATTTTTTTGTAGAGATGAGATCTCCTTATGTTGCCCAGGCTGGTCTCGAACTCCTGGGCTTAAGCAATCCTCCTGCCTTGGCCTCCCAAAGTGCTGGGATTCCAGATGTGAGGCACTGCACCTGGCAGATGCCCTCCTCTTGAAGGTCCTTCTCCTTATACCTCTTTCTCCCCTTTGAAGCTTGCCCACATGCCATACCTCTCAGTGAAGAGAGCCACCACCATCACCCGCAACCCACTACCTGCCTCCATTAGAAACAAACATCCTTGTGATTCCCCCAAGCTTCCAAACAACATGGGCCTCCCTTATGGCCTCACAAACAACCCAGGCACATGCCCAACTTTCCCCCATGGTACCATTTCAGCCCCACAACAGCCCTGAGAAGTTGATTAATTCCACACTCACTTCAGTTTACAGATGAGGAAACCAAGGCACAAAGAAGTAGTGACACGCTAAACCTAAACCATGCATTGAATAAACATGGACTGTGATCACTGTGGTTGTTGTTACTGTTGCTTGAGGCTACACAGCTCAGAAGAAGCAGAGCTGGAGGGCCAACCGGCCTGACTTTCATCCTGATGTCCTACTGCTTCCCTTGGAAAAGTGCAGGTGACAATACCTAGTCTTCCTATTCTTCCGTCCAGTAATATTTCAGTCCTTGCCTAGCCCAAGGCCTTTAGGAGACTGTGACCCACCCAAGAACGGTCTGCTCTCTGGCCACCCCCTCTCCTGCCCGGAGCACAGTACAGGGCATGGCACAGTCAGGCAGTGAATGCTTGCTGGATGAATGTCTGAACTTGTACCGTAAGTCCACTTTCCTCCTTTTGCTGTGACTGACATTCTGATCCAAAAGCAGCCCCTACATGGTCATCTTCTGCACGGAAAACCTTTACACTGAAATACCACCGAGCAGTCTGAAGTGAGCCCTCCTCACATGCTCCCATCCCAGGGCCAGCTCCCTTGGACACTTCTGCTCCAAGAGTTGAATTTTTCATTCCACATCCCCTCCCTATCCATGACTTGGAACAGGAGAAAGCACCCAAGACCAAGAAGAGTGACCCCTGGGATTCCTGTTCCACCACAGAACATGCCCTATGCCCCATGCCCTATGCCATCCTTGGGGGGCCACTTTACCCCACAAAGGGCATCCATCCATCCCTTCCCTGAAATAGGGAGGGCTATTCTGTTCAATATCACAGAGCCAGCATGAGCATCTGAGAAAGTATTCTAAGAAATAATCAGTTATCTGCAAGGAACAAGGGATTAAGCTGACTGCATGTGTAAAGGGACAGCCACTCTGGCTTCAGGCTAACATTTTTCAGAGCAAGGTAATGTGCTGCCACCGTCCTGGCCTCCTGCCTGCCCAAGACCAAGGCCAGCTGGGCTCTCACATGCCAGGCATGGAGGGCGTCACTCACTGTGTGGCTGGGTCCTGGTGACTCCTCCTCTCTCAGCCTCATGCTTCTCATCTGTAAAATAAAGATAAGATATTTTGCCCCAGATATCTCGGGGGACTACTGAGGAGATGAAATGAGGACATAGATAAAGAGTTTCATTTCTTGGTACCCTGGCCAGCCCATCGGCCTTTACTCCCAGCCTTGAATCTCCTGCATGGGGCCAGAATAGCTCTGTCTCTCACACCCCCAAAAGCAAGGTCAAAGTCAGCAGCTATGTGATACTGGCAAGTCACCTAACCACTGTAAGTCTTACTGGAGGGTTGGAATTAGGATTCTGCTCTTCCACCCAATGCCATGTAAACCATGTCCCTTGAAAGAAACATGTAGGAGTCATTTGGTCCATTGCCCTATGTCCATCACTCAGCCCAGACAGATGCTCAACTCTCTAGTTCCCAAAGAAAGCAGGCTCTGACTTCTTCAACCACCCACCCCAACGTTCTCTAATCTGATCTTATTGGGCCTGAGTTTTCAAATCTGCAATGTAGGAACAAACACCCGCCCCAGCCCCAGTGCCCCCAATCCATTCTCACCCCATCCCTTCTTACCATCCTCCCATCCATGAGGACTCAGATGTGTGCTAGCTTTGAGTCTCCTATCCCTTGGTCTTTGCTGCCTGCACTGGCCTCTATTTCCTGCTTCTGACCCATTTACAGAGCAGGGCTGAGGCCATCCCTTATGAATATGCATATAGGATAATAAGAGCTTAGGATTGGAGGAGCATCTGGGGAGAGGTATTTCACATATGCACCATCCACTTTGCTCTCCCCATAAACACCCCCCAACCAAGGCTGTCCTTCCTCGCAAAGAGTGTATGGGATTTCGCAGCAAAGGCTAAAGTAACCATAATCGTATTCACAGCAAGAATTTTTAAGAGCTTACAACATGCCAGGCATTCTGCTGAGATTATCTCCTTTAAGACGCATTTAAGGTAGGAACTATTGGCCCATTTAGAAGATAAGGAAATTGATGTTCCAAGAGATGAGGTAACTTGTACATAAATCATATGGGGAACATGCATAGTGACCACGTGCAGAGCCAGAATGGAACCCAGGTTTCCTCAGAAGAATGGAATTCCAAAGCTGTTCTCTAAACCCCTGCTGCCCAGATGTTCAGGGCCAAGCCAGGAGCCCTGGGTGGTCATGGAGCCACACCTGGATCTCACGTGCCAGCAGGTGAGCCCACAGTAATCTTAGGTGATTTTGTGAAAGGACCCAGGTCCTGGCAGGGACTCTATCTGGAAAGTATGAAGACAGGCAGACACAATGCGTGTTTACACGTGTGCAGGCACACAGTGAGGCAAACTTGGCATGCGCAAACACAGGGTGTTCTGCGTGCATGGATGTAACTGTGTGGGGTAGGGGTGCTCCTGTGGCTGCCCAGTGTATGTGCCTCTATGCTGCTCTGGTGACTTTTTTCCAATCAACACTTAGAGAGGGCCACAGTGGGCGAGGAGCTGGGAATGCAGTGTGAACAGGGCAAACACAGGCCCAGCCTGTGTGGAGCGGATGATCTGTGGGCTTTGCTTCTCATATGCAGCAACACTCTGGAAGGAATCCGTTTCCTTTGTGGTAAGCGACCAGGGGTTGAAAGAGAAGATGGATAAGAGTGGAAAAGGTAGAACAGCTGAGGTGGGTCACTCCAGGGAGCCTATGGAACTTGCCAGAAATGCCAGGACCTGGCACCAGCTCCATGAGAGCCACAGGTCTGAGGGTTCCCAAAGGTCTCCAGATGCTTTCCTTACAGATGTCCAGAGTCTTGAATGCACATGTGGGCCGTGTGTGATGTTGGTGGTGGCGGTGGTGGGGGCTGTTTAGGTACATGTGCACAGATGAGCGTGTGTGGTTATGTGGATATGTGCATGGAGTATTTATGTATAAATGTGGGGACATGGGTAAGTCATATGTGGTATGTACACATGTGGGGTTTACATGTAGAGGTAGGGGTGTGCCTGTGTGTGTAGCGGGGCCTGTTACTCCAAAGCAGAGAAGAGAGTGTCATTTGGCCCAGGCCTCACATTCAGAAGCCTCAAAAATGCATCCAAAAATGAGATGGAATGAAAGGAGGGAGAGAGGGATGGATGGCTAGGTAGATGGATAGGCAGAGGGCTGGCTGTGCGGAGAGGTGGATAGAGGGTTGGACAGAGGGATGGATATGTGATAAGGCAGATACTGCAAAATGTTCATTGTAGCCCCTAGGTGCTGAGTATACAGGTGTTCACTGTGCCATTCTTTCAACCCCTCCTGATGCTTGACACTTTTCATAATACAATATGCACACAAAGTGGGCTGGATGTCTAGCCCCAGAGAATCATGGATGAGATGGAAAGAATAGAATGCTCTTCATGCCATTTGAAACTTACATCCCATCACTGGACCACATAGCGACGTGAAATCACATTTTTTGTAATTTTTGTGACGATCTTGAGTCTCTCAATTACATTGTATTGGATGTGTGTGGGTGCATGTATTTTTTAAAAAAACATTAATTTGGCTGGGTGCAGTGGCTCACGCTTGTAATCCCAGCACTTTGGGAGGCCAAGGCGGGTAAATCCCAAGTTCAGGAGTTCAAGACCAGCCTGGCCAACACAGTGAAACTCCGTCTCTACTAAAAACACAAAAATTAGCTAGGTGTGATGGCGGGCGCCTGTAATCCCAGCTACTCAGGAAGCTGAGGCAGGAGAATTGCTTGAACCTGAGAGGGAGAGTTTGCAGTGAGCTGAGATCGCACCACTGCACTCCAGCCTAGGCAACAGAGCTAGACTCCGTCCCAAATAATAATAATAATTAGGCCAGGCGCGGTGGCTCAAGCCTGTAATCCCAGCACTTTGGGAGGCCGAGGCGGGTGGATCACGAGGTCAAGAGATCGAGACCATCCTGGTCAACATGGTGAAGCCCCGTCTCTACTAAAAATACAAAAAATTAGCTGGGCATGGTGGCGCGTGCCTGTAATCCCAGCTACTCAGGAGGCTGAGGCAGGAGAATTGCCTGAACCCAGGAGACGGAGGTTGCGGTGAGCCGAGATCACGCCATTGCACTCCAGCCTGGGTAACAAGAGCGAGACTCCGTCTCAAAAAATAATAATAATAATAATAATTAATTTGTTAGATAAAAACATACCACAGTTGTGAACACCCTATTTAGGCCTTCTTCATTTTTAAATTACCAGGAGCCTTAAAAGACACAAGTGGCCTGGCTCGGCCGGGCGCAGTGGCTGATGCCTGTAATCCCAACACTTTGGGAGGCCAAGGCGGGCAGATCACCTGAGGCTGGGAGTTCCAGACTAGCCTGACCAACATGGAGAAAGCCTGTCTCTACTGAAAAATACAAAATTAGCCAGGTGTGGTGGCGCATGCCTGTAATCTCAGCTACTTGGAAGGCTGAGGCAGGAGAATCACTTGAACCTGGGTAGCGAAGGTTGCAGTGAGCCGAGATCACACCATTGTACTCCAGCCTGGGCAACAAGAGCAAAACTCCATCTCAAAAAAAAAAAGAAGTGGCCTGGCTCTCTCCATCTGTGAGCGCCTGCTATGGGTGTGCATATGGGTTTGCATGTATGTGCACCTGTCAGGGATGTGAGCACACATAGGTGGGTTAGGCTGATACCCATGTGAGTGCCCACACAAAGAGCTCAGCCTCCTCCAAGCCCTGCTGGTGCCAGCATCACTCTGAGGTGAGAAGGACACTTTAGGATTGAGGAAGGCAGCCACTAGCCCCAGGGCAGCATAGAGGACCAGGAACTCTGCCATCTGAGGCTTGGACACGCTCAGGCCAAGCGGCGTCCTCTGGCCAGCAGCGAGGTGTGGGAGGCTGTTTCCTGGAGGAGGATGGGGCAAAGGCTGTCCAGAGCCCTCCTGGGCCCAGTGGCTCCTTTCTTCCTCCCCATACATTTATATCTCCCATCAGGACCATTCATCCTCCCCTGCTTAGTGCCTGTGGGCCCAAGCTGTCAATACCCCATCATTGGACAGATGGAGAAATGGAGCCCTAGAGAGAATGGAGTCACTCAGGCCACACAACATGCCAGCCCAGAGCCAGCCTGAGATCCAGCCTAGGTTCTGCTCTCTGCCCCTACTGCCTGCCATCTCTGCATCTCCCTCCCTCAGTCATTTGTCCACCAGCCAAGGTCTGCAGGGGTCCTACAGAATGGTCTCCAGGCCCAGTAGACCCAGCAGGGAAGGCCCCAGAGTACCCTCCTGACTGGGCAGGTCACATGTAAAATCCAGGAAGACAGGTGGGCACCAGAAACAGCAGGTGGCTGAGAGGCAGGGCCTGGTTTAGCCACCCACCCTGTTAGAGTGACCCTGGACAGCTCCCTGCCCCTCTCTGGGCCTCAGTTTCTCCATCTGTAAAATAAATGGGTTGAGTACGGGAGCAGTGGCTCACACTTGAAATCCTAGTACTTTGGGAGTCCTAGGCAGATGGATCACTTGAGCTCAGGAGTTTGAGACCAGCCTGGGCGAGACCTCATCTCTACTAAAAAAAAAAAAAAATAGCCAGGCATGGTGGTGCTCACCTGTGGTCTCACGTACTTGGTAGGCTGAGGTGGGAGGATCCCTTGAGCCTGGGGGTAGTGGTTGCAATAAGCCAAGATCGCACCACTGCACTCCAGCCTGGAAAACAGGACCAAAAAAAAAAAAAAAAAAAAAAGGATAAATAAATTAAAATAAATGGTTGAACTACTGACAGTGGCTTTCAAATAATGTTTTGAAGGAGAATCCCTAAGCAGCTATAAGAGGAGCTCCTGTGTCCCATGTAGGGAAGGCAGGGATCTTGGCCCCTTACCCACTCTCCACTAAGAACCTGGCCAAAGAATGTCCTACCACATAGAAGCAGTGGATAAGAAACCAGCCTTCAGCACGTACCTGGGGCCTAATTCCAGTTGGGCCATTTACCAACTGCACAGACCCAGGAAAGGCTCTCCAAGCCTCAGCTTGCCCATCTGTAAAATCAGGGCAATGATATCAACCTCCTACAGCTGTATGACAATTAACTGAGATAGTTCATGTCTCATGTCCAGTGTTTGGTATGAGGTGAACATATTAAAACCGGAAGCAACAGTGACTGTTACTACTAGTTAGCCCTCAGATGAGAACCAACATGAACTCGCTGGACTCACCATGAGTTCTACCTCTCGTGCCAGACCCCAAAGCCGATGCATTTTGGCAGCTGCTATCCCAAATTCCTCAGCCCCGCCTACCTCTGCAGCTGCTCCAGAACAGCTGGGCATACAGGGGCTGCAGCACAGCCAGGCCGGGGCCCCAGGGAGGGCGAGCACTGGGCTCCCTATAATCAGGCCAGGCCTCAGAGCAAGGCCCATTTCATCTGGACAGCCAAGCCCCTGCAGGCCATCATTACCTCCCCCGCCCTTGCTCAGCACCCAAACCTGACCCAGCTGCTGAAGCCTCAGAGAGAAGGCAGCAGGTGTTTAGTCAAAGCCTTTCATTCCCAGGATCCCTCCCCAGGGTCTCCAAGGCCCACCGGGCTCAGGGAAGGTTCTAGTGACATAAGCAGGAAAGAAAGTCTGTTTGAAGCCAGGCAACAGTCTGCCCTGAGGAACAACAGAGACCTGGCATTTAGACTTCTACAACCCAAAAGTTGAAGGAAGCTCTAAAGCCATCTCATGTATACACATGCAATACAATACCATTCAACCTTAAAAGACAGGAAATTCTGACACATGCTACGACATGACTGAACTTTGAGAATGTTATGCTAAGTAAATAAGCCAGACACAAAAGGACAAAAACTGTATGATTTCACTTATACAAGGTACCCAGAGTAGTCTAATTTGTAGAGCCAGAAAGCACAATGATTGTTTCCAGGGGGAGGGAAGAGAGCAGAACGGAGAGTTATTAAAAACACAAGATGGGCCGGGCATAGTGTGTAATCCCAGCTACTCGGGAGGCTGAGGCAGGAGAATCGCTTGAACCTGGGAGGCAGAGGTTGCAGTGAGCCAAGATCTCACCACTGCATTTCAGCCTGGGCAACAAGAGTAAAACTCTGTCTCAGAAAAAAAAAAAAAAAAAAAACCCATAAGATGAAAGACAAGTCTTGGCTGGATGCAGTGGCTCATGCCTGTAACTCCAGCACTTTGGGAGGCCAGGGCAGGAAGACTGCTTGAGCCCAGAAGTTCAAGAGTTCAAGACCAGCACCTGGGCAACATGGCGAGGCCTCTATCTCTAAAAAACGTTATATATATATATGTTTTCTGTAAAACATATATATATATGCCTGCTTGTTTGTTCTTTGAGACCAAGTATTGCTCTTGTTGCCCAGGCTGTAGTGCAATAGCACTATCTCAGCTCACTGCAACCTCCATCTCCCAGGTTCAAGCAATTCTCCTGTCTCAGCCTTTCAAGCAGCTGGGACTACAGGTGCCCACCACCATACTCGGCTAATTTTTGTATTTTTAGTAGAGACTGGGTTTCATTATGTTGGCTGGGCTGGTCTCAAACTCCTGACCTCAGGTGATCTGCCTGCCTCGGCCTCCCAAAGTGCTGGGATTACAGGCATGAGCCACCATGCCCAGCCTCATAAAAAATAATTTTAAAAAATTTTTAAAAAGAAAGACAAGTGTTGGTGGGGATGCAGAGAAACAAGAACACTTGAACACTGCTGGTGGGAATGTACGCTGGTACAGCCATTATAGAAAACAGTACGGAGTCTCCTGAAAAAATAAAAATAGAACTACCACATGATCCAGCAATCCTGCTGTTGGTTACATATCCAAAAGAAATTAAATCGGTAAGTCAAAGAGATGTCTGCACTCCCATGTTTGCTGCAGTATCATCCACAATAGCCAAGCTATGGAAACAACCTAAGTGTCCATCAATGAATGAATGGATAAAGAAATTGTGACGGCCAGGCATGTGGCTCACATGGTGAAACCCCATCTCTACCAACAATACAAAAATTAGCCAGGCATGGTGGCGGGCGTCTGTAATCCCAGCTACTTGGGAGGCTGAGGCAGAAGGATTGCTTGAACCCGGGAAGTGGAGGTTGCAGTGAGCTGAGATTGTGTCATAGCACTCAAGTCTGGGGAACAAGAGCAAAACTCCATCTCAAAAAAAAAAAAAATTGTGATACATACACAATAGAATACTACACAACCTTTAAAAAAAGGTTGTCCTGTCATTTGTGACAACATGATGAACCTGGAGAGCATTGTATTAAGTGAAGTAAGCCAGACACAGAAAGATTAATACTGCATGATCTTACTTATATGAAATTTTAAAAGCTGGACTCATAGAAGCAGAGAGCAGAATGGTGGTTACCAGGGGCTGGGGCAGGGTCCAAGGGATTGAGGAGATGTTGGTCAACAGATACAAAATCTCAGGGAGACAGGAGGAATAAATTCAAGAGACTTAGTGTACCACATAGTTACTATAGTTATTAACAATGTATTGTATACTTCTAAGTCACTGAGAGTAAATTTTAACTGTTCTCATTACAAAAGAAAAAAAAATAGCAGGTGGGCCGGGCCCAGTGGCTCATGCCTGTAGTCCCAGCACTTTGGGAGGCCTAGGCGGGTGGATCACCTGAGGTCAGGAGTTCGAGACCAGCCTGACCAATAGGGTGAAACCCTGTCTTTTAAAAAAAAAGAAAAATTAAAAAAAATAGTATATGAGGTGATGCATACTTAGCCCAATTAGCCATTCCACAATATATACATATTTATTTTTATTTTATTTTATTTTTTGACAGGGTCTTATTATGTCACCCAGGCTAGAGTGCAATGGTGCCAACCCAGCCCACTTCAACCTCCACCTCCCAGGCTCAAGCCATCCTCCCACCTCAGTCTCCCAAGTAGCTGGAACTATAGGCATGTGCCACCATAGCCAGCTAATTTTTGTATATTTTGTAGAGATGGGGTCGCATCATGTTGCCCAGGCTGGTCTCGAACTCCTGGGCTCAAGTGATCCACCCATCTCAGCCTCACAAAGTGCTGGGATTACAGGCATGCACTGCCGTGCCTGGCCAATGTATACATATTTCCAAACATTACACTGCACATCATAAATGTATAAATTTGTATTTGTCAATTAATTTTTTTTAAAGTTCTCTGATTTGAATAATAAAGAGATAAGCACACACATCTAGTGCCTTCTCTCAGTTAACAGATGGAGAAACTGAGGCCAAGACAGGAGAAAGGACTTACCAGAGTACGCACAATGAGTGTGTGTTGAGAGGCATTCTCTGGCTTCCTGCTTCTTCCTAAACAAGCCCTCACCCCCACACCCCAGTCTCCCCTGCTGCTGGAACAGTCCCCTAACTACAAGCCTCCAGCTCGTTCTTCAGCACATCCAGAATGTCATCAGTCTTTTTAAAAAATAACTTTGCTCCTTTACTCTGGGTTTCATTCCCTCCAATTATAAAATCCTACCTGTCCACGATAGCAGGGAGCTTGTCTGCCTGGTTCACCACAGGATCTCAACTCCCAGAGTCGCATCTAGCAGGGCATTGCAGAGGCTGAATAAAAAATGAATTATAGGCCACATGTGGTAGCTCACACCTGTAATCCCAGCACTTTGAGAGGCCAAAGTGGGTGAATCACTTGAAGTCAGGAGTTCCAGACCAGCCTGGCCAACATGGTGAAACCCTGCCTCTACTAAAAATACAAAAATTAGATCGGGCGCGGTGGCTCACACCTGTAAACTCTGGGAGGCTGAGGCTGGCGGATCACAAGGTCAAGAGATCGAGACCATCCTGGCTAACACAGTGAAAACTATCTCTACTAAAAATACAATAAATTAGCTGGGCATGGTAGTGGGTGTCTGTAGTCCCAGCTACTCAGAAGGCTGAGGCATGAGAATCACTTGAAGCAGGGAAGCAGAGGTTGCAATGAGTCAAGATCGTGCCACTGCAGTCTAGCCTGGGCGACAGAGCAAGGCTCTGTCTAAAAAAAAAAAAATTAGCCAGGCCTGGTGGTGCACATCTGTAATCCCAGTTCCTTGGGAGGCTGAGGTGGGAGAATTGCTTGAAACCAAGGTTGCAGTGAGCTGAGATCATGCCATTGCATTCCAGCCTGAGAGACAAAGCATTTTTTTGCATCTCAAAAAAAAAAAAAAAGAATTTAAAAATTCAAAAGAATTCACCAATGGATTCCCATCTTTGACATACTTTAATATATCCTATTTTCATCTATTCTAATGCTTAAACACTTTTTTTAAATTAATTTTTTTAGAATTTTTGAGACAGGCTGGGCACGGTGGCTCATGCCTGTAATCCTAGCACTTTGGGAGGCCGAGGTAGGTGGATCACCTGAGGTCAGGGGTTCAAGACCAGCCTGGCCATCATGGTGAAACTCCATCTTTATTTAAAAAAAAAAAAAATTTTGAGACAGCATCTCACTCTGTCACTCTGTACAGTGACACGATCTAGAGTCACTGCAACCTCTGCCTCCCAGGGTTCAAGCGATTCTCATGCTCAGCCTCCTGAGTAGCTGGGATTACAGGTGTGCACTACCACGCCAAGCTACTTTTTGTAATTTTAGTAGAGACAGGGTTTCACCATGTTGACCAGGCTGGTTTCGAACTCCTGACCTCAAGTAATCCTCCCACTTTGACCTTCCAAAGTGCGAGGATTACTGGCATGAGCCACCACGCCTGGCCACGTAAACACTATTAAACAAACAATCTGGACTCACACTACCTAAATAAGTTGTGTCCTGTCTTTTTCTTTTTTTAAGAGATGGGGTCTTGTTATGTTGCCCCGGCTAGAGTACAGTGGCTATTCACAGGCGTAATCCCACTACTGATCAGCACAGGAGTTTTGACCTGCTCCGTTTCCGACCTGGGCCAGTTCACTCCTCCTTAGGCAACCTGGTGGTCCCTGTTCCCGGGAGGTCACCATATTGATGCCGAACTTAGTGCAGACACCCGATTGGCATAGCACACTACAGCCCAGAACTCCTGGGCTCAAGCGATCCTCCCACCTCAGCCTCCCGAGTAGCTAGGACTACAGGCACTCACCACTGTGCCTGGCATGTCCTATCTTTTTCATATAACATTCCATCATGAGCATTTTTCCTTGCTGTTACTACTAGTTAGTCCTCAGATGAGAACCAACATGAACTCGCTGACTTCACCATGAGTTATATCTCTTGTGCTAGACCCCAAAGCCAATGCATTTTGGCAGCTGCTATCCCAAATTCCTCAGCCCTGCCTACCTCTGCAGCTGCTCCAGAACAGCTGGGCATACAGGGGCTGCAGCACAGCCAGGCCGGGGCCGCAGGGAGGGCGAGCACAGGGCTCCCTGTAATCAGGCCAGGCCTCAGAGCAAGGCCCATTTCATCTGGACAGCCAAGCCCCTGCAGGCCATCATTACCTCCCCCGCCCTTGCTCAGCACCCAAACCTGACCCAGCTGCTTTTCTTTTCTCTGAGACAGAGTCCCACTGTGTCTCCCAGCCTGGAGTGCAGTATCATGATCTCAGCTGACTGGAATCTCCGACTCCCAGGTTCAAGCAATTCTCCTGCCTCAGCCTCCCAAGTAGCTGGGACTACAGGTGCCCACGACCATGTCTGGCCAATTTTTGTATTTTTAGTAGAGACGGGGTTTCACTATGTTGGCCAGGCTAGTCTTGAACTCCTGACCTCATGATCCAGCCGCCTCAGCCTCCCTAAGTGCCGGGACTACAGGCTTAAGGCAACAAGCCCGGCCTAAAATATTTTCT
>NW_016107366.1:8977591-8979333 GCF_001604975.1 Cebus imitator | reverse complement strand
TGAGTAGCTGGGATTACAGGCACGCGCCACCATGCCCAGCTAATTTTTTGTAGTTTTAGTAGAGACGGGGTTTCACCACGTTGACCAGGATGGTCTTGATCTCTTGACCTTGTGATCCACCCGCCTCGGCCTCCCAAAGTGCTGGGATTACAGGCTTGAGCCACCGCGCCCGGCCAAATATTTTCTTAACAGCACTGAGATGGCTCCATACTCGCTGTCAGTGGATGTCCTCCACCCGAAGCCGCCTTCTTAGCCAGACTTCTGGGACCATTCAGGAGGGGGCAGTAGAGAACAATGTACTGCTGGCTCCCAGCACCCAGTCCCCCTCAACAAACATCTACAAAGCGTCTGATGCGCTGGGCACAATTCTGAGTCCCGGGAGGATGGCAGTGAAACAACAAACAAAAGCGCTTTCTTTCTTCTCTTTCTTTTTTTTTTTTTCCGAGGTGGAGTCTTGCGCTGTCACCCAGACTGGAGTGCAGTGGCATGACTCGGCTCACTGCAACCACCACCTCCCAGGTTCAAGCAATTCTCCTGCCTCAGCCTCCCAAATAACTGGGCTTACAGGTGCATGCCACCACACCCAGCTAATTTTTTGTATGTTTAGTAGTGACGGGGTTTCAGGCCGGGCGTGGTGGCTCACGCCTGTAATCCAAGCACTTTGGAGGCCAAGGCAGGCGGATCACCTGAGGTCGGGAGTTCAAGACCAGCCTGACCAGCATGGTGAAACCCTGTCTTTATAAAAATAAAAATAAAAGTAAAAATAAAAAAAGAGACAGGGTTTCACCATGTTGGCCAGGCGAGTCTCGAACCCCTGACCTCACGATCCACCCACCTTGGCCTCCCAAAGTGCTGGGATTACAGGCGTGAGCCACCACACCCAGCCAAGCCCTTGCTTTCATAGAGCTTGCATTTTAATGGGGAGTGAATGAATGAATGAACCAACGAAACTACTTCCTCTGGTTGGACATTGATGTCAGTGCTCCTTAAATGTTCCCTCTGCGGTAGCTCTAGTGAACTGCAAGCAGGAAATCCCTTTTAAGTCTCATATGTTATTATTAATATGAACGCAAAGTCCGTATTTTACACGGGGTGGCCAACTCGTCCTGCTTTGCCTGGGACTTTTCCGGTTTGGGTACTGAAAGTTTCATGTCCTGGAAAAACTATTTTTTTTTTTGGTTGGAGCTTTCACTCTTGTTGCCCAGGCTGGAGTGCAATGGCACCATCTCAGTTCACCCCAACCTCCATCTCCTGGGTTCAGGTGATTCCCCTGCCTCAGCTCATGCACCACCATGCCAGGCTAATTTGTATTTTTAGTAGAGATCGGGTTTCGCCATGTTGGCCAGGTGATCTGCACGCCTTGGCCTCCCAAAGTGGTGGGATTACAGGCATGAGCCACTGCGCCTGGCCGCTGGGAAAAGTTTTAGTCCTGAGCAAACTAGAACAATTGGTAACCCTAATCCTATGCCTATTGTATCCATATTAAAAAATAATAATAAAATAAAAACAGCTAGCCGGGCATGGTTGTGCACGCCTGTAATCCCAGCTACTTGGGAGGTTGAGGCAGAAGAATTGCTTGAACTCAGGAGTCGGAGGTGGCAGTGAGCAGAGATCGCACCACTGCACTCCAGCCTGGGAGACAGAGGGAGACTCCATCTCAAAAAAAAAAAAAAAGACAAAAACCAAAAAACAGCTTTATTGACTTATGTTAAGAAACCATTCAGTGGTTTGTAGTACATTCA
>NW_016107366.1:8974996-8977271 GCF_001604975.1 Cebus imitator | reverse complement strand
GACCAGGATGGTCTCGATCTCTTGACCTCGTGATCCACCCGCCTCAGCCTCCCAAAGTGCTGGGATTACAGGCTTGAGCCACCGCGCCTGGCCCATAACACGCTTTCTTTATCCACTCATCAATTGTTAGACATTTAGGTTGCTTCTACTTTTTGACTCTTATAAATAATGCTGCCATGAACATACATATGCAAGTTTTTCTGTTTTTGTTTTTGAGATGGAGTCTCACTCTGTGGCCCAGGCTGGAGTGCAGTGGCATGATCTCAGCTCACCGCAACCTCCACCTACTAGGTTCGAGGGATTCTCCTGCCTCAGCCTCCTGAATAGGTGGGATTACAGATACATGCCACCACGCCTGACTAATTTTTGTATTTTTAGTAGAGATGAGAGTTTCACCATGTTGGTCAGGCTGGTCTCGAACTCCTGACCTCATGATCTGCCCGCCTCGGCCTCCCAAAATGCTGGGATTACAGATGTGAGCCACTGCGCCCGGCCCATATGCAAGTTTTTATATGAACATGTGTTTTCATTTATCTTCTGTATATGCCTTGGCGTTGAATTATTGGGTCATATGGTAACTCAATGTTTCGCTTTTTGAGGAACTGCCAAACTGTTTTCCAAAGTTGCTGCACCATTTTACATTCCTACCAGCAATGTAAGAGGGCTCCAATTTCTCCACAGCCTTAGTTATACTTGTTATCATCTATCTTTTTGATTTTAGTCATCCTAGTGGTATGATGTGCTAGACTGGTTTAATATAAAGTTTTTCTTCTAAATTAGTACCTCCTTTGAATGTGTACCACGTCTACCATATTGCTTAGAGCACCCTAAGACACGACCCAGTACCTCTGAGGGCAAGGATACCAGCCTGAAGCATGTGGACTGAAGTCATTTGTAATGTTTTGATATTATAAATAACACTGTGATAACCAGCCTTGTAAAGACTTGTGTACCTCTATCATTTTTTTCCAGAAAAATTCTTAGGGATGGAATGGCTTGGTTAAGGCATATACGACAAAAATGTAAACATATGGCACAAAATTTCAAAGGGTGTACAGAGAAAAGTGAAGTTTCTTCCTTCCCCTGCCCTCAGAACCCTCCCCAGAAACAACCACAAGCACCAGTTTCTTAAGTATCCTTCCCAAAACATCTCAGGGTGCACATTTTTGAGGTTTTCCAAACAAACTGGCACCAGAAATTTGCACTAATTGATAGACCCATTGCTACTGAAAAAGCTTTCTTTTCCCCATTTTGCCTACATTGTTTTTGTTTTTTTTTTTCTTTTGAGACAGAGTCTCTCTGTCGTCCAGACTGGAGTACAGTGGTATGATCACAGCTCACTACAACTTCCACCTCTTAGGTTCAAGTGATTCTCCTGCCTCAGCCTCCCGAGTAGCTGGAATTATAGGTGTGCACCACCATGCCCAGCTAAGTTTTGCATTTCTAGTAGAGGTGGGCCACTGCGCCTGGCCTTGCTTACATTGTCCCGTGTTTCTCTTTTTGCCACAACATTGTCTTTAATTTTTTTACTTGCTAATGAAATTGAACTCTTTCCATTGTATTTTATTTGTTGTATTATTCATATGTATTATTTGTATTTTCCATATGTTTATTATTTATATTTCATATCTGGTGCCAGAATTATCTTTAAAAAAAAAAACAAACTCTGGCCAGTACTGATGGCTCATGCCTGTAGTCCCAGCACTCTGGGAGACTGAGGTGGGCAGATCACTTGAGGTCAGGAGTTTGAGACCAGCCTGGCCAACATGGTGAAACCCATCTCTACTAAAAATGCAAAAATTAGCCAGACTAGGGAGGCTGAGGCAGGAGAATTGCTTGAACACAGGAGGCGGAGGTTGCAGTGAGCCCAGATCTCACCACTGCACTCCAGCCCAGGCAACAGAGTAAGACTCCATCTCAAAAAAAAAAAAAAAAAATTAGCCAGGCATGGTGGCACATGCCTATAGTCCCAGCTACTCAGGAGACTGAGGCAGGAGAACTGCTTGAACCCGAGAGGCGGAGGTTGCAGTGAACTTAAATTGCTCTACCACACACCAGCCTGGGCGACAGAGAAGACACCATCTCAAATAAATAAATAACTAAATTTTAAAAATCTAATCATGCTCTTGGTTAACACTTTTGGAGCTTCCCCACTACTTGGCAATAAAGACCCAGCTCCCTAACTGGCCCACAAAGCCCCACACAGTCTGACTCCAGCTGCTCCTGGCCCTTTTGTTTGGACAACTCGCAGTTTTCCAGAAACAGCCGTGTGGCT
>NW_016107366.1:8964524-8973881 GCF_001604975.1 Cebus imitator | reverse complement strand
GGACAGGGCTAGGAGGCCCTGGGATTGTGGTATCACCAGCCTCAGTGGAACCGCCAGGACTAGGAGGAAGTGGGAGGGGTGGGGCCATAGCTGCTCTCTGGAGAGAGCTGTTTCTCTGACCCCAGTCAGGGAGAAAGCTCTGGAATCTAGAAGAGGAAGTTCTAATTAGTGCCCTCAAAAGGACTTCTCCTGTCACTGGAGGTAGCAAGCAGTCAGGCCAGGAAGTTGAGGGGGGTCAACGGGACGGCTTGACTCAGGGTTGGGCCATCAAAGCTGGGTGATCTTAATAACTCCAATTAAAGTGCCTGTGCACCACCTGGCCTCTGACTCAGGGCTCAGCACCTCCTGCCCACCCCACATTTAGTTTAAAGGGTTTCTCTGGGCCTTAAGCTCTCCCTTGGCATCCTCTCTGACATCCCGGAAACTGGATGGTCATCAGGGTCCCAGGACCAGTGGGACCAGTGGGAGGTTAGAGGCAGCCCCTCAATGACTGCCCTAGCCACCCATGGAGATAGAGAGATAATGATCCCTTGGGGTTTATGGGCATAGGGCTTGGCCCTGCCCGAGCAAGGGAAGAAGCCCAATGGCTGCAAACCCCTTAGGGGGTTTTATATTGCCAACCTGGGTCCACCCACTCTGCCCCTCACCTCCTTCCGCCTGGGTCCACCCACTCTGCCCCTCACCTCCTTCCGCCTGGGTCCACCCACTCTGCCCCTCACCTCCTTCTGCTCTCTCCTCTTCATTCCTGCCCTCGTAGCCATGCGGCGTCCTTTCCAGCTCCTGACCACATCAAGTTCATTCTTGTCTCAACCCTTCCCCTTGCTGTTCTCACTGCTTGAACATGTATCCCTCAGATCTAGGCACCGCTGCTTCTCATTAAGCAGGACTCAGCTAGACCACCTCCTCCCTGAGGAAGTAACCCTTCTGCACCGCACGGCCTTCCTCGATTTTCAGACTGTCTGAATTGAAATCCTACCTCTATTAGCTGCTGTCTTGGGCAAGTTACAGAGCGTCCTGGTGCCTCTGTTTCCTCACCTATACAATGAAGATAACAGCAGCACTTATATCATGATGCTGTTCGAGTAGTAAATGAGATGACACAGGGCCCAGCACATAGTAGGGCTCCATGCATGGTAACCTTTATGACCATCACTGTCTGCCCCCTGGAGGTCACTTTGAGAGAAGAGACTGTGTCAGCCTGCACAGAGCTGTAACCCTGGGGCCTAAAACAGTGCTACATAAACGGCACTCCAGAAATAGGTATTGGAATCATTGATTGTTTCTCTCTGGGTAGTTTCCCTTTTGCTACTCTCCCTCTCCCAATTCAAGCAGATCGTCTGTTAGGCAGACAAGAGGCCTCCCAGGCTGGCTCTGCCAATGGTGGCCAGAGCCCAGAGTGACCCAATGACCTCAAGCCGCACTGTGAACCCAACTTCGCAGAACAAGTCTTGCCTTTCTAGTAACACCCAGAAGAAACAGAGAGAGATGTCAGCCCCAGAAGGGCCACTCAGGACAAAAAGGACAATGGGCTTTGCAAGGTGACCCATTTAAAAAACATGCTGCGAACACATATGGACCTACCAAGGCTTAGCTGCTCATAAACTTATCTCCCGTCTCGGCCAGGGGCAGTAGCTCCTGCCTGTAATCCCAGCACTTTGTGGTGCCGAGGCGAGTGGATCACGAGGTCAGGAGTTCAAGAACAGCCTGACCAAACTGGTGAAACCCCATCTCTACTAAAAGTAAAAAAATTAACTGGGCATGGTGGTGCCTGTCTGTAGTCCCACCTGCTGGGGAGGCTGAGGCAGGAGAATCGCTTGAACCTGGGAAGTGGAGGTTACAGTGAGCCAAGATCACGCCACTGCACTCCAGCCTGGGTGATAGCGAGACTCTGTCTCAAAAAAAAACAAAAATTATCTCCCATCTCAACTTAGACACAGCTCCAGATTGAAGAAAAAGAAACTTCTACTTTTTACACCTGAGTCATGGCCAATCACACCTGCCACTCAGAAAGTTCCCTTATGACTGCTCACTGAGCGCCTCTTCAGTTCTGCCATCGTAAGGTGAAGGCAGTTCCATCTCTCTCCTATGTTGTTTGTGCAGATTTCAGTCATGATAAAAAGTTCCCAGGGACCGGGCAAGGTGGCTTATACCTGTAATCCCGGCACTTTGGGAGGCCGAGACGGGAAGATCACTTGAGCCCGAGAGTTGAAGACCAGCCTGGGCAACAAAGTAAAACCCTGCCTCTACAAAACAATAAAAAAATTAGCCATAGTGGAGCCACGGTAGTCCCAGCTACATGGAGGCTGAGGCAAGGCTGCTTGGGGCCAGGAGATGGAGGCTGCAGTGAGCCACCATCGCCACACTGCACTTCAGCCTGGAGTACATAGCAAGACAAATGAAAAGTTCCCAAGGACTTGCTGTGATACCTCTCTCTCTCTTTTTTTTTTTTTTTAAGAGATGGAGTCTCGCTCTGTTGCCAGGCTGGAGTACAATGGTGTGATCTCAGCTCACTGCAACTTCCGCCTCCCAGGTTCAAGTGATTCTTCTGCCTCAGCCTCCGGAGTAGCTGGAATGACAGGCGCCCACCACCAAGCCCGGCTTATTTTTTTTTTTTTTTGTATTTTTAGTAGCGATAGGGTTTCACCATCTTGGCCAGGCTGGTCTTGAACTCCTGACCTCGTGATCCACCCGACTTAGCCTCCCAAAGTGCTGGGATTACAGGTGTGAGCCACCGTGCCCGGCCTGTGCTACCTCTTTTAATCCTCTCAACAACCCTGTGAGATAAGAACTATCATCTCTGCTTTAAAATAAGGAAACCAAGGCACAAAGTGATTGTGTAACCAGGTGAGTTTGAGTAGCTGGTCCCAGACTGAAGCTCAGGTCTAACCCCAGCCCCCGCCACCCTTCCTCTCCATGCAGAAAAGGAACGTAATCAGAGGGTGTGAGGCATATTTGGTAAACGGCAGACTTGTGCTGATATGGGTTGCTAGAAGGTGGGGCTGGGGGTTGGGGAGGTGGAGGGCGCCGGGCACAGTGGCTCACGCCTGTAATCCCAGCAGAGACGGGTGGATCATCTGAGGTCAGGAGTTCAAGACCAGCCCAGCCAACATGGTGAATCCCCATCTCTACTAAAAATACAAAAATCAGCCACGTGTGGTGGTGCGCGCCTGTAATCCCAGCTACTTCGGGAGGCTGAGGCAGGAGAATCGCTTGAACAGCCTGGAAGACAGAGTGAGACTCCGTCTAAAAAAAAAAAAGGAAAGAAAGAAAGAAAAGAAAAGAAAGAAAAGAAAGAAAAGAAAGAAAGAAAAGAAAGAAAGAAAAGAAAGAAAGAAAAGAAAGAAATTAAGTTGGCGGGAGGGGGCGGCCCTGGACAGAGCGGGAATGAGGCCTGTGTGGCTCAGCACCGGCCACTGTGCCGCGGTGGTGCAATGCCACGCCAGACAGCGCTGTGGCTCTGCAGAGCCTGGCCCAGGAGGGCCTTTGCTGACCCCTGTTGACAGGAAAAGGAGCAGCAGTCCGGCCCGGCCGCCAGAGGTTGGGGAGGGGCGCGCTCAGACGCCCAGAGTGCACCTGACTGGTGTCAGGTGGCCCGCGTCAAGTGCCAGCTCTGTCTCTAGTTCTCAGGGTCACCTCCGGCTAGTTCCTCTCCTCTCAGGACACTCGTTTTCCCGTCTGGCTCAAGTGCGGACGAATCCGGGCTGGGAGGCTCCGGGAACCGCATGCTCTCCTAGCTCGGCTCCGTAGTGCCCTCCAGTGGACAAACTGATAAGTGCCAACTTCAGCTCCCAGAAGACCCGCAGGAATCGCCCCGTCCGTCTTCACCCATGACCCAGGATGCCCGAAGGAGGCGTGCACATCCCTCATTTCCAGGGCCCAAGAGGAAGGTGAAGGTTCCGAGGAGATCTGTGCAGGCGAGGAGAATCCCCAGGCTCTGGTTCTGAGGCTTGTTTGCTGTGTGAATTTGCACTCCTCATCTTCCTCTTGCTTCCCTATCCCTAAGAAGGGAGTTAATAGCTGAGTCCTGGCCTGGGAGCCATAAGACTTGGTTTTCAATGTTAATGAGCTTAAGCAAGTCCCTGCCCTTCCCTGGACCTCAGTTTCCCCATCTTCACAAGTGGAAGGCACCAAATGGTCTCAGGACCCTTCTGGCTCTGACATTCAGTAGTCTAAATGGGAACGATGTGTTTAGGGGAATTAAGAGGCGGTATAAGGGACCTTAAACATCTACAGATAGATGCATAAGAAACCAGCCTTCAGCTGAGGCAGGAGAATGTGAGCCCTTGCTATGGTATCCTGGCCAGCCCATCAGCCTTTACTCCCAGAGGTCTGGGAGATTATTTTGACTGGAACAACAATTATTAATATTTATAACTATAAATATTATATCATGGGGCCTCTTCTGTTGACAGTGTCCCATGGGACGTCTTTGGCTGGGGACAAGTCCATCAGTGCATAAGAGCCAGCCCATACCAGCTAGCAAGAGCAAATTACTAAAGTTTCCGGCATTTTGCAAGTTGGTTGTTGAACAGTCATTGTTAAAAATTAAATTGTATGCTGGGCACAGAGGCTCACACCAGTAATCCCAGCACTTTGGAAAGCTGAGGTAAGAGGAAGATCACCTGAGGCCAGGAGTTCCAGACCAGCCTGGGCAAAATAGCAAGACATACATCTCTATTTAAAAATCCTAAAACCAGCTTTGTGCAGTGGCAGTATCGTAGCCAATGAAGTTTATCTGAGGCACGACTGTTGCTAATTGAAAACTCTTTTTCTTTTTTTTTAATAGAAATGGGGTGTCACCATGTTGGCCAGGCTGGTCTCGAACTCCTGACCCCAGGTGATCCACCCATCTTGGCCTCCCAAAGTGAAAACTTTTTTCAATACCCCACCATGACGACTTGAAATATAGTCAACATTGACAATTTTTGACAGTATCTACAGAGACTGAAAGAAGAAAAAAATCATAATACTATGCTGGGCAACATAGTGAGACCCTGTCTCTACAAAAAACTTTAAACATTAGCGGGGTGTGGTGGTGCATGTCTGTATTCTCAGCTACTCAGGAGGCTGAGGTGAAAGCATTGCTTGAGCCCAAGTGGTCAAGGCTGCAGTGAGTGAGCCGTGATCATGCCACTGCACTCCAGCCTGGGTGACAGAGTGAGACCCTGTCTCCTCCCACCCCTGCCAAAAAAAAATCATCATAATAAAAATTTTTAAATTAAATTATATACATTTACAATTAAGTAAATTATGTTAAAACAAAGATAATATTAAAATCATCACTTCCTGATTATTTTACCATATTTCAGTATTATCTATTCTCTCTCTCTTTTTTTTTTTTTTTAATAAAGACAGGGTTTCACCATGTTGGTCAGGCTGGCCTTGAACTCCTGACCTCAGATGATCCACCCATGTCAGCCTCCCAAAGTGCTGAGATTACAGGCGTGAGCCACCACACCTGGCCAGTATTATCTGTTCTCTTGATGTTACCTACATCTATTTATTTTTATTTATTTATTTATTTGTTTGTTTGTTTATTTTTGAGACAGAGTCTTGCTCTGTCACCCAGGCTGGAGTGCAGTGGCACCATCTTGGCTCACTGCAACCTCTGCCTTCCAGGTTCAAGCAATTCTTCTACCTCAGCCTCCCAAGTAGCTGGGATTACAGGTGCATGCCACTATGCCAGGCTAATTTTTGGATTTTTAGTAGAGACGGGGTTTCACCATGTTGGCCAGGCTGGTCTCAAACTCCCGACCTCAAGTGATTCACCCACCTCGGCCTCCTAAAGTGCTGGGATTACAGGCGTGAGCTCCTGAGCCCAGCCCGACATCTGTTATTACCTGTATAGTGGAACTATGATATAATAGTTCCACTATAGCAGAAGCACAGCTCTTCCTAACTCTTGGCTCTGTGACATCATGACAGCAGCTTGAATCAGCCCAGTAATTCAAGGCTGCAGTGAGCCACGATCACCTCACTGCATTCCAGCCTGGGTGACAGAGTGAGACCCTGTCTCAAAAATAAGGAGTTTGTATAGTGTGTCATTTGTAAGTTAAGTTGTGTGCTACACAGCCTTTATTTACTCTTTTGAGACAGAGTCTCAGTCTGTCACCTAGGCTGGAGTGCAGCGGCGCAATCTCAGCTCACTGTAACCTCCATCTCCCAGGTTCAAGAGATTCTCTCCTGCTTCAGCCTCCTGAGTAGCTGGGATTACAGGTGTGTATCACAACGCCCAGCTGATTTTTGTATTTTTAGTAAAGATGGGGTTTTACCGTGTTGGCCAGGCTGGTCTCGAACTCTTGACTTCAAGCCATCTGCCTGCCATGGCCTCTCAAAGTGCTGGGATTACAAGCATGAGTCACCTTGCCCATACTACACAGCCTTTATTATATCAGTAAAATGTATAATAAATATATGTCCATATATAACTTACATATTTGGATTTTTGAGAAACCAGTTGTCAAATATTATTGTCCAGCAAACAACTGGGCAAATTCAAGTTTAATAAAGTCTTTTCAAAGCACATTTCTTATCAGGGAAGCCATCTCCAGTACGGGATGTATTTTCAGGATAGAGAGACAAACAACCTCAAGCTTCCACTGGGGACAATCCAGGACACATGTAGCTCCACAGTTTTGTAGTCTGTCATTTTCAAAAATGACAATAAAACCAACACATTCAGGAGGTTTGTGGCACTCTCTTAACTTTGATGTTTTCTAATTCAAGTGCCTTACGTAATGCGATTTGACTAAAAGTAACAGAAACTGTCTCAGGCTTACAGAAAGAAAAAGCAGGCGTTATAAGGATTGGGGGAGCAGTTGCGGCCCTCTGTGGAGCTGGATGGCTTCTGGAGCTCAGTACTTGCCCCTCTTCACTGCTTCATTCTTCTCCATCCCTGTAGATAGATTTCTGCTTCTTTTCTTCTTTGCAAACAGCAGTGAATGTAAAGGCAGCTGCTTTACAGTTCCCGAGATTACCTGTTCTCAATTCAGGGGCCAGCCCCGCCCGGTGGAGTGCAGATCCCCAGGCCCCAGACAAAGGACCTGATGGGCCTGCTTGGATCATGTAGGCATTCCTGGATCAGGCAGTCATGGCCGGGAAGCTGGAGGGGCAAGAGTCAAAGCAGACACACATGGCCTCAGGGGCCACACCTAGTGGGGAACAGCAGCTCTCTGAGAAGGAGGGGGTGGGGCATGGGCTGGGCAAGGCTCCTGAAGTTTTTTTTGTTTGTTTGTTTGTTTAAACCAGAGTATTCCCGAGTTTATTTGGGGCACACTCCGGTGAGGGCCGTGTACCTGGAAGAAGGTATTGGGCCTCTTGGTGAAGAATGGCTTGTGCTGATGGCGCGGGACCCAGTGGGGCAGCGGGAACTTGATCTTGGAGTCGTGAAACTGCTTGGCCACAGGCCAGCAGCACTTGCTGGCCTCAACCTCCTCCACCTTCATGATCTGGATGGACTGGGCCCTGGGTGAGGTGCCAGGCACCCATGTCTCAGTAGGACTGGGTGACAGCACCCTGGGTGGTCAGGTCCAGCATTCCCGGTACATGTTGTAGGTTCCGCTGCAGGAGTCATAGCGCAGCCAGATGCTGAAGTACTTCTCCTGCAGGGGGCACTTCTCAAACACCTGCCCACAGCAGACAATCTCCCCTGAAGACATCTCCATCTTCTTTTTTTTTTTTTTCAAAGATGGTGTTTCACCATGATGGCTTGAACTCCTGACCTCAGGTGATCCACCCACCTCGGCCTCCCAAAGTGCTAGGATTACAGGCCTGAGTCACCGCAACCGGCCCATCTTCTTTTTTAACTGAGATACGAAGTGCCAGAAGCGGGACTTGGCAACGACATGATTAGTCACAAAGATTCCCATGCAGTAAAGGGGCGGTGTGTGGCATTTGGCGTGTACTCTGGTAGTGTGCCCGAGGCCTTCATGGAGTCCTCTCCGCACGCTCACGGCCACACAGTGCCACTCGCAAAAGGAGAAGGTTTGTAATATTGAACTAAGTCATGAATGAGGCCTGCCGCCTGCCCAGAGCACACTGGCAGAGCAGGTTTCCTTGCATTCCCACCATTCAGAAAGCCCTCTAGCCTGGGTAATCAGCCACTGTGTGGACTGCCCTTTATCTGATGCATACGCCGTCAGTGAAAATGCCTTTATTACATAGTTGACAATTTCGTCTGTAAAAAAGTAAAAAGGACTATGTCTCTCATGCCATCTTCCAAATATTGTGATGGTAGTAAAAGAAACTCATCTCTGTTCCTCCCGTCAAGTGACTATCCTGGGGACACCCGGGACTGACTGTGGACCCCAGTCAAAAACTGCTACATCATAATCATCGTTTTCATGATTCTGCAGAGGACCTGAGCTCCTCAGGGGCAGACCCTGGAACCACCGGGTTCCCCACAGAGCCTGACATGCCCGGGACAGACACAACAGCAGCAGACAGAGCATGCTGTCTGCAGCAGATTAAAATCCCAGCTTCCTCTCCTACTAGCTGTGATCTTGGTAAAGTGACTTAACTTTTCTGTGCCTCAGTTTCCTTACCTATAAAATGGGGATAAAAAATATTACCTACTTCTCTGGTAATATGACAAAGAAAGAAAAAAAAATTACCTACTTCATAGGTGCAAGGTCTTTTAGGCTGACTGACAGCCCCATAGTTGCCATGTTAACCTCTGTGACCTGCAACGACACTCCAGACGAGTTCCTGGAAAATCTAAAGTCACTGGAAGACCATGAGAAAAGGAAGAAATGATCAACCCCTGCGGTGCCTGCTTATCTTTAAGATATTCTCTATTGTTTCTTATTCCAGCCTCAACTGACAAGGCCATAGGACTTTGAAACTGACATTGGCCAACCTCCATACTCCACACCCTACTACCCACTCCCAGCTTGCAAAAAACGGCCCTAAAGTTACTTCTGTAACTTTCCACTGCTTACCCCAAACCTATAAAACCAACTCCTATCCCTCTGCCCTCGGCTGATGCCCTTTTCGGTCCTAGCCTGCCTGCACCCGGTGGGAATAAACACTCATATTTCTCACACAAAGCCTGTTTGATGGTCTCTTCATTCAGAGCGTGCGTTTTAACAATAGGGTTGTGGGGATTAAATGAGTTAGTATTCATAAAGTGTTGGAACATAGGCCGGGCGTGGTGGCTCACGCCTGTAATCCAAGCACTTTGGAGGCCAAGGCGGGTGGATCACCTGAGGTCGGGAGTTCAAGGCCAGCCTGACCAACATGGCGAAACCCCATCTTTATTACAAAAAAGAAAAAAAAACTGTTGGAACAGTGCCTGGCACATGGTAAATGCTCAAGGGTTAGGGATTATTATTATTTTTTTTTTTTTTTTTGAGACGG
>NW_016107366.1:8959512-8964327 GCF_001604975.1 Cebus imitator | reverse complement strand
TAGAGACGGGGTTTCACCATGTTGACCAGGATGGTCTCGATCTCTTGACCTCGTGATCCACCCGCCTCGGCCTCCCAAAGTGCTGGGATTACAGGCTTGAGCCACCGCGCCCGGCCCAGGGATTATTATTATTATTGGCATCTTATCCTCAGCTGGGTCCCTGTAGGCTGGCTGCAGAGTGGGTGGAAGAGCTTCACCACCAGCCCAGCAGGTAGGCTAGTGTGCATATCAGGGAGGGACTGTGTGGAACAAGAGGGTGGAGGAGACCCCGGCAGCCCGAGGGAGAGGTGAGTATAATGGCCTTGTACCCTGGTGGGATGCCTGGACCCGCCCAGCTGGGAGGAACTCTGGCTCTAGGTGAGGTTCCATGGTACTGGGGCTGTCATGACTGTATGTGTCTGGGGTGGAGAGATGGGTGTGCCCTCAGTGGTGATGGGTCAAGGGATGTGAATGTTCCTGGTTGAGTGTGTCTCTCTAGCAGGATGGTGTCTGTGGGACTGTGAGTCCTCAAGGGAATGGTTGGAATGTGTTAGGAGTAGGGTGTGAAACCAACCTATGCAGTCAGAGACCTCAGAAGGGCCTCGCTCTTGGTTTAATGATCTGCTGTCATCATCTTGAAATTCTATTTTCTGAAATGGAGTCTCACTCTGTCTCCCAGGCATTCCTGGATCAGTCAGTGCAACGGCACAATCTCAACTCACTGCACCCTCCACCTCCTGGGTTCAAGCAATTCTGCCTCAGCCTCCTGAATAGCTGGGATTATAGCACACCACTATGCTCCGCTAATTTTTGTATTTTTAGTAGAGACCAGGTTTCACCATGTTGGCCAGGCTGGTCTCAAACTCCTGACCTCAAGTGATCCACCCGCCTTGGCCTCCCAAAGTGCTGGGATTACAGGTGTGAGCCACCGCCCCCAGCCTTATCTTGAAATTCTTACAAAGACGACCTCACCCAGGCACAAGGGGTTCACATTTTCACTTTGTACTGGATCCTGCCAATTTTGCACCCAATTCTTCTTCTTCTTTTTTTTAAGACGAGTTTCTCTTTTGTTGCCCAGGCTAGAGTGCAATAGCACGATCTTGGCTCACTGCAGCCTCTGCCTCCTGGGTTCAAGTGATTCTCCTGCCTCAGCCTCCCGAAGTACTGGGATTAAAGGCATGAATCACCATGCCCAGTTAATTTTGTATTTTTAGTAGAGAAGGGGTTTCTCCATGTTGGTCAGGCTGGTCTCAAACTCCCGACCTCAGGTTATCCGCCCACCTCAGCCTCCCAAAGTGCTGGGATTACAGGCGTGAGACACCGTGCCCGGCCTTGTAGCCAGTTCTATGTAGGGGCTATGTGTGGATGTGCCTGGGTGTGGGTGAGGTCCTCTGTGGTTGATGTGTCTGTGCATGTGCATGTCTCGATGTCTCTTCTGGACTTGGGAACCAGAAAACCATGGTCTCTGAAGGGGTTCCAGGAACTAAGAGAAAAACCTTACCTTGTCCCCACCCCAGACACAGGGGAAAGCTCTGTCCTCAGTTCCTCCCTGCATGTCCCAGCCCAATCTCATGCCCCTACACCTGGATCTCTTTGTCACTGCAAAATCCCAACCCCCTTATCTGCTGCTCCTGTCCGACTGCACCCCTAACCCGTCCTTGTGGGAAAGATGAGATGGTTAACTGGAGGCTTCTGAGATTAACAAGTCCTGAGGAGCGTGCAGCACAGGCAGAGGGAGAAAAGGAAAGGGAACACAGGCAGCTGAGCTCCCACCGTGTTCTATTTCCCCACCTCACAGGGAGAGGGAGGGAGAGGGGCCATCTCCCCGCTCCCCAGGCAAGGCTACTCCCTGTACCTTCTATCAGAGCTTCCTGTCAGGAGAAGCTGGAAGAGATATTCAGCAGTCCCTGACTCTGTCCCCTAACCCATTCTGGGACCCTGGACAACTGGTCTCCCCACCTCCAGCCTGTTTCCCCATCTATAAGCCAAAAAAGTTGGAAGTTATGACCCCTAAGTTCCCTTCAGCACTCCCACCTGACTCTTGGTTGTTTTTTTTTATTTTTTTTGAGACGGAGTTTCGCTCTTGTTACCCAGGCTGGAGTGCAATGGCGCGATCTCGGCTCACCGCAACCTCCGCCTCCTGGGTTCAGGCAATTCTCCTGCCTCAGGCTCCCGAGTAGCTGGGATTACAGGCACGCGCCATTATGCCCAGCTAATTTTTTGTATTTTTAGTAGAGACGGGGTTTCAGCATGTTGACCAGGATGGTCTCGATCTCTTGACCTCGTGATCCACCCGCCTCGGCCTCCCAAAGTGCTGGGATTACAGGCGTGAGCCACCGCGCCCCGCGACTCTTGGTTTTCTATGCTATCTTTGACAACCACTCCTGGCTCTGCATAATGGAACTGTGGCCCTCACCCTGAGCCAGTCACAGGCCTCTGCCCCAGTCTCTGATGCCAGGTGCAGTCACCGGCTCCCGGGTCTGGGCACATCTAGTCCCATTAGACAGATGGAGAAAGTGTGGCCCTGGGAGGGGACAACACACACCAACTTATTGACAGAGCCCAGGCTCAACCAAGTCTTCCTATCAACCCCCCCTCCAAGGCTCAGTTGCTGCAGCCATCATCTCTGGCTCTGAACTGTAAGCAAGATGTTCTCTTGGGAAACTCAGCACCCACAGTCTCTGCCCCATCCCCAGTCCTATAATTCCACTAGTCACAAATGAGAAAGGGCGTTCATTCCTCATTGTACTGATGGAGAAACTGAGACCCAGAGAGATGCAGTGGGTACTCTAGATCATTTAGCCAGGAGCGTCCAGGCTCCAATCTCGTGGTTCCCCCAAAACACATTTCTTCTCTTCCCAACCCCCTCTTAAAGATCCCAATCCCTGCTAAGCATCCAGAGGCTCTAGAATCTGAGGGTCCTCTCCGGGCCCCTCCCCAGCCCAAGAAACCCAGAGTGAGACCACTGTGTTTGTGTGCAGTAGGGCTGGGTGGGTGGTGCTAGTTCCCAGGGACTGAAAGACAACCCCAAGAGGGGCACTGCTTGCTCTTTGCAAGGTGCCTGGACCCCCACCCCCACCCCTTCCCACCCAGGCTGCAGAAAGGACATGTGAAGTGGGGTAGTAGGGACAGGATAGCAGGTAGGGGTAGAATGGTCAGGCCTGCTGGAGGCCCAGAGAGCAGAGCTTCCATTCTTTAAACTGGCCTCCCCAGACCCTCCAGGACCATATAAGTGTGTTCCAAGACCCTTCCTGGCTTCCACCGGTGAAGCTCCCTTTTATCTCTTGCACTTCCACCTAAGATACTGTGTTCTTTTGAGACAGTCTCACTCTGCTGCCCAGGCCGGAGTGCAGTGGCATAATCATGGCTCACTGCAGCCTCAACCTGGGCTCAAATGATTATTTCCCTCAACCTCCCAAGTAGCTGCGATTACAGGCACATGCACCATGCCTAGCTAATTATTTAATTTTTTTGTAGAGATGAGGGTTCTTACTTTTTTGCCCAGGCTGGTCTCAAACTCCTGGACTCAAGCGATCCTCCCACCTCAGTCTCACAAAGTGTTGGAATTACAGGCATAAGCCACCACACCTAGCCTAAGAATTTGTTTGAAGATAGGATTTCATGGAGTAAAAACAGCTCTCAAACCACAGCCATAGACTCACATTACTCAGATGGGAAAAGAGCTTTAGAGGATAAGAGGTTTGTCCCAGGTAGCACAGCAAGGCACTGAGGGAGCCCTAGCGGGACCCACACTCCTGTCTCTCAGCTGCCCTTCCTTCTTCTCAAGGCTGGCTTTCGGATCCTCCCCTAAGCAGGACCTGGGTGGGGAGGCTTTATGAAGGCTCAGTTAGGGGGCCGAGTCTGGGATTCAATCGACAAACTCTGACAGCAGACCTGTTTTCGGTGGAGGCTTACGCTGTGCCCTGGGAAGAGGAAAGAGGCACAGCACCTACCCTCTGCAAGCTCCCCATCTGTGCCTGAATATGAGAGAGTGGGTTCCCACAGAGCTAATTCTAGACACCTCCCACTTCACTCAGTTCTCATTTTCCTCCGCTATGATCCCTCAGTCTTACTCTTCTGCCTTTCTTCTGATGTTGCTATCCTCCTCCCTCGTTTCCTTCCACCTGTCCTCTCCCTCACACATTACTCTCAAATTTTATTTTTATTTTTTTTTTATAAAGACAGGGTTTCACTATGGCGGTCAGGCTGGTCTTGAACTCCCGACCTCAGGTGATCCGCCCGCCTTGGCCTCCAAAGTGCTTGGATTACAAGTGTGAGCCACCACGCCCAGCCCTCACACATTACTCTCTTATCCCACCCTATTTTACAACCAGCTGCCTGGGGAAAAGAGCATAGCTCACATGAGGAAGAAGGCAGGACAGGCAGTCATGGCTCAGCTGGACTGAGCGGCAATGCTTCTCCTTCCAGGGAAGGGGTGCAGTGGTATCTGCAGCTGACGCATGCCTCCAAGGCACTCAGCCCTACCGGTGTAGCAGGACATACCGCAGACAAAGCCTCTCCGACACCAGGTTTGCGAAGGAAATGGCTTTTTATTCAGCCGGGAATCTTGGCAGATTCATGTCTCAAGAACCAAGCTTGCTGACTAGAAAATCCCGCCTCTCTTAAAGGATCACAGTCTTAGAGGATACGTGTGAGAGGGTCGGGATCGATGAGGTGAGCGAGGGGTAGGTGGGGTTTAATCATGATTAAGGAAGAACAATGTCTTCCAGGGAAGATTCCTCCACACCATGCCTGGGAGCTATAGATAGGGTAGGAACTGGGGCGGGGGCGCGGCGGGGGGAGGGTTGTTCATCTGTAACCTCCAGGTTCCTCTAG
>NW_016107366.1:8954101-8958057 GCF_001604975.1 Cebus imitator | reverse complement strand
TTCACCATGTTGACCAGGATGGTCTCGATCTCTTGACCTCGTGATCCACCCGCCTCGGCCTCCCAAAGTGCTGGGATTACAGGCTTGAGCCACCGCGCCCGGCCTACTCTCTCTCTTTTCTAGAGTAAAAAGCAGTCCAGAATAATCACCATATCTCCTAGTCTCACTTGCATCTAGATGCACCTGGGAGAGAAGAGATGCGCAGCGGCCACGCCACGCCTTTAATCAGGAGTGTGTCCTCCCGCTTTCCCTTCTCTCTGTTGCAGTGTGGGCATAGGCGAGCCCTGCTGGACGGTGCAGATTGAACAGCTGCCACAGCCTCTTAACCAATATCTCCAGTGCAGCCCCCACACAGCAGACAGGGAACTCTTCCCATAATACAAATCAGATCATGAAGGTCGCCTGTCTGAAACCCTCCATGACTCTCGACTGCTTTCAGAGGGAAGTCCAGACTCCTGGATGATGGGCAAGGTCTGCTGTTTGCCCTACACTATCTTTCCATTCTCGTCACTTGCCATTTTTATCTTCTGCCGTCACCCGAGGGCAATCGTCAGGAAAAATCTCATCCTCTCTCACTGAATCCTTCTCCTCTGCCTCCCCAATTCCCCTCCCCACATCTAGTGGACTCCTATGTGCCTATCCTTCAAGACCCAGCCCAGCCGGGCATGGTGGCTCACGCCTGTAATCCAAACACTTTGGAGGCCAAGGTGGGCGGATCACCTGAGGTCAGGAGTTCAAGACCAGCCTGACCAACATGGTGAAACCCTGTCTTTATTTAAAAAAAAAAAAAAAGAAAGATCCAGCCCAAAGACGGCCTCCTGTATGAGGCCTTTCTTGCCTTTCCTGGCAGAGCGGGGGGCTCCCTCCTCCAGTCTTCCATGGTATAAGGACAGCCCTATGTGATAGTAATAGCCTTTCGGTATTGTCATAGTCTGTAGACAAGTATACCTCTCCCATCCCTCTATGAGGGCAGGGACCAAGTCTAGGTCATCTGTTGATTATCCATACTCAGTATGAGGCCAGGCATCAAACTAGTGACAGTCAAGTTCAATGAGGGATTGACAGCAAGAGAAAATGTGTGTGTGCACATGCATGTGTGTGAATGGCCTGATCTGGATAGAGGCCCAGGCCAAGGAGATAGAGGACATCTAAAAATAGCCCCATCCCCAGGCCCCAGACCAGGCCTGGTGCCCAGATAAACTGATCCTGGGTGAGGGGGCAGGGGCCCAGAATGGGCAGGTAAAGACTGAAGACTGAAGAACAGCCCTCTGGGGTCTGTTAGCAGAGGCAGATGGGCCTTGCCTGATTATTGGCAGGTGGACCTGGTGGTCAGATGTCAGTGATCCTCAGGGACCAGTTAATATTTCAGGCTGGGACTGAGCATCACCTGCTCCCTTGGCCCCACTTATAGGGCAAAGGGGAGCCTGCTATCCTACCCACTAATGACAAGGCAGAGACACTGGAAAAGTTTGTCCTCTCTCAGCTCTGGCCCCACCTCACCCTCTCCCCTACTTGGAAGTTCCTTTCCTGAACCACTGACTGCCAAGCTTGAAGGACTGAACAGATCATCTGGCCCAACCGCCTACCACAGAGTTGGGAAAACTGAAGAAAAGACACTGGCCCAAGGTCACAGAGAAGGCAGGGTGAACAATGTCACAGGGAGAGCCAGTGTAGAATAATGGTTAAGCCATGCAAGCTCTAGAGCCAGTCTGCCTGAGTCCAAATCCTGGCTCTCATCTGTAAATCAGGGATGAGAATAGTACCTACCTCACTAGGTTATCATCAGGGTTACATGAGGTGAAAGACAAAAAGCTACTCAGTCCAGTGAAGTGCTCAAGAAGTGCTATATCAATGTTAGCAACAATATTTTGCACCACGCTCATAGCACACAAAGCTTCTTTGTACCCACAATCTTGTTTATTCTCTCGAAAGGTTAGACATTATTATCCTTATCACACAGAGGAGGAAACAGGCACAGAAAGACTGACTTGTCCAAGTTCACGCAAGTATAATGTCTCCCAACTTTCCTTGGTGGTATTTACAACTCCTCTCCCTTTCCGCGGACAGATCATAAACTGACTCACCAGCGGTTGGAGAAGATTCAGTAGCCAGACACATACCAGCCTATGACTCCTGGGCTGTTATTTATTTATTTTTGAGGCAGAATCTTGCTCTGTTGCCCAGGCTGGAGTGCAATGGCGTGATCTTGGCTCACTGCAACCTCCACCTCTCAGGTTCAAGCGATTCTTCTGCCTCAGCCTCCCAAGTAGCTGGAATTACAGGTACCTACCACCATGCTTGGCTAATTTTTGTATTTTTAGTAGAGACAGGGTTTCACCATGTTGCCAGGCTGGTCTTGAACTCCTGACCTCAAGTGATCCATGCGTCTTGGCCTGGCAAAGCTAGAACTACAGGTGTGGCCTGGGCTGTTTTTGCTCCTGCACTGAGTGATCCCATTCTGAGAAAGACAGCCTGCTTCATCTGACTTTAATCTGACTTTATCTCTTCCTGACTCTGATCTCATCCCTCTAACCTCATGGTCCTACCACTGCCAACCTACAAGGAGAAATCTCTCACCCTGGGCTCCAGTCCTGGTCATCCCCCAGCCCACCCAGTCCCTCCTGCAAATGGGCTCCTTCCTTTTCCTATCTAGTGCCTTTGTTTACTACAGAGTCCTGGGTTGCTGTCCTATCAGCCCACACCAGATAACTCCTAAAATCTCAGCCCAGGCCAGGCTGACAGTGTTGGCTCTGTACTTGCTTCCTGGAACACTCCCTGCCAGCCACCCTGCCATGGCTTGCCAGCTTTCCTCACCCAGCGACAACAGTGGTCATCTGTGTCCACGAACCAGGTTCATTAGGCCTCTGGGGGCTGGCTGAATCCTTCCGGAATCTTGGGTAAGCTGTTCCTGAATAGAATGCACTATGAGGCATGACTACTGAACCATCTGTTTGGTGCCCAGAGAGGGGATGGAGGCCAGGCCACATGGCACACAAACATGCTTGAGACCTGGTAATGTGAAGTGCTGTTTTATAAGCCAAAGGTTTACCTTTCTAATTATACCTTACCTAATCCAATATTAGAGATTATTTAGATTTTTGCAGAGGCAACCTTTTTTTCATTTGAGAAAAAAGGAAACTGAAGTTTGAGGAGGGAGCCAGGGTCAGCCCCAGGTCTGGGGCCTCATTTAATTACTTTCTGGGAATAACCCTGTCCCCAAAGAAAGCTGCTGTTGAGATTCCGGCTACACCCATGCTTCCCAAAGGGCAGTTCTCACCTGGGAGAACTTGGGGCCCCACCGCACATGGGAAATGGCTCAGAGATGGAGTAAGAAAGAGGACACAAAACAGGATACTTTGGCAGGAGGAAAGTTGAGAGTAGTGGAGAAGGAGACAGCGACTGTGTTAGAATTTTAAAACAGAGAAAACACTGCAAAGAACAAGTAGCTTTCTTTTCTCTGGAGAGACTGTTTGTCCATTCCACAAATATGTGCCAGGTCCTGTGCATAGTAGGGAGCAACACAGACTGGGTCCCAGCCCTCTAAGGGCCTCTAGTGTAATGGCAAAGGCAGACTCTGAAACAAACATCAAAGCTGGATAGGAAAGGACAGGGCAGAAGGGGCTACCCAGAAGAAGGATCATTACGCTGAAAGCTGAAAAATGAGTAGGAGTTGGCTGGGCGTGGTGGCTCACACTATAATCCCAGCACTTTGGGAGGCTAATGTAGGTGAACCACTTGAGGTCAGGAGTTGGAGACCAGCCTAGATAACATGGTGAAACCCCGTCTCTACTAAAAATACAAAAATTAGCTAGAGGTAGTGGCGCATGCCTGTAATTTCAGCTACTCAGGAGACTGAGGCATGAGAATTGCTTGAACCCAGGAGGCAGAGGTCGAAATGAGCCAAGATCAAACCATTGCACTCCAACCTGGGTGATAGAGTGAGATTGTCTAAAAAA
>NW_016107366.1:8924381-8953136 GCF_001604975.1 Cebus imitator | reverse complement strand
AAAAAAAAAAAAAAAAAGGATTTCAGTAATAAATTAGACCAAGGAAATAGATGGGACCAGGCTAAATAGAGTCTGGGCTTTCTTCTGCCAGCAATGGGGAGAATGCTGGCTTCTGAGAAGGCGATTGCCCCTCCCCACTGAGCTGCCCGCTCTCCCCCAGGGCAGGGAGGGCCACTGTTCTCATTTCAGGGAGCATTCTGCCAGAGGCAGCAGCTTCTTAGAAGCAAATTGGTGTTGAGTAAACCTCTACTTTCTGCCATCATTTGTTCTCTCAAGTCCACAGTATCCAGAACTCTTGGGGAACAAGGAAGATTTCCTAGTGGCAGAGGGAACACTCCACTCCACCCACTGTGGCTGAAATCCCCCTGCACTGTGAGCTTAGTGAGAGCAGGGGGCTCTCCTATTCACCCTGGATCTCCACGGAGCCCACAGTGCCTGGCCATAGGAGTGCTCCATTATGATTGGTAGAATGAATGAATATGTAAAGAGAGAGAAAGGGAAATGTGAGGAAACTTATCTCCAAGATCTGAAGGCCACTCTGACCTCAATGAGGAGGAGCTGGCCACATACTTGAATCCTTTCCTATTGATTCAGGGTCTCAAGAGGATGCGGCTTACTCAAATGTCCTGGGGAAAAGAACTGGAAGGAGGAAAGGAGAAAGGAGTTACTATTCCTTCCGCTCTTTTAGCCTCTAGTTCTTTCCTGGTGCCAGTAGCACATTCTCTAGCAGAGGCATCCAGATGGCAGGGAGGGTCCAGGAAACAGCTGAGGATGCTGAGCAGGCCTCCCTTGTCCCCGCTCCCCGAGGTCCCATGGATCAGCAGGTGCTGCAGCTCATCTTGTTGGCTGGCTTCTGGTTACTCGTCAGTGCATGGTAGGCTTTCCATTTGTTATATTTTAATCCTGATAACCCCAAGAAGTTGACGGCCTTCATCTATTTGGGAGAAAAGGAGACTCAGAAGGGGAAAATGAGCTTGTTCCAGTTCTCTACCTAGTAACTGCAGGCCTGGAATTTAGAATCAGGGATCTTTCTAAAGACATTGCATCCGAAGATGTCAGAGGCATTCTAACCAGAGTGACTCCATCTTGCATAGAGGCTGGGTAAAATGAAGCTGAGACCTGGCTAAGATGTGAAATATTCTTAGTCACAAAATGTTTACAGTTAAGGGAACAGGTTAATAATGTTTACTAAACAGGCATTTCTTTACTTCTCTAATAAACTTGCTTTCACTTTATTCTGTGGATTTGCCCCAAATTCCTTCTGGTGTGAAATGCAAGAACTATCTCTTGGGGTCTGGATTGGGACCCCTTTCTGGTAACAAAGACACCATGCACCAGGGTCATAAAAAGAAGGGATGTCTAAGACTTGCTGGTTCTATGGCAGGCAGAGGCAGAAAGAGCCCCACCATCATTACCAGCAAATGGGAAAAGTTCCCAGTTGCAGATCTTAGGGGTGGGATGGGGCAGGGGCAGTCAGCATCCATAGACTTAGACCCTGAAGAGGCAAAAAAGAAGGGCCATGTTCTTGGATCAGCAGAGCTTCTAGCTCAGCTTCTTTAGCCTCTAGCTCTTTCCTGGTGCCAGTAGCTCATTCTCTAGTGGAGGCAGCCAGATGGCAGGGAGGATCCAGGAAACAGCGAAAGATGCTGAGCAGGCCTCCCTTGTTCCCCCTCCCCATGGCCCCATGGATCATCCGGTGCTGCAGCTCATCTCATTGGCTGGCTTCTGGTTACTCATCTCTCCTCTTCTCCATTTTCCCAGCCTATGGTTGCCGTGGAAACATAGAACAGTGACCTCACCATAGAATGATGGCTGGGGAAGATGCTATTCTTGGCAGGCACTGGTCTTGCTGCCTGCCAGATGTTATATCCACATCTGGATCTGCCAAGGGCAAGACAGGGGAGCACAAAAAGTGACAGGGCTCACATTCTCCTCCAAATATAGTGAGCATAACAGAGCTAGCGGATGCAGGTACTCAGAGGGATGAGGAGACAACTGTACATACTTAGAAGGAAGAAGGCTATAAACCAGGAGGAAAGGAGATAGGGTGCAGCTTACGGGTTAGCCTCAGTGACCCAGGTCTGTGCATGGTGGCAAGGTGGGGGAAGGGCAGTGAGGGTAGTTGGTCTGAGTTTTGTCTAGCAGAGCTTCTCAAAGCCCCATGCTGCTCAACTTGGACAGGCCCCAAGAGAGGGAGCAAATGAATTTTCGGGCAGTGGCCCCCACAACCCATCCTAAAAGCCTCTATGGACCTCTTTTCACAGTTGCAGCAGTTTCTAATCCTGTCCCAGAAATAAGAAAACTAAGGATTAAAGAAGCAAAGCAATCTGCCTTGGGTAATTAACTCAGCAGGCAAGCTGCAGAACTCAGAATAGGTCTTAGGTGTCTGCACTACCCCTGGAGATAACAACAGCAGCAGGAGGAGCAGCAGCAGTGAACATTTACTAAGTCAACCATATTCAGCATTTAAATGTGTTATCTCAGGCTAGGCGTTGTGGCTCATACCTGTTGTAGTCTCGGCACTTTGAAAGGCCAAGGCAAGCAGATTGCTTGAGGCCAGTAATCCAAGACCAGTGTGGGCAACATGGCAAAACGCTGTCTCTACCAAAAACAAACAAAAAGCACATAAAATTAGCTGGGCATGGTGCCATGCACCTGTAATCCTAACTGCTCGGGAGGCTGAGGTGGGAGGATGCCTTGAGTCTGAGAAGTCAAGCCTGCAGTGAGCTGAGATCATGCTACTCCACAGCCTGAGTGACAGAGTGAGACTCTCTTAAAATAAAGAAATAGGCTGGGTGTGGTGGCTCATACCTGTAATCCCAGCACTTTGGGAGGCAAAGGCAGGCAGATCACTTGAGGTCAGGAGTTCAAGACCAGCCTGGCCAACATGGTGAAACCCCATCTCTACTAAAAATACAAAAATTAGGCAGGAGTGGTGGCCTATGCCTGTAACCCCAGCTACTCGAGAGGCTGAGGCAGAAGAATCACTTGAACCAGGAGATGGAAGTTGCAGTGAGCAAAGATCGTGCCACTGCGCTTCAGCCTGGGTGACAGAACGAGACTCCTTCTCAAAAAAAAAAAAAAACCCAAAAACAAAAACAAACACTCAGAGTGCCTTAAGTGAATTGCCCAAGGCCACACAGCTAGTACCCAACGAAATTCAGATCAGAGCTGGGCGTGGTGGTTCACACCTATAATCCCAGCACTTTGGGAGGCCTAAGCGGGCAGATCACAAGGTCAAGAGATCAAGAACATCCTGGCCAACATGGTGAAACCCCGTCTCTACTAAAAAATACAAAAATTAGCTAGGGATGGTGGTACATGCCTGTAGTCCCAGCTACTCGGGAGGCTGAGGCAGGAGAATCACTTGAACCCGGGAGGCGGAGGTTGCAGTGAGCCGAGATTGCGCCACTGCACTCCAGCCTGGTGGTGACAGAACAAGATTGCATCTCAAAAAAAAAAAAAAAAAAAGGCTGAGTGTGTGTGGTGGCTCACACCTGTAATCCCAGCTCTTTGGGAGGTCGAGGCGGGAGGATCACCTGAGGTCAGGAGTTCAAGACTAGCCTGGCCAACATGGTGAAACCCTGTCTCTAAAAAAAAAAAAAATAATAAGAAGAAAAGAAATTCAGATCAGAACAAAGATCTGCCAGCAGCCATTAGCCCAGCCCCAGCTTTCCATCACTATATTATAAGGGCCACCACATAAGGAGACAGTTCTAGTCCCTGGCCACACAGTCCTTGAGAGAGAAGGACCTGTGACTGAAGGCTATGACCTTGAGTTAGAAATCATCTTTTTCCCCTCCTCCTCTCCTGGCACCTGCTCTAACAGTGAGATCACCAAGGCTCCATGCCCAGCCCTGAGGCCTGTCCCTGTAGCTTTGGCAAAAATGACCCTCCAAGTGTTCTGGCAACTGGACTGTCCAAAGGAATCAAGAACTTAGGGTGGGGAGAGGGCTCTTCCTTCCTGGCCTTGTTCCCAGAACAGTCCAGGGAAGGAAAGGGAGGCAGGGTTTGCACGTGGTGAAACAGAGTCCCAGGAAGGAGGACCTGCCACACTATACGCATGCCGCAGAGTTGGCAGGACTCAGGGCTCCTGTGTTGGCTCCTGCAGGCCCACCCTGGACAGGCTGCTGCTGGCTGAAGTTCAGTTCCGCACTACTCCTTGGTGTGCTGGGCCTCCTGCCATCACTCAGAAACTAATTTATACCTCACTTCCTCTGAGAAGCCTACACTGAACCTCAGGTCAGGACAGGACCCCCGTTAAAGTCACCACATTAGTTTTGTGTTTGGCTGCCCAGAGGTGAGTGTGTGTTTCGTTCCCTGTTGTCTCTCTTCAAAGCAGGGCCTGGTACAAAATAAGTACTTTAATAGCTGCTGAATTAATGAGTGAACTCCTCAGAGCTTCAGCTTGTTCATCTTTTTAAAAAGAAAAGATAATACAGTAACACCTATTTCATGGATTTTGTTTTAAAAGTTCAATGAGGCCAAGCGTGGTGGTGTGTGCCTACAGTTCCAGCTTCTTGGGAGGCTAAGGTGGGAGGATCCCTTGAGCCCTGGAGTTTGAGGCCGCAGGGAGCTGTGATGGCATCACAGCACTCCAGCCTGGGAGACACACTGAGAGACCTTGTCTCTAAAAAAATAATAATAAAATGAAAAGTCCAATGAAACAATACACCTAAAGCCCTCAGCATGCAATAAATATCAATACAAGGTCTTGATATTGCCACTCAAAGTGCTCAGTAAACTATACAGTGTCAAACCACTGCACAACAGGCTCTGGAGAGGAAGCAACAAAGTACCCAAAGTGCAGGCGGCTAGCTAGTGTGAACGGGTCAGAGAAAGGGCAGCAGGTGGGGAAGGCAGCAGGTGGGGAAGGCAGCAGTGGGCCTTGAAGAGCTGACCGAATTGGCAGAATTTCTGAAAGAGGGTGAGCTGGGAAGGAACTGAGCTAAAGCTTGGAGCTGTACGGAGAGACTGGAAAAGCCTGGAGCACTTGCAGGGACGGGTGGGGAGTTGGATGGTGGGGTGGGGTCGGGCGGGGCGGGAGGAGGGCCAGCAGGAGGCATTCTGCAGGGAGGGGCAAGCACGTGTGAGCGGGCGGGCGCGGACGCGAAAGGTCAGGCTTTCGCTCAAAACAGGCAGAGGACAAGGTCAGCTCAGCCGCAGACGGAGCCCCTGGTGATTGTCTCCGCCACCAGGCAGTGGGAGTGAAGGGACAGCGGGCTCGCTAGGCTAAGCTTGCCATCTGAAGATCCATTCACCCCCTATTTCTTGACACCTTGTCAGTTCCCCTCTGAGCCGCGGGCTCCTCACTCGTAAAACGAGGACGGATGCCTGTGCCAGAAGTCAACCAGAGTTTTTCCCGGCGTGGGCACCAGCCCAAGGGCGAGTTTTCCTTTTCTCGTCTCATCTCTGCTCTGACCCCAAGTTCAAAGAGGGACTGGGCTACGGAAGATATCCATGGCATGCGCCCTAGTTCTCCGGCCGGTAACGGCTGCTTCTCTCTCAGATTCCAGAGTGCCTAGAAGCCAGGAAAGGGAGATGGTCCTGCCAGCCTGGGGTAGAGACTCCGGGGCCAGGCACTGGCGCTGACGCAGGCAAGCAGGGCGCCACTGACTGGTCTCCTCCCACCTCGGCGGGTTGGGGGATGGCGGACCAGCCCCTCCTGGGTGAGCCCTAGCCTGGGGCTTCCTATTTCGGGAGCCGGGGGCGTGGGCCACGTCTCATGTGATGCGAGGGCTATTTAAAGCGGCAGCCCGGGCAGGGAGCCGCCGTCCGAGTCTGCACGCCTGCTCTCTTCGCAGCTTCTGTCTCAGCCTAGCCCAGCATCACTATGGTGGACGCTTTCCTGGGCA
Organism: Cebus imitator; assembly: GCF_001604975.1. Taxonomy (NCBI): domain Eukaryota; kingdom Metazoa; phylum Chordata; class Mammalia; order Primates; family Cebidae; genus Cebus; species Cebus imitator. Next base: position 8,947,281 of record NW_016107366.1, on the reverse strand, counting down.
CCTGGAAGCTAGTGGACAGCAAGAATTTCGATGACTACATGAAGTCACTCGGTGAGCAAGCCGCGGGGCTCTGGATGCTGGCTTGGGGAGGGGCTGGTGGCGTGCCTAGCCCCACGCAGGGCTCCTGCTGCATCCCTCTTGGTTAAGACTGGTGAATAGGGCAACGCGGAATGGCAGCCTGGGTGGAGCCTGTTCGGAAGGGGCTTTCATGGTCCAAATCTGGTTAGAGACCACGGTAGGGAGGTGGAGGAAGGAGGCAGCTGTGTGGGAGGCTCTTTCCAGGAAGAGAGATATATGATTTGGAGGTAGAAGGAGGGTTTGGATAAAGAACACTGATCACAGGAAGGGGAATCTAGCCAGAGAAGAGAAAGAACAAGGGCATGGGCAGTTTAGAAATTGGAGGAGACTGAACCCAGAAAGGGAATGGGGCAGCTAGGGAGTGTACTATGACCTTAAACAAGTAGGAAAGACCTAGGAGGAAGATTGGTGGGGAGAAAAACGTGGATGAGTGAATCAGATATGAGGAGGAGGTAAGACAGGTAAGCAGCAATTCCCATCTCTCTATGTTGGATTAGGGAAGGGGATTGTTGCTGGAGAATGCTCTTTCTCACCAGCCAGTCTGACCTTGTCCTGCAGTGATATGTAACCAGGCCTTAATCACCGTCTGTGAGCCTCGTGGTAGGGTGGGGCAAGAGGCCCATCATCAGCTGGGCCTTTCCTGCAACCCAAGGCTCACCCACCTGTGTGAAGGGTAGTCAGTGAAAGCCATTGGCCTTCTGTTGTGCAGTAGAGGGTGTCAGAGCAAGGTCAAGACCTGGGAGGGAGGATGACTGGTTTAGGAGGGTGTGAAGAACTGCTGTGGTGTTGAGATGGATAAGAATAAGGATTCAAAGAATCTTACAGGTGAGGAACTTGGAGATTCCCATACTGTCTGGTTCAACAGGGAAGTTGAAACCAGGAATTATAACAATTCCACAGCAGAGCTGATAATGAAAACCTAAGGTTTCTAGATCTGTTACCCAGAGCTCTTCCCACTACCCTACAGGCCCTGGGAGTGGGAAGCAAAGTAGGAACTACTTAGCTAATGATTGACCTCAGCCCTTCTTCTACTGCTTTGGTCTTAGATGGAGAGGTCAGAGCTCTTAACGGCTCCTACCCTACCCTGGGCGCTATGCCCAGTAATTCCAGGTAGGCAGTCATTCTTAGAGGAGCAGCCTCCCAACCCCCACTAACACACCCCAGCAGCTATTGGGAAGTTGGAATGCCCAGATTTAGTTCCTCCTTCCAAAGCTAGGCCAGAGCCGAGTCCCTGAACTGAGCTGAAACTTTACCACTATTGTTCCCTTATTCTGCCCCAAGTGGGTGGGTGGGGGCGATCTCCCTAAAGACCTGTTATTTTTCAGCACCTTATGTTAAGGCAGCCTGCTTTCTTTTTGTAGGAACGGGAAGCCTGGGAAAAGACCCTCCTCAGCTCTCAGTAAATAGCACTGGCTTCATTTCTAAGCAGAACCCAGATCTCCCTGAGTCTCCTAAATTCTGTCAGCTCAGTACTTAGTTTCTCTTGGTTCAGACCCTCACTTATCCCACAGTGGTTTCCTTTCAGACACTGTATACCTCTGGGTAGGTCCTAAGCAAACAGAGCTCCCAGTGCAGTGACAAGGTCCTGCTCTGTGAAGGGGAGTGTCATTGGCCTAACTCATCCTGACACCAAGGGGCAAGGCCAAGTTCCTCACTGGCAAAGCAAGGGTAGGCTGACAGCATAGCGGCAGAGGCAGCCCCCTCCTGCTGTAGACATAGGGCTCTCAAGGGGCAAAGAGGTCCCGTCTAGTACCAGTGACCACAGGCACAATTGGTGGCCTGGATTGAGTATGTGCTGGGCAGAATGGCCTAGTGGAAACAGTGAGCCATTTTGGAGCCTAGATTCAAATCTGTCAGTAGTCTACTCCGTTTGAATTTAGACGAGACACTTCACTCTCTTTATTGTAAATTGGGGATAATCTACGCTTCAGGGCTGTTACAAGCATTAAGTACAACAACTCATGTAGGGCATGTGCAGAGTACCTAGCTCCAGTAAGCACTATGTAGCCAGGCACATTTGGAGACTATACACACCACTTCACTACACTGGGCTGCCTCCTGCCTCACCTTTGCCTTGGAGGACAGCTCAGCATAAACTGCTGGGGGGAGAAGAGGCAGTCATGATTCTTTGTTCTTTACTTGCTTGCAGGACACTTAGGACTTTGCCCAGTACCCAAGGAAGTCATGCTTATGTCAGGAAGATAGTCTCTGTAGAGCCTTAGACTGGGAGTCAGGAGACTTGGGTTTGAGTCTAACTCATTGTTTTCTTTTGTTTTGTTTTTGAGATGGAGTTTCGCTCTTGTTGCCCAGGCTGGAGTGCAATGGCATGATCTCAGCTCACTGCAACCTCTGCCTCCCAGGTTCAAGCGATTCTCCTGCCTCAGCCTCCCGAGTAGTTGGGATTACAGGCATGCGCCACCACGCCTGGCTAATTTTGTATTTTAGTAGAGATGGGTTTCTCCATGTTGGTCAGACTGGTCTCAAACTCCCAAACTCAGGCGATCCACCCACCTTGGCCTCCCAAAGTGCTGCAATTACAGGCGTGAGCCACTGTGCCCAGCAGCAGAGTCTAACTCATTGTTGCTACCGCCGCTTTAGGCTCCTCCTCAATCTGTGCAAGAGAACAAATACTTCCTTTGTATCTAACTTCTAGATCATAGATAACAGGCTTTGAAAATGCTGGGTTGCCATATATAAGGGACAAGAGCACATTTAAAGCTTCTTCGTTTCAGGGTAAAAACTTCCAAAGGTGGAAAACTCTTATTAATCATAAGGCTTTGGGAGGCAAAGTCTACATTTCTCAGACTTATTAATTTTTAGAGACGGGGTTTCACCATATTGGTCAGGCTGCTCTTCGCTGCTCTCGAACTCCTGACCTCGTGATCCACCCACCTCGGCCTCCCAAAGTGCTGGGATTACAGGTGTGAGTCACCATGCCTGGCTCTCAGCCTTATTTCTAAGGCTTTGAGAGCTTTTCAGGTGCCCTGGAAAGCCTTATGCTCCAGCCTTGGGAGGTGGTATGGCTGAAAACTTAAGCAAGCTCTGGAGCCCAGACAGTTCTGGGCTTCAATCTCAGATTTGTGACCCTGGGCTTTAACTCTTATGTTTTTGCATTGTAATGTGGAAAGTCTTCAGAGGAACAGGAAGAACTAAATGAGATAATATGTACAGTACTTAATAGTAGCTTTTTTTTTTTTTGAGATGGAATCTCACTCTGTCAGCCAGGTTGGAGTGCAGTGGCACAGTCTCAGCTCACTGCAACCTCCACCTCCTAGGTTCAAGCAATTCTCACGCCTCAGGCTCCAGCATAGCTGGGATTACAGGCACATACCACCACATCTGGCTTTTTGTATTTTTAGTAGAGATGGGTTTTCACCATGTTGGCCAAACTGGTCTCAAACTCCTGGCCTCATGTAATCTGCCTGCCTTGGCCTCCCAAAGTGCTGGGATTACAGATGTGAGCTATCAAACTTGGCCCAAAGTAGCTTTTTCTAATCCCAGCTCTGCCACTGACTTGCACTGCTCTTCCTTAACCATCTCATCTGTCTAATGGGATTAGTAACCTGTGTTCACCAAAAAGAACTAAGGGCAAGACTGAATTTTAAAATTCCCAAATGCAAAGGCTTTGAAAGATACAGTCCTCCACTTCATCACACCCAGGCCTGAGAGTTATTCATGGAGTTTCTTGAACACCGCCTCTCTACTCCAGCTCATATACTCATAACCTTCCCCCTACCCTCAGGTGTGGGTTTTGCTACCAGGCAGGTGGCCAACATGACCAAGCCTACCACAATCATTGAAAAGAATGGGGACACTATCATCCTAAAAACACACAGCACCTTCAAGAACACAGAGATCAGCTTTAAGCTGGGGGTGGAATTCGATGAGACAACAGCAGATGACAGGAAGGTCAAGGTAAGTCAGGGAAACAGGGGTCGGGAATGGAGAGTGCTGAGACTCTACCTAGGGTGGTAGCCTTGGCTCCCTGGTATTGTTGCCTGAAGGGCAGACTATCATGGAAGATTTAAATGAAACAAGGTTCATAAAGCCTGTGTAGTGCTGGAATGCCACTGATGCCAAATAAATGTAAGTTCTGTCATCTTGTTTTCTTCCCACCCTTCTTGGAATTCATCTACTGGCTGCCTCAGAATGGGCAGTGCAGAACCAGGATATTCTTCTGAACTCAGTATCTACTCCAGCTCCAGCTGGGTGATCCCGTGTAAGGTATGCAGTAGTAGCTCTAGATTTCTTTCCCCTTCCATAGATGGTGGAGTTATGTGCCCATGGCTGTGACCTGAAGTGCTTTAGGAATGATGCCCAGAAGTCAGGGACCTCCACTGAGTGAGGTCATTGTGGCCTCCAGCAGCAAAAAAGGCAGCCAGGAACAAGAAGCACCTACTCAGATGCTGCTTCAACTTCTAAATCTCAGACATAACCAATGACCCTGACAAATTTCTGATGTTACCAGCTGACAGGCAAGAAGAGCTATGTTCTGGTACAGGGCATTCATCTTGTCATAAATGAGTTTGTAGTGCCTTCCCACCAAGCCTCAGCCCCCTCTCCCAGGGTCCTGTCACACTGCAGTGGCTGTCTTGACAGCTTGCCTCAGACCTTCCAGGCCAGGCATGGGTGCAAGAGAACTTAGAGGCTTTGACCTCTATAGGGTGTCCCTACAGCAGTGTTCTATCATGACACTATCATTCAGCCCATCAGCTGTTTCCTGTTCCTCACAGCTGTCCCCAGAAAGGATAGGATCACACCGGTGGCTGGCAGCAGAGCTGGGGATGGTGCCCGAAGATGGTAGTCTACCTTGGATAAAGGTGGCTGCCCTACCACATGCCCATACCTCCTTGGGCTTGCCTACTTTCTCAAGGGGCAAGAACTCCAATTAAACACAATAGCCCCTCTAGAATCCCTAGGGCAAAAATATATACTCTGAGTAGGCAAAAAAAAAAAAAAAAAAACTAGGGGAACGAGAACAAGAAGTAAGGTAAGAATAAAGACAGCGCACTAAGAGACAGGCCCCATATTCCTTATCCCCCAAACAATACACAGAACCTTCTCAGATTCTCCTACTGAACCACCTTGCTCATCAAGATCCCTTAGTCTGGCCTTGTGGCCCCCAAACTCCTAGGAGAGACCTGGAAGAGCTGCCAAATGAGAACCAGCTGATGTATGCTGGCAGCACCCAGACCTGAGGAACAATCCAAGGGCATCCAGTCCCAGGACTGCGGTTGGTGTCCTCTTGCCCCTCTAAAGAGGTCACATGTGGCCCAGGAAGAGGGGTAGGAATACAGGGGAGAAAGTCTAATTATCCAATACTTCTTATCACAAAGGGTCTTTTAGACATTATGTGTACTAACCACAAGGCTGGGGAAGGATTCTCAGTACTACTCCACCTCCTCAGTCAGTCTTTCCCAGAGATAGACTAGTAAATACCACCTGTATCTGAGGGGAACAGCCTGTTCAAATAAGTGTCTATCTTGAAGGGTTGTGATGCTTCTCAGAGCCAGGCTCTCTGGCTCCACCATACTGCCTCCCTCTCTCTCATCGCCTAATACCTGAAGGCCTCTTCCCCAGCAAGGCAGTAGTGGTGAAGAAGCTGGAGGTGAACTAGATGTCCTGCAGGGCTGGCTGGGAGGTGGATTGCCTGAGCTCTTGTCCTCACACCATCACTAGTTTGGGTCGGAGGCTGGGTCCTCTGTGGCCCCAGTGTCCAGACCCCATCCTGCCCCTCAATCCTAAGATCACAGCTCAAGCCTCTACTCTCTTTCCACAGTCCATTGTGACACTGGATGGAGGCAAACTTGTTCACCTACAGAAGTGGGACGGGCAAGAGACGACACTTGTGCGGGAGCTAATTGATGGAAAACTCATCCTGGTAAGATGGGCAACTTTGGAGCCATATCTAATTGGTTTTTACTACTGCTCTTTCAGCCAAGCCTGTTCTAAAAAGCCAAGTCCTCCCCGGAGAGCCACAGAGGCTGAGACAAGAGTGGTTACAAGGTCAGGGTGGTATCAGGTGGGAATTTTCTGTGTGGCGGCTTTGGACTCACACAGGCTGGGGCTCACATCTTACCTTATAGGCTTCATGACTTCAAATCACCCTCTCCAAGTGCAACTGTAAAATGGGTATTAATAATACCAACCTTGTAGGGCTGCTGAGAAGCCTTTAAGAGACAGTGTATGCACCGCACAAAGCATCACTGATACAGCATGTCCTTTGTTTGGTCTTCCTGTATTTCCACTTTGCCTCACCCCAGGACGAAGTAGAAAACAGAGCCGAATCCGACCCCAGGCCCTCTAGGAGTGGCTCCCATTGCCTATCTCAGCATTCCCTTTTCTCTCCTCCCTAGGACTGCACTGTCACTTGCAGGAACAGGCTGGTGAATGGTGGGGACACTGAATGACAGTCCTTTCTTCCCCATTTTAGTCCTACCCCATTTTCATGCATTCTATGTCTGGCCTACTGCAACTACTTGACTACTGCCTGGGTAGTAGGAAGTACCACAGCCAGGATAGCAGATATGTTCAAGCTTGGGGACTTCACTTGGAGCCTTAACTGAATTCCCCCCAGACCCAGAGAGCAACCAACTGTGGATTCTGCTTAACTGCAAGGCCTCAGGTTTTCACCTGGGCATATTCACTGCACATCTTCTTGGGTCAGCATAACGTGTTAACTGCATTCTTGCACTCATATGGGACAGCGGTCCCCTTGAAGTTTGGAATGAGGTGCCTAGCTTTGGTGGGGATGTAGTATGCAGGACCAAATTCTCAGTGGGCAACTGAACTACAGTGAGGCCATGGGTTTGGCTTTATGATGCCAGACTGGATGGTTGGAGGTATAGGGCTCTGGCCCTGGTACTACCCTAAGTTAGGGAAGACTTGGAGTTAGTAGCTGAATACAGTCCTTTCCTGAGTCTCTGGATATTTTTCCTATTTGTCAACTATATGCCAGGCACCATCTTGCACAAAGAATGAAGGACGCCAAATGGTATAAGGGAAAAAGAAACACTCAAGGATCTTGACCAAATTACTTCCTCTCTAAAGGCTAATTTTTCCAAATCTCTAAAATAAGAATTACCATGCCTATCTTAAAGATTTGCTATACATATCGAAAATATTATATATATATATATATATATATATGCCTGGCACATAGTAGGTACTCAAATGACAATTATCAGGAGGAAGGGAGGGTAGGGGTAGAGTGCTTGCAATGGCCTTCCTGGCTTCACTCCCCATCTGACTCTGTCTTTCCTTCCAGACACTCACCCACGGCACTGCAGTTTGCACTCGCACTTATGAGAAAGAGGCATGACCTGACTGCACTGTTGCTGACTCCTACTCTGCCAATCGGCTACCCCTCGACTCAGCACCACATTGCCTCATTTCTTCCTCTGCATTTTGTACAAATCCACAAATTCTTCTAGGTTTAGGTGCCACTGGCCTGGATCCACTTCCAGTTTCCATTGTGTATGTGGTTTTTTTGTTAATGGCATTCATAGGGTGCTCTGAGGTCAATAAAGCAGAGCCAAGGCCACTCAGTTGCCTTTTTGCCTTTGGTAAGATAACTCTGGGAGTCTTGGTTTCTCCTGTGTGTCAAAGAGTGGGCAGAAGTAACTGCCTGAAGGTTACTCAGGAAGAAGCACTGGATGGGAGACTGAAATGGACAGTGTCAGAGACTGATGATCAGCTGATCACCTTACACATTTAATAATAAAACAGCTGTACCTACACCTTGCCTTTACACTGCCCACCTCCATGGTCAAATTTCCTAGTTCAGTCAGTGGTGGGGCTTCCCCAGGTTTGGCTGTTGAACTGTCACTTCACGTCCATTCTACACTGACAGCTCTTGGGCCTGGCTATTCTGTGAAATGCTATAGGTCTCTCTTTCCAGAATTCAGGTTCAGGGCACAGAACCCAGGCTTGTGCCATGATGGTGGGAGAAAATGACCACTGGCCAAGATGATTGCTGATCTATGCACCAGGCTAGTTACTCATGGTTACAAATTCTTACTACTTCTCTAATCAACTCTGAGGGAAGAGGGCATCTGATCTTCACAAAAGGGAGGGCTTATAAGTGATCTCCCAAGAAGGCTGCGACCAGCTAGAGCCTTTGGCTCTGTACCTCTGCTGGGCATCTCTCCAAAGTCTAAGGTAACATATTAAATGCTTTTGTGGGCTAGTGCAGGCTCAGTGACTTTAAGTCTGTAAGTTGCCCAGGAAGAAGGATTACACGAAAAAGAACTTTCAGTAAGTTTAAAACCAAACACATTTCCATTTAGCGACAGGAATTTAAGCAGGAACCTGAAGTGGAATCAACTGATTCACAGAGTAATAAATACAAAGTAGAACAATGATCTTGGCTTCAGCTGTCTGGTTCAGTGGTCTGCTGGAATGCAATACACAAGTGACACTGCAGATTGAGCTGTGGTGACCACTGGATGTCACTTCTAGCATAGTAGAACTATGTTAGGAGGAACGGGAAAAGGGAGCACCACTTCTCACCATGTTCTGCCTCTTGCTGCCAGTCTCTCTCTGCTCCCATGTTGGATGCAGTAGAGATCACCCACCAATCAGCCCAGAACAGACCAAATGGAAGGGTGCAATCACTCTTCTCCAACTACAGCCAGACTCACCTCCACAACAGTCTCTGGCTCTAGCCTGGATTCTTACAGGAATCCAGCTCTGGCAGTGGCAGCTGGAGAGGTTAATGGAACCTCCTGCTGAATGAAGGAAGTTGGGTGAATGAATGGGTGAGCTGCAGGGTTCACTTGCAAAGGGGCCAGGAGTGATAAGGAAACAACTCATTCAGGCAGCTGCTTCTGACCTCTAACTCCCAAACCTGCCTGTTGCATGAGGGGAAGCCATCTCCATGGAAGCAAAGTTAATGGGGTGGGAGGCTGTATTCTCACTATTGAGTGTTTCCAGGAGCCTCAACGCACGAGGCTCCTGGTTCCTTACTCTCAACCACCCCACACTCTTTCTACTCTCACTCCTTGTGTTTCTTCTTGTGCTTCTTCTTCTTTTTCTTTTTCTTTGCTGCCTTGCTGTCTTTTGATGTGTGCCTTGCCCTCTTGCCTGTAACACTCTCAGAGTCTGAGCTGTCAGAATCAGATGACTTCCTGTCTCTATGTTTCTTTTTCTTCTTCTCCTGAAAAGAAAATATTAAAAATCAACATTGTAAGTATATATTTGCTTTAAACAATCATAGCACATAACTGGCCAGGTGCTGTGGCTCACATCTGTAATCCTAGCACTTTGGGAGGCCAAGGTGGGAGGAATGCTTGAGGCCAGGAGTTCAAGACCAATCTGGCTAACATAGCGAGACTGCATCTCTAAAAATAAAAAAAAAAAAGAAAAATTATAGCACATAATCAATAGGGGACCACTTAGTAATTTCTTTTTTTTTTTTTAGACAGTCTCGCTCTGTTGCCCAGGCTGGAGTGCAGTGCAGTGGCATAATCACAGCTCAGTGCAACCTCAACCTCTTGGTCTCAAGCAATCCTCCCATCTCAGCCTCACAAGTAGCTGGGACCACAGGTATGCACCACCACACCCTGCTAATTTTTGTGGAGATGGGGTTTCTCCATGTTGCCCAGGCTGTCCTTGAACTCCTAAGCTCAAGCAATCTGCCCACCTTGGCATCCCAAAGTGCTGGAATTAAAGGTGTGAGATACGTGCCCAGCCACCACTTAGTAAAGTATAAGACACTAAAAACAATAAGGTAAATCTTTAAGTATCAACAAGAAAAAAATAGCTAAAACATGTTAAGTAAAAGAACCAAGACATAATGAATGCAGTATGTATTGTAGATTCTAGTGTGTATAACATATACATGTGTATTTATATATATATGCAAATGACAAAGTGTATATATTACACATACTTGTGTATATTTAGTATACACAGAGAACACTGAAAAGGAGACATCAAACTGGTAATAACTGTTACACACTGGGAATGAACTGAATGGGGGGAAGGATATGGGTCTTTCACTTTTTCCTTTATATACTTCTGTCCAATTTGATTTTTTTAAAAAAACAAGTATCTGTTACTTTCATTTTTTATTTTATTTATTTATTTATTTATTTATTTATTTTGAGACGGAGTTTCGCTCTTGTTACCCAGGCTGGAGTGCAATGGCACGATCTCGGCTCACCGCAACCTCCGCCTCCTGGGTTCAGGCAATTCTCCTGCCTCAGCCTCCTGAGTAGCTGGGATTACAGACACGCGCCACCATGCCCAGCTAATTTTTTGTATTTTTAGTAGAGACGGGGTTTCACCATGTTGACCAGCATGGTCTCGATCTCTTGACCTCGTGATCCACCCGCCTCGGCCTCCCAAAGTGCTGGGATTACAGGCTTGAGCCACCGCGCCCGGCCCTACTTTCATTTTTTAAAGTGCAGGATATTAAAGCTGAAAGGGGTCCCTAAAGATTAGCCAGTCTAGGCCTAGCACTTTGGGAGGCCGAGGCGGGTGGATCACGAGGTCAAGAGATCGAGACCATCCTGGTCAACATGGTGAAACCCCGTCTCTACTAAAAATACAAAACATTAACTGGGCATGGTGGCGCGTGCCTGTAGTCCCAGCTACTCAGGAGGCTGAGGCAGGAGAATTGCCTGAACCCAGGAGGCAGAGGTTGCGGTGAGCCGAGATCGCGCCATTGCACTCCAGCCTGGGTAACATGAGTGAAACTCCGTCTCAAAAAAAAAAAAAAAAGATTAGCCAGTCTATCTAGAAACAGTGACTCACATATCCAAGGTCAAAGAATAAGAGTAAAAGATTTAGAACTCCTGACTCCCGTTCTGTTTGTTATTAGATCCTGCTGCCAGGGGATTGAATATTTATCATCTCTAATTTTACAGCCACCTCACAAGATTATACTCATAAAGAAAAGAGCTGAGAAAGAACTATTCCAAAACTATAAGCACCACACCATGCTACCAAAGTAACAGTACAAACCCACACAAAGGATGAGAGGCAGATTTCCAAGTGTCTAATGGGGCAGTATGGGCAGATTTTAAGCACGGCATAAATCTCTTCTTTGAATTTCAAATATCTATATTGCTTCCATAAGGTTTCTAAGAAGAGGGAGAAAGTATGAGAGAAGAAAGAGAGCAGAAAAGGATGCCAGCTTCCAGGTAGCACCCTGAGAGCTGTAAATCTGGCTGAATGATATACCAGGTCTTAGGAGCTGGCTGTGAGAAACAGTGGAAAGAACAATGAAGCAGATATTAGATAGACTTGGACCTGAGTTCTGGCTCTGCCATTTACTATTCTGTATCAGGCAAGTTATCTGACCTCACTGATGACTGGTCCCTTAAAATGTAAAATGGAGGTATGAATAACATCTACATCCTTTACAAAAAATAAAAATAGCTAGGTGTGGTGGTGCCAACACCTGTAGTCCCAGCTACTCAGAAGGCTGAGGTGGGCCACGGATCACTTGAGCCAGCGAGCTGGAATTGTAGGGAGCCATAATCCTGCCACTGCACTCCAGCCTGGGCAACTGAGACCCTGTCTCAAAAAAAAAAAAAAAAAAACCCAAAACCCACCTGTGTCATATAGCTATGGTGATGAGTTAATGAGATAGTATCTAAGGCTTAGATGAGTTGAAAGCCACTTGTCCCAGATCACATTAGCACAGCTGGTATCTTCACATAGATCATATGAATAAAAATTTCCTGAGTTTTCCTATGTAGCATATGGCCCTTCTTTCTGTATAGTGACAGGAGGCCTCATGGTATGGTCATTAGAACAACAAATTTTGGAATAAGAGTTAAGTTCACATTCCAACTCTGCCGCTTAAGTCACTATGTTTCTTAGAACAACGATTTAACTTTTTCAAGTCTCAGTTTTCTTTTCAGTAAATGGAAATAAGAACCTATTTCAAAGGATACTATGAGCTTTAAACAAGATAAGCACTAACTATAGTGCTTGACATATTATAGGCACTTATGGGGAGCTACATGTATTTTTCTCTCATTAACTCCCAAGAGGTTCTGACAGCCTGGCCAAGTATCTACAGTCAAAATTTTAAGAGCAGATGAAACAATAATTCTTTCTTGGCATCTCAAAGGAGTAGAGAGAAGGGAACAAAGCTTCTCAGACCCATGTTACCAAGCTGTAACAACCATGGCTGGGAGGAGCTGAGAATTGGCAAATCAATGGTTTAGCTACGTTGCTGTACCTTCCTGGATGGCAAGACCATGGAAGTCCATCACAGGGTATTATGAGGTCAGGAGTCTCACTGGCTTCTCCCAGGGGAAGATCCTGGGAAAGGAAAATGAAAATGTAGAGTCTGGCACCCGTTCCCTGCAAGCCTGGTCCAGTATGGATAAATAAGTGAGGAGAGTAATAATACTGCCTTACACCTAAACAGTGCTTTAGTATATCAAGCTTTTTGCATTCTTATCTTACAATAATAATGTGTAGGGTCAGAATTCATGAGTTATTTTTCCCATTTTACAGATGGAAAAACTGCAACTCAGAAATGTAAAGTGAGTTGACCAAGGCTAAAGCAGCAAAGCCACTGTACTTTCTAACACAGAGTTTGGCACACTTTGCTCTGTCTCAAAGATGCAGGCTCAGAAGGAGGGAAGATAAATCACTAGAAAGCCCTGGCATGCTGGAACATGGATTCCAGTTAGCAAGAAGGGCTCAAGGAGATGGCTTCCTCAGACCTCAACTTTGATGCAAAAGCTTTTTTGCAGCCTGAACAAAGACAATTCAATCTTCCAGCAGATGGTGTCATTTTCCCTGTGTGTCTAGCCTTAAGCTACATAACAAAAGAACAATGACTTCAGAAGTTGTAGTTCAAAAGCAAAGTTGGGAGTTGTGGGGGGGCAGGCGGGGGAAGACTGAGAGCCAGAACTTCTGCCCTCAATTGCATTCAAGTGAGAAGGGAAACAGAAGATAATAGTTTTAAAAAATGATGTGGATTCAAGTATCATTTGGAAATAGAAAATTTAAAATAATTTTTTTTTTTTTTGAGACGGAGTCTCGCTCTGTTGCCCAGGGTGGAGTGCAGTGACGCGATCTTGGCTCACTGCAACTTCCGCCCCCCAGGTTCAAGCAATTCTCTTGCTTCAGCCTCCTGAGTAGCTGGGATTGCAGGTGTCCACCACCACACCCGACTAATTTTTGTACTTTTAGTAGAGATGGCCAGCTTAGTCTTGAACTCGTGAACTCATGATCCACCTGCCTTGGCCTCCCAAAGTGCTGAGGTTACAAGTGTGAGCCACTGTGCTGGCCAGAAAATTAAAAATAAAATTTTTAAATGATATAGGGGTGTGAGCCCATGGTGCAGGTCAAGAGGGACAGTGAAAAGAAGCCACTGCTCAAATGTCTCAAAGTCTGTTCTCTAGGAAAAGCACATATCCTTTGCTAGAGCAGCTAATCTTCCCATTTTCACTATACTTCTGAAACATGATAGCAGCAGCCCAGTGTGAGAGAAAAAAAAAAATTAAAGCAAAAACTAAAAAAGGAGAATATAGCAGTGAACATTTATTGAGTACTTAATTTTCTATTTCATTTATTTACTTATTTTTAAGATGGAGTCTTGCTCTATTGCCCAGGCTGAAGTGCAGTGGCCTGATCTTGGCTCACTGCAACATCTGGCTCCTGGGTTCAAGCAATTCTCCTTGAATCACTTGTAGTCCCAAGTAGCTGGGACTACAGGCACATGCTACCACAGCCGGCTAAGTTTTGTATTTTTTTTTTTTTTTTACCAGACTCGGGATTTAACCATGTTAGCCAGGCTGGTTTCAAACACCTCACCTCAAGTGATCGGCCTGCCTCAGCATCCCAAAGTGCCAGGATTACGGGCGTGAGCCACCATACCTAGCCAGTACTTAATTTTCTAAGTGCTAGGATGGGCACACTGCACACATATCCAACCTTCACAACAAATTTATAGACCTGGCATAAGTATCCCTATAATTTCAGGAAAGGAAACTGTAATTTCAGAGAGGCTGACTGAGATGAACTGACTTGCCCACATGGTAGAACCTGGATTTGACTCAGGCCAGGTCCCAAAGTAGATGTTCTTTCTAGATCTGTCTATATCAAAGGCAGCAACTAACTTAACAACTCCCAACCAAAAAGGACTGATATGGCTGGAAATCAGTCAAGCAAACAAGCATTTCTTCTTGCAAAACGATTGATTCTCAAGAGATGATTTGATTTTCAAACTGATTCTCTAGGATAAATGTTGGGGAAGTAGGATAGAGGGTGATTCCTGTCTAGAACTTGCCTAGAAGGCACCAGTATACCATAGGTTGGAAAGGAAAGGCAGTATCAGAAGAAAAAGTTTTATCAATCAACTCACAAGTATTTATTGACATTTACTATCTACAAAGCACTTTAGAAAGCCAGTTACATACAGTGCTGTGAGACTGTTTCAAAAAAAAAAAAAAAATAGTAAGGCAAATGCACAAAAGCTATTTCAGGAAATTATCCTAACAAATTATCCTAAGTGGCTTATTACTATGTACTACGTTCCGTCCCTTCTCTCCTATTCATAGACATTCTTTTTTTTTTTTTTTAACCTAAACTATATTCCAAGCCACCATCATCTCTCACCTGGATTATTATCTATCAACTCTCTGCTTCTACTCTTGCTTTCTGACCATCTCAGTTTTCACACAGCAGCCAGAATAATTTTTTTTTTTTTTTTGAGACAGAGTTTCGCTCTTGTTACCCAGGCTGGAGTGCAATGGCGCGATCTCGGCTCACCACAACCTCCGCCTCCTGGGTTCAGTCAATTCTCCTGCCTCAGCCTCCTGAGTAGCTGGGATTACAGGCACGCGCCACCATGCCCAGCCAATTTTTTGTAGTTTTAGTAGAGACGGGGTTTCACCATGTTGACCAGGATGGTCTCGATCTCTTGACCTCGTGATCCACCCGCCTCGGCCTCCCAAAGTGCTGGGATTACAGGCTTGAGCCACCGAGCCCGGCCTCAGAATAATTTTCTTAAAAGGAAGTCAGATCATGTCATTCTTCTGCTCAAAACCACTAATAACATCCAACTCACTCAAGTGAAACATGAAATCCTCCCAATCACCCATAAGGCCGCAATGATCTGGGTTCCTTCTGACCGAACTTCCTCTCCTACCACTCTCTTTTCATTCATTTCACTCTAGCCACAGTGGCCTCCTTAATGTCCCTTAATCATGCCACTCTTTCCCAATATCTAGCTGTTAACACTTGCTGAAATGCTCTCTGCACTTATCTGAATAGCTTGTGTCCTCACTTCCTTCTGATATCCACTCAAATGACACTTCATGAGAAAGGCCTGGCCTTACCACCCTATCTAAAATGAAAGTCACCTGCTCCCCACATCCTCATTCTAGGACTCCCTATCTCCCATAACTAAATTAATTTTTCTCAATAGCACTTATCACTACTTGCTACATTATTTTTACTATTTTGTATTTGTTTACCAGATTATCTGTATCAATCAACCCCATATATTAGAATCTAAGTGCCATAAAGATAGGGATTTTACCTGTTTTGTTCACTATTTTACCTGCAGTAGCCAGAATAGAGTTTGGCACATAGTAGAAGCTCTATTAATGAATGAAGCTGGAGTACAGTGTGTGAGAAGAGACTGATGGGAGATGATGCTAAGAAGCTGGGCAGATTGTGAAGAGTCTGAAAGGAACTTAGACTTTATGTTATAGAAGAAAGGGAACCACTGAAGGCTTCTGAGTAGGCAACACTGGGCAACACTCTCTGCTCTATCTGAATAGGCAGAGAACTTGCCTCTGAGTGGGCTCAGGCCTGGCAAGGTTTCTCCAGATAGGCACCAGAAAAAGTTCTCTGGACAGCAGGACAGAGCCAACACTGCAGCCAAAGAATAACATTCCTATTTCTTGTTGTTCTATATATGGTAGAGCAGAAAACCGCACAGTAAAATCACAAGAAAATTATATTCTGAATCAAATATATCTGAAGTTCACTATAATCAGTGGGCAGCTTGGTCCTCAAGGCACATAATTCCTCGTAACATAGCACTGATTCAGAAAGACCTATGTTAGCATATGATGAATGAAAGAGGCCAGCAAAGCACAGACCACAAATTCATCAGAAGATTATCCAGGGAGTCACTACAAAATCTCCATTCCTATTTTACCAACCACTTCATAACCCACTTCCAATTGCAACACACAGTTTCCTTTTATTCTAATTATGCCCCCCCAAATTACTTATAATATTCAGACATTGGGACAAAAATTGTTCATCGTACTGGATGCAAAAAACTAAACCAATGCATCCTGAACTTGTGGGAAAAGGCATTCAATACACATATGTTTTAATGAAAAGAGGTGGGAAGGCTCCAGGTTAGGAAGGTCTGTTATTCTCACTCCTGCCGCTGCTCCCTTCATTATCACCCACTACCAGCAGCAGGAGTTAATACCTATTACTATGCAAAATGAGGGCAGGTCTCACTGAGTAAAGACACCCAAGGAGTTAGAGAGAGCAGAGATTATGAAGTCTGTCTATTCAAAAGTAGTTAGTGCATGCATTCCTATTAAGTATCAGGCATTATTTGTAATAAGTGACACGCTTTCTTTATCCTGGGTTATTTTTTGGTGGTTCCTCAACAGTTCTACTACCTTTTGTCTTAGAGGCTTTGCATTGTCTTCCACCAGACTACAAAAAGTGAGGCAATGAAATAGACTTGTGAAGAAACAGAGATGAGAACCCAATGACACTTTCCAGTTCTAGTCCCAGGTGGCCTGACTACACCACATTTTCTGTCCTTGGCTGTCCATGAGATCAAATGAAATGTGTTTCTATCCTTTACCACCACACATACCTTGGCTGCTTATCTTTTCCTTATGCGATTAGCTGCTTGAGTGAAGGTACCATGTGACCTTTATTTCATGAGTTACTTTTTTTTTTTTAACAGTTAAAAATGCAGGAAAAATCCCAGCACTTTGGGAGGCCAAGGCAGGCAGATCATGAGGTCAAGAGATTGAGACTAGCCTGACCAACATGGTGAAACCCCGTCTCTATTAAAAACACAAAAATTAGCAGGGCGTGGTGGCGCATGCCTGTAGTCGCAGCTACTAGGGAGGTGGAGGCAGGACAATCACTTGAACCCGGGAGGCAGAGGTTGCGGTGAGCCGAGATCATGTCACTGCACTCCAGCCTGGCGACAGAGCAAGATTCCATCTCAAAAGAAAAAAAAAATGCACTAACTGAACTTCACATGAGTTACAATCATATATGCCCTTTCACACACCAGACATTCCTACTCTTCACTGTCCAACTCAGAGGCATGGACTGCTGAAGGCATTTTCCTCCACAAATGAATCTACTCAGTTCCATATTTGGCTCCCAGAACTGACTAGTCCTGAAACAAGTGTCCAAATCTGCCATCCACAAACCAAAAAAGCCATCTCAGGCAGATTTTACGGGTAAGGAAAACCAACCACCTACTGAAATACAAAATTTAGAGGGTAAAAGGAAACAATCAAGAGGTCTGGAATCTTGATTATAGTTGTGAACAGAAACAAATCAATAGATAACAGCACATGGCTGCTAAGGGTAGCTGGGAACAAAACAAAAATCCACCAAAAAGTGACCTGATGTGTCCTGATATGTCAAGTACCTAACACAATGCTAGAAACCTATGAAGCAGATAATACACATTTCTTCAGTAAATTAATAATTGAAGAGTTAAATAAATGTATAGTTGAAGTGTGATATACAGAAAAGAATATTGTTAGTAATCTGAAGACACAGGTTCTTATTTCAGCACTATCTCATATTTGTGTGACTTACGGTGAGTTAAGTCAATTTCTCTGAATCTCCATTTTCTTCATGTGTAAAATGGTGGGATAATAATATCTGCTCTGCCTATCTCATAGGATTGTATAAAGATAAAAAGAAACAAAAATAGGAAGTCATTTTATAAACTGTAAGCACTAAACAAATATGAGGCATAAAAGATAATGAAGGGATTAACAATGAGGTGAAAGGACAATGATGCTAAATGATATCTGGGTAGAAATAGTGGGCATCAAGAGGAAAGTTTTACCCTTCTCAACTTCCTAGAAAGTGTTTTAATCAAAGAGGACTCATGAGTTAGAAGTTCACATACATAAAGATACTTTTTCATTTTTGAGATGGAGTCTCGCTCTTTTGCCCAAGTTGGAGTACAGTGGCACAATCTCAGCTCACTGCAACCTCCACCTCCTGGGTTCAGGCAATTCTCCTGCCTCAGCCTCCTGAGTAGCTGGGATTACAGGCATCCACCACCACGCCTGGCTAAGTTTTGTATTTTTGGTAGAGATGAGGTTTTGCCAAGTTGGCCAGGCTGGTCATGAACTCCTGACCTCAAGAGATCCACCCATCTTGGCCTCCCAAAGTGCTGAAATTATAGGCATGGGCCACCATGCCTGGCTGAAGATACTTTTAAAAAATAATAATGCATGATGATTATTACTGCTATTGTTCATCAGACCATTCCTCTATTAAGTGAAAGGCAATGGAGGGTTGGTTAGTGGGTTGACTAAGCAGGTCATAAAGAGCCTCATACCTAGCAAATCATCAAAAATTGGTTTGGTGAACTGAAATACATATCTCTTTTTTTAATTCATTTTTATTTTTATTTATTTTTTAAGATAGGGCTTCACCATGTTGGTCAGGCTGGTCTTGAACTCCCGACCTCAGGTGATCCACCCACCTTGGCCTCCAAAGTGCTTGGATTACAGGCGTGAGCCAGCACGCCCAGCCTGAAATGCATATCTCAAAGCAGCTTTAGAAACAAAGCAATAGCAAATTGTACTCAATATATTCAGCAAAAAGAACTCAAAGACCCACAGAAGTGAGATATCCAAATAACCACTTTAGGAATGTATCAAGTATCATTTACCTCTAAAAGTTAAAAGAGAATGAATAATACTTGGAACATACAAATAGAAACACAGTTGAAAATTTAGTTCTGTCTTGAGCCCAGGATGTCAAGGCTGCAGTGAGCTATGATCATGTGACCATACTCCAGCCTGGGTGATACAGCAAGACTCTGCCTCAAAAGAAAAAAAAAAAAANAAAAAAAAAAAAAAAAAAAAAAAATCTAAATCTGTGAAAAAATTATTTATGTTTACGGATGACATGATCTTCTATGTAGAAAACCCTAAAGATTCCACAAAAAAATCCTGTTAGAATGAATAAATGAAATTAGCAAAGTTGCAAAATACAAAACCAACATGCTAAAATCAGTTGTTTCTATACAGTAACAATGAACAATCTGAAAAACAATTAAGGAAACAATTCATTCATACAGTAGCATCAAAAAGAATAAAATACTTAGGAAGAAACTTAACCAAGGAGATGAAAGACTTGTATACAGAAAATTACAAATGCTGTTGAAAGAAATTAAAGAAGACACAAATAAATGGAAAGACATACAGTTTTCATTGATTGGAAGATTTAATACAGTTGAAATGTCCCTACTATCCAAAGCAATCTGCTGATTAAATGCAATCCCTATCAGAATTTGCAAAAATATAAAAATCTTTTTTTTTTTTTTGGAGACAGTCTTGCTTTGTCACACAGGCTGGAGTGCAGTGGCACAATCCTGGCTCACTGCAACCTCCACCTCCCATTTCTAGCAACTCTCCTGCCTCAGCCTTCCATGTAGCTAGGATTACAGGCACCCACCATTGCACCCGGCTAATTTTTGTTTTTTGTTTTTTTGGTTTTTTTTCAGTAGAGACAAGGTTTCACCATCTTGGCCAGGCTGGTCTCGAACTTCTGACCTTGTGATCCACCTGCCTGGGCCTCCCAGAGTGCTGGGATTACAGGCGTGAGCCACCACGCCCAGCTGCAAAAATGTAAAAACCTATCTTAAAATTTATATGAAATCTCTCAAAGGGCCCCAAGTAGCCAAAACAATCTTGAAAAAGAACAAAGCTGGAGGATTCACAATTCCTAATTTCAAAGCTTACTAAAAAGCTACAGTAATCAAAACAGTGTGGTACTGAAATATAGACAGACATATAGACCAATGATAGAATAAATCCTCACATATTTGGTCAAATGATTTTCAACAGGGTGCCAAGACCATTCAGTGGGGAAATGGACAGTTTTTTCAACCTATAATGTTTTAAAAACTGGAGATTTACATACAAAGAAAATTTGGACCTTTCTGTACACCATATACAAAAATAAACACAAAATGGATCAAAGACCTAAATGTAAGAGCTAAAGCTACAAAATTCTTAGAAAATGATATAAGGAGCCAGGTGCAGTGGCTCACACCTGCAATGCCAGCACTCTGGAAGGCCGAGGTAGGCAGATCATGAGATCAGGAGATCAAGACCATCCTGGCCAACATGGTGAAACCCTGTCTCTACTAAAATATAAAAAATTAGCCCGGCATGGTGACACACGCCTGTACTCCCAGCTACTCGAGAGGCTGAGACAGGGGAATTACTTGAACCCATGAGGCGGAGGTTGTAGTGAGCCTAGATCACACCACTGTACTCCAGCCTGGTGACAGAGCAAGGCTTTGTCTCAATAAATAAATAAATAAATAAATAAATTTAATAATAATAATAATATAAGGGAAAAGCTTCATGACACTGGATTTGGCAATGATTTCTTGAATCTGACACTAAAAGCACAAGCAGTAAGAGGGCAAAAAGGTAAGTTTAACTTAACCAAGATTAAATTTTTTCTGTGCAATGAACACTATCATGAATATATTCAACATTATGAACTGTACACTTAAAAACAGTTAAGATGATAAATGTTATATGTTCTTTATCACTATTTTTAAAAATCTAAATCTGATGGGAAAAAAGGGACACTATCAACAGAGTAAAAAGACAATCCACAGATTAGAAGAAAATATTTGCAAACTATATATCTGATGGGCTTGATATCCAGAACATATAAAACACTCCTACATGTCAACAACAACAAAATAAACAACCTTATGCAAAATAGGCAAAGAACTTAAATAGCCATTTCTCCAAAGAAAATATACATATGGCCAATAAGCTCATGAAAAGACATTCAACATCACTAATCATTAGGGAAATGCAAATCAAAATCACAATGAGACATCACATACATTAGGATGGCTACTATCCAAAAAACACAAAACCCAGAAAGTAAATGTTGGCAAGGATGTGGAGACACTGGAACCCTTGTACATTGCTGATAGGAATGTACAGTGGGAAAAAGAGTGGTTCCTCAAAATATTAAAAACATAATATATGATCCAGCAATTCCACTATTGGATATATACCAAAAGGAAAGGAGAGGGGGGGTCTCAGAGATATTTATACATCCATGTTCACAGCCGCATTATTTACAATAGCCAGAAGATGCAAGCAACCCAAGTGTTCACCACAAATGAAGAGATAAGCAAAATGTGGTATACATACAAAATGGGGCCGGATGTGGTGGCTCATGCCTGTAATCCCAGCACTTTGGGAGGCCAAGGTGGGAGGACTACTTGAGGCCAGGAGTTCAAGACCAGCCTGAGAGACATAGTCAAACCCCATCTCTACAAAAATTAAATTAGCTGGGCATGGTGGCACACTCACACTCCTGGATCACTTTAGCCCAGGAGGTTGAGACTGCAGTGGGACATGATTGTGCTACTGCACTCCTGCCTGGGCAACAGCACAAGACCCTGCTTCATGCATACAATAGAATATTATTTGACCTTAAAAAGGAAGAAAATTCTGACATATGCTACGATGCAGATGAACTTTGAGGACATCATGATAAGTGAAATAAGTCAATCACAAAAAGGCAAATACCATATGATTCCAAGACAGAAAGTAGAACCATGGCTGCAGGTGTAGGGAAGAGGGGTAAATGGGGCTTCTCGAGATGAAAGGTGGTGATGGTTGTACAACAATATGAATGTATTTAATGCCAATAAACAGTACACTTCTATAATGGTAAATTTTATGTTGTGTATTTTCCTAGAAAAACAAACAAAAAACACTACAAAAAGGCTGCAGATTTTGGCTTATCAAATGGATCAATGTATTTCAATGTTTTCCAATCACTGAGACAATGTGTTCCCATGTGTTCCAATCACTGAGACAATGTGTTCCCATGTGTTCCAATCACTGAGACAGGGCCAAATGTGGAAAAAGCAGCTTTGGTTATGAAAATTAAGTTTTGGGTGTATTAAGCTTGATAGCTAACTAGACAACTAGATGTAGATGTGAAGTAGGCAGTCTTTTACCTAAATTTGGAGTTCCAGAGAAAAAGTCAATAATAGCGATGCAGATTTGAATAAAATAACGATACAAACACTTAATTTGGGGGTTATTAATATAGGGATAACATTTAAAACCATAGGACAGAATGAGATTACCTTGGAACACTCAAACATTCAGAATTAAAGCATAGGGTGAGAAATCAACAATGAACAGAAGTATGCAGTGACATAAAGAGGGTGGTTTTTGTTGTTTTGAGGCAGGGTCTCACTCTGTTGCTCAGGCAGGAGTGCAGTGGCATAATCACAGCTCACTGCTGCCTTGACCTCCTGAGCCCAAGTGATCCTGCCACCTCAGCCTCCTGAGTAGCTGGGACCACAGGTGTGCACCACCATGCCCAGCTAATTTTCTGTTTTATAGAGACAGGGTCTACCTATGTTGCCTACGTTGGTCTCAAACTCCTGGACTCAGGCTATCCTCCAGCCTCAGCTGGGATTATGGGCATGAGCCATTGTGCCCAGCCAAAAAAGATGTTCTTAAAAAAAAAAAAAATGGCCAGACCTAGGCCCTGTAAACATGGTACCTAAGAGGCAAAGGGCAAATATATATTTTTTATT
>NW_016107366.1:8916364-8924096 GCF_001604975.1 Cebus imitator | reverse complement strand
GGTTTCACCATGTTGGTCAGGCTGGTCTTGAACTCCCAACCTCAGGTGATCCGCCCGCCTTGGCCTCCAAAGTGCTTGGATTACAGGCGTGAGCCACCACGCCCGGCCAAATATATATATTTTAAAACTCCCTAGGCTACGGCATTCAGTAGTCTGAATGTGAGAGAAGTGAGTGAGGGGATAAACTGTATAGTAGCAGCAGGAAATGGATGAAGAATTTTGAGATATGTAGTTAAAAGTTACCAGGACTTGGTCACTGACTAGATGTAGGATGGAAAAGGAGGGGAAAATAAATGACATTGTTTTCTTTCTTGGGAGACTTGGAGAGTACTGCTGCCATTAGAAGGATGGAAACAAGGGTTTTGGTAGTAATGCTGATGGTGGTATTGTGTGTACATGTTTAGGAAGGAGGCTGAAAAAGATAATTAGGGCTGACTGTCACAACAGCCAACACTAATTAGAAACTTACTTGTCAGTGCTTTATATCTATTTTTGGGAGCTGGGCATCCCTCTGCAAGGACATTGTCATCAAAGATCATAAAAATCCCACTTTGAAAATGAAAAAACTGAAGTTAAAAAGACCAAAATTGCCAAGTGTGGTGGCTCAGGCCTGTAATCCTAACACTCTGGAAGGCCAAGGCAGGTGGATCAGTTGAGGTCAGGAGTTCAGAACCAGCCTGGCCAATGTGGTGAAACCCTGTCTCTACTAAAAAAAATACAAAAATTAGCAGGACATAGTGGCTTGCACCTGTAGTCCCAGCTACTCGGGAGGCTGAGGGCAGGAGAATTGCTGGAACCTGGGAGGCAGAGGCTACGGTGAGCCGAGATTGCACCACTGCACTCCAGCCTGGGAGACAGAGTGACACTCCATCTCAAAAAACAAAAAGAAAGCCCCAAATTAATAGCTAGAACACAGAAAGGGCACAGAAAGGGCTTCAAGCCTGGATCTGATTGACTCCAGCCAAAGTTTGAGGTACCCATGGCATCCTAGTTAAGGATGTGGAAGTCAATAATGCAGGAGGGATAGGATTACCCAGAGAGAGAATATATAGATTGAGAAATAATTATTCATATATGTGGCTAATTCTTATAATGGTATAATGAAACCTTTTCCTCACCCAGAAAATGAAGATAATACTTAACCTATAGATAATGATCACTGAGGGCAAGGAACTCATCACAGTTTTTGTATTCCCAGAGTTACAATGCCTGGCACAAAATGACCCCCCAAAAAATGTTTGCCAAAGATTTAAAAACAAAACAAAACTCAATATACTGGCCATAGTTTGGATAATGATAGAAGAGATATTCCCTAATCCACCTACAGAATAACTTTTATTTCCTCTCTGTGTAGCATGCTACAAATGGACTGTTTATTTCTGCACCACAGTAATGTCTCTTTTATGAACTGCTCTGCTGTAAGCAGTAGACAGGAGATGGAATTCAGTGAGCCAGGTGCTCTTATACACTGCTGGAGACAAATAAATATTTTCTGGAAGGCAATTTGATAAAATGTATCAAGAGCCCTAAAGCCCTAACTCAGTAATCTTACTTAGGAATTTATCCAAAGAAAACAATAAGAGATGTGGCAAAAAATTTAGGTTGGAAGTAATAAAAAAATATCTAGTAATAGGAAAACAATTAAATATATCATCATAGAACCATAGGGTTAAATATTATCTTGCTCTTAAATAAAGTTTTTGAAGAACACTTAAGGGTACCAGGAAATGCCTTCAATAAGTAAAATGAAGAAAAAAAAAGGTATAAACTATACCTATATTTATTTATCTATACCAAAAATGACCACAATTTTGTGTTTATATGTATGTGTAGCTATATACATCTTTTTTTTTTTTTTTTTTTAGACGGATTCTTGTTTTTTTGCCTGGCTGGTTTGTTGTGGCCCAATCTTGGCCCACTGCAACCTCCACCTCCTGGGTTCAAGCAATTCTTCCACCTCAGCCTCCCGAGTAGCTGGGACTACAGGTGTATACCACCACGCATGGCTAATTTTTGTATTTTCGGTAGAGACAGGGTTTTACCATGTTGGCCAGGATGGTCTCGATCTCTTGACCTCATGATCTGTCTGCCTTGGTCTGCCAAAGTGCTAGGATTACAGGCGTGAGCCACCGAGCCCAGCCTATACATCTATATTTATTACTACCTAGAAAAAAGTGGACAGGTATTGTGGCTCATGCCTGTAATCCCAGCACTTTTAGAGGCCAAGGCAGGTGGGTCACTTGAGGCCAGGAGTTTGAGACCAGTCTGGCCAACAGGGCGAAACCCCCATCTCTACTACAAATACAAAAATTAGCTGGGCATGGTGGTACACGCCTGTATTCCCAGCTACTCAGGTGGCTGAGGCATGAGAATCTCAAACCTGGGAGGTTGCAGTGAGCCAAGATCATACCACTGCACTTCACCCTGGGTGACAGAGCAAGAGACCTTGTCTCAAAAAAAAAAAAAAAAAAAAAAGATAAAAGATTAGAATATACCACAAAATGCTAATAAGAGTCTCTCTGGGTAGAAAGATTACGGAAGATCTTGGTTTGCCTCATTATGTTTTTCAGTATTTCTAAAATTTCTGCAAAAAGCACATTTTCATTTTTCATTTTTTTAACAAAAAAATTTCTTTTTAGAGGTTGGGTCTTGCTATGCTGCTCAGACTGGAATGCAGTGGCTATTCACAGGCATAATCGTAGCTCACTGCAGCCTTTAACTCCTGGCTTCGAGCAATCCTCTCACCTTATCCTCCCAACAGGTGTGCACCGCTGCACCAGGCCTTTCAGATTTTCATTGTAGAACCTGAAAAATATACGATAAAATAAAAGCAAAGTAGCATTCACCTTCTTTCTTTTTCTAGAAGAATTCCTTGTGGGGTTGGGCTTCTCAAACTCTGCTGACTTTGGCTCTTCCTTTTCCTCTTCCTCATCAGGTATCAGAGAATATTTAGTCCCACCTGGTTGCATGAAACAATCTTTTGCAAAGTGGCCTGCAGAAGAGAAGTAGAAAAGGTATAGAAGAAGGAAGTAGTCTCTCATCTCAGCAAGTGCATCTTCCTCCAAGGCTCCTGGAATGGGCTAGTTGGCTCAGGAAATATTGTTGACGTCATTCAGAGTAGCTGTTTGATTCACAATAGATTTTCCACCACCTCAACATGGCATTTCTCACTCAACCACAGCCAGGCTAGCCGCTGGTCTTAGGGCTCTGGAAAACATTGGTGCTGTTCTCAAAATGGCAGAGGATATGAGGATGCAGGTTTATACCGCCGTCCATTAGTAATGGCGCTTATTAATTTTTTAAGGTCTATTTTGGAACATATTCCTGACAGTGAAAGACTGTTCCAGAGAGCAGGATGCTTAGCGCAGAGAGCTGAGTGGCAGGCCAAGCCCTAAAGGAAGATGCTCTTAGGTAGCTGGCAGCAAGTGGGCAATCACATCTAAGCTAACACACAGAGAAACAGGCACAGTCACCTAAGGGCACTGAACATTTACTGATTGTCAGATCTGGCAAGCACCTTAGAGATCATCAAATCCACCCTACATTTGTAGAAGATGAAAGCCCAGAGTTGAGAAGTAGCTCAAGGTCACCCAGACAGCAGCAGAGTTCAAATTATCCTGGGTCTCACACCTCCCTGCCCTGTGCTTTCTGCTGCACCCAAACCAACGACCTTTGGCCTGACCTTTGCTAACTGGGACAAATTCCACCTCTCATTATTCTTCTCTTCTTTATGTAATGCCTGCTGGACACCAGTTAAGGTTAAAAGACCCCTACCTTCCCTGAGCCTGTAGTAATATTGAGCATAGCCTGTAACAGATGTCATGCTCTACACTCCTAGTTGTGTCTGAGTTTGTGGTAGAGCCTGTCTCAGGGGCACAAAGAAATTGCATGAGAGAATCAAAAAGGTACATGTGGGCTGCGCACAGTGGCTTATGCCTATAATCTCAGTACTTTGGGAGGACAAGGCAGGAGGATCACTGGAGCCCAGGGAGACCAGCCTGGGCAACACAGGGAAACCCCATCTCTACAAAAAATTTTTAAAAATTAGCTGGACATGGTGGCACACACCTGTGGTCCCAGCTACTCAGGAGGTGGAAGTAGGGTTGCTTGAGCCCAGGAGCTCAAAGATGCAGTGAGCCATGATTATACCACTACACTCCAGCCTGGGTGACCCTATCTTAAATAAAAAAAAAAAAAACAAAAAACAATGTGTAAAGTACTCTGTACCTCTGGATCCAGCAGTTGGGTGGCACCTGACAGGGAAATACAGCATAGAGTTTTCCAAATATTTGGAATGTTCCCACAGCTTTCCTGAGGAGGTATTCTTTCTCTCAGTTTTATCTTTCCCCCTCTCCCCTCTATGCTAATGATCAATAGGGGCTTAAAACCCCACAACTTCAACCAGGGCACAAACCTGCTACCAGTTATTGTAGAAAAATCAACATAGTAGGGTACAGGGAAGACTAGGAAGAATGGGTGACAAATTGAGGTCACCCTGAAAATGAGAAGCTGGCAGTCTCTCTCAATATAGTTCTAACAAGGGAAATAAGGCTGAAAGACCTTTTAAATATTTGAGTAAGAGTAGAGGAAACCTGAGGAAATAGAACTAAAAAGAAGTGACGATCCTGTATTCTTTATTCGATATCCTTTAAAAGGATATTGGGCCGGGCGCGGTGGCTCACACCTGTAATCCCAGCACTTTGGGAGGCTGAGGCAGGTGGATCACGAGGTCAAGAGATCGAGACCATCCCAGTCAACATGGTGAAACCCCGTCTCTACTAAAAATACAAAAAATCAGCTGTGCATGGTGGCGCATGCCTGTAATCCCAGCCACACAGGAGGCTGAGGCAGGAGAATTGCCTGAACCTAGGAGGCGGAGGTTGCGGTGAGCCGAGATCGCGCCATTGCACTCCAGCCTGGGTAACAACAGCGAAACTCCGTCTCAAAAAATAAAATAAAATAAAAAATAAAAGGATATTGTATTCAGAACTCTGACTTGGCTCTTTAAGTTATATATTTCCAAGTTGCTTAATTTTTGCAGAATCATCATCCTTGGAGATAAAATTAGAGTGTTAATCATAATCCAACACTCTTACCCCTCCTGGCATAGTTCATGGGGGTATTGCTCAGATAGGGCATAAGCTATGGGTGGGGTGGGAGAAGTGGTGGTATAGTATCTGGTAGGACCAGTACTCAGAAAAAAAAAAAAAACAGAAAAAGGATCAAGCCATGAACTCTGATGTGAGTCTGGCGGGAATAACAGCATAAACAGGTAAGGCCATCACTGGGCTAAAAAACAGGTGAACTAAACTCACACTGGGCTGC
Organism: Cebus imitator; assembly: GCF_001604975.1. Lineage (NCBI taxonomy): Eukaryota > Metazoa > Chordata > Mammalia > Primates > Cebidae > Cebus > Cebus imitator. The sequence goes on along the minus strand of NW_016107366.1, from coordinate 8,918,771 downwards.
CTCCTCCTTCCAGAAAAGCGGCCATCCACAAGGAGAGAAAGGGCAGAGGCTTCACCTTACCTTTACAGCCACACTTCTTGCAAGTAGTGTTCAAGACAGCCTCAAGGGTGATCTTCTGCCCAGTGTAATCCTGGAAGGACCGCCTCCGCCTCTCTTCTTGCCTATAATTAAAAAGATACTGACTTCTGGCCCCCTTAAGAGATATGGCCAGAGATACTACAAGGTAAGGTTGTATATTGGTTTTTTGTTTTGTTTTTGGCAGGGAAAGGGAAGAAAGAAGGAAAGCTTTTGGCAGAACAAGATAGGCAGTAAAAGTAATGATGTGAAACAGCCCTAAATTAACAATTACAAATGAGACTAACCCTCATCTCACTAACGCACAGAGGATGGAAATATATAATTACTCATCATGCTAAACACTTACCAGGTCACTCATAGGTTTAAAAGAACTTCAAAGGCTTTCTAGAAAATCAACTCCAACCTTGGCATTCAAGGCCTTTCACAGTCTGTCTCTAAACTACTTTTCCAGCCTCATCTTTACAACACAATATGCACTGGCCAAAGAAGTCTATTTTCTCTTCGCCACATGGTTCAGTGCTTTTGTTCAGTTCTCTCTTTGAAATGCTGTTTCCCTTCTTGACTCCCACCTCGCCACTTCACTGTACCTAGACATTTTAAGGCTCAGTTCAGTTACCAGCTCTCCTTCTAAAAAGTCTTTTCCCCTGAGCCCCTCCAACAGAATTAGTCTCTTTGTTGCCTTTCTCATAGCCTTTCAAAAAACTTTAAACTTCTTACCAAATATAATACATATGTTGATATGGTTCGGCTCTGTGTTCCACCCCACACAAAAATCTCATGTTGAATTGTAATCCCCATTGTTGGGGAGGGACCTGGTGGGAGGTGATTGGATCGTGGGGGTCAGATTTTCCTCATGTGATAGTGAGGGAGTTCTCACCAGATCTGATGGTTAAAAAGTGTGTGGCACTTCCCACTTTGCACTCTCTCTCTCTCTCCTGCTGCCATTTGAAGACATGCTTGCTTCCCCTTCGCCCCTCTGCCATGATTTTAAGTTTCCTGAGGCCTCCCCAGCCATGCCTCCTGTACAGCCTGTGGAACTGTGAATCAATTAAACTTCTTTTCTTTATAAATTACCCAGTCTCAAGTAGTTCTTTATAGCAGCATGAGAATAAACTAATATAAATATAGAGAAAAATGTTTATCATAAGTATACAGCTCACTTGATTTTTCACAATTTGAATATCAAAAAACAGAACATTGCCAGCATCTCAGAAGCCCATCTCATGCTCCCTTTTAGTCACCTGCTTCCCCCAAGGGTAATCACTATTCTAATTTTTAACAGTACAGATTCCTTTTACTAAAAATAAAAAATAAATTAGCCAGGCATGGTGGCTTATGCCTGTAGTCCCAGCACCTTGAGAGGCTGAGGCAGGAGGATTGTCTGGGAGATCAAGGTTGCATGCAGTGAGCTATGATTGCACCACTGTACTCCAGTCTGGGCGACAGAGCAAGACCCTGTCTCCAAAAACAAACAAACAAAAACCCAAAACAACAACAACAAAAAACCCATAATGAAGCTTGAATAACAAAAACCAAGGCAGAAACTTGAGGACATAACTCAAGCAACTCACAAACATGGCTTTCGCTTTCAGGTATCTTTATTTGTAGAGCTGAGTTTCAAGTGGCTGTGAGCTGCAGCTTAAGCAACCTCCATGACAATCAATTCCAATATTCTGTGGCTTCTAACAGACTACAAACCATATTACACTTCCCACTTAACACTCAATTCAACAAATGTGTCACTCACCCACACGTCCTCATTGCTATCATTATAGTTTAGGCTCCCATCATGTTTCATATAGAGTAGTAACTCCCTCACTGGTCTCCCTGCCTCCAATTTTCTGCCTCCAATCCATCCCAGCACACATTCTGAGATTAATCTCTTTTTTTTTCAGTTCAGCTAGTAAGTGGCTAGCGCCAGTGCTAATACTAGTGATAGTAGTATGTATACCAAAATGAACAAAACATGATTCTTTCTGGAATGAACCTATAGTCTAGAAGTGGAGGGAGACATACAAATGAATAATTTTAACACAGTTAAGTCATATGTGCTTTTTCTAAAGACTACCCTATGGGCCGGGAGTTGTAGCTCACACCTATAATCTCTCAGCACTTTGGAAGGCCAAAGTGGGAGTATCACTTGAGACCAGGAGTTCAGGATCAGCCTGGGCAACATAGCAAGACATCATCTCTACAAAAAATTTAAAAATTAGTGGGGCAGCCGGGCGCGGTGGCTCAAGCCTGTAATCCCAGCACTTTGGGAGGCCGAGGCGGGTGGATCACGAGGTCAAGAGATCGAGACCATCCTGGTCAACATGGTGAAACCCCG
>NW_016107366.1:8907654-8915849 GCF_001604975.1 Cebus imitator | reverse complement strand
AAAAAAAAAAAAAAACCTTAAATGTCCATTTTCACGTTACTAAGACATACCTGAAAACAAAACAAAACAAAACACTAAATGAATGCTACGAATGGTATACGTCAGGAACAATGGCAGACAAGTCATGGTCTCTGTTTTTTGGGGCTTACACATTCTTTTAAAAGCAAAGGTGTGGTTCTGCACAACATAGTATGAAGGAAAAAGAAAAGGGTGCTATAATCTCAGATGTTATAGGAAAAAACAAAGTGGCATTTAAAACAATACTACAAGTAGCTACATACATTAAATGTCTACCATAGACTAGGCATGAAGCTGGCTCCTTATCAATCATTCAAGCATTCCTCAGATATATGTTACTATCTCCCTTTTATAGTAAAGAAGCTGAGATTCAGAGAGACTAAGTAATATATGACTTTCAGCAGAAAGTCATGTATTTACAACATAGTTTACAACAAAAGTTACTGTTTCAGCCACTTGATTATTCCTCGAAATGGTTTTACACAGAGACAGCCCAAAACCAGGGAGCCCTTTCCCTTCCCTACCCTTTCTCTGAGAAACACAGTTAGCTCTTTTATCTTACATGTTTTACATTTTATCATTGTAAGGGTGGCTTTGGGAAATTTCACTACTTTTTAATGAGTCTGTATAGTTGTATCAGCTTCTTTGGAGCAAAAGCAATTTATTACAATGTAATCATCAAATTTTTCTTTTTTCTTTTCCAAACACTAACTTGAACCACAGCTACATTTAAACATTTCTACTATTACTGAACAGTTTTACTATTACTGAACAGTATTTTGTCAATAATCAGCCTTACAAACATGTTAATACTTAGAGACTAAACTACAGAAATATGAAAAGTTATGTAAGTCACATGCAACAATGAGAAGCATTATATAGTAAAAAGGGCATTAGCTTTAAGGTCAGAGAGGCCCAGTTTTGAGTCCCTGCGAATTTGCTATGTAACCACAGTCAAGTTTTATCACCAAACACCAAGCTACACAGTAGGAATAGAAAGTAAAATGGAGATAACATCCACTTTGTGGGTTGTTATGTACACAGGAGTGTACATAAAATGCCTGGCACTGCAGTACATCACTTCCCTTACTTCCAGATAAAATTCAAATTCAAAGTGATTTTGCTCAGAACTATAAACATAAGGCTTTCCAAGCTTTTCACCAATAAGATCCCACTCAAATAACATTCTATTATTTTTCTTGTCTTTTGAATTAATCAATGACATAATTAACATTAAGAGTACCTAATTAACATAAGACAAACAATGTGATATTTTATCATCAAAAGCAACAAAATAACAGCATTGTTAACCGAGGTTACACAGACAATTTTGGATGGCTTTCTAAAACACTAAAAACAGTTAATAAACCCTCCAAGATCCCCCTTTAAGGGACTTTAGGGATCCAAGAACCCCTGATGAGAAATTTAGGAAAGAAGGCTGGGCATGGTGGCTCACACTTGTAATCCCAGCACTTTAGAGACCAAGGTAGGAGGATCACTTGAGCCTAGGTGTCCAAGAACAGCCTGGGCAACACTGGAAGACCCTGTCTCTACAAAATAAGAATTAGCCAGGTGAGGTGGCACATGCCTGTAGTCCCAACTACTCGGTAGGCAGAGGTGGGAGGATTGCTTGGGCTCGGGAGGTCAAGGCTGCAGTGAGCCGTGAACACGGCATTGCACTTCAACCTGGGTGGCCCATCTCAAAAAAAAAAACAAAAAACAAGAGGCCAGGCGCGGTGGCTCACGCCTGTAATCCTAGCACTTTGGGAGGCCAACGTGGGTGGATCACCTGAGGTCAGGAGTTCAAAACCAGCCTGACCGTCAGGGTGAAACCCCATCTTTAAAAAAAAAAAAAGAAAGAAAGAAATTCAAGAAAGACTTGAGACAGACAGAAAATTCACTGTATCACCAGATGTTATCCTACATAGATAATTTTCCATTCCTAAATAAAACGTCAGAAGAGCCAATGAAAGTAAGATGTTGTTTTCAGAGCACAGTGTATCCCAAGATGTGGTAGTCTAAACCCCACTGGAATTGCTCCTGGATTACTCTACCCACCCTTCCATATGGTCTCCACATAGAAGAGACCCACGTAGCACCAATGCAGAAATCACTAAGAGAGGTAAAGAATAGTCAGTCCTTCATGAATGCTTATTAGTTAACTTGTTAAAGGGTGGAAATAGAATGAGATTAAGGGAAAGGAAACAAAACCACTAACAGAGCACTCCAATGCCAGGAGCTTGGCACGTTAGCATTTCATCTCAGAATTCTATCCAGCAAAGTGTTAACTATTTTATTTTTATTACTTTATTTTTTGAGATGGAGTCTTGCTCTGTCACCCAGGCTGCAGTGCAGTGGCATGATCTCAGCTCACTGCAACCTCCACCTCCTGGGTTCAAGCGATTCTCCTGCCTCAGCCTCCCAAGTAGCTGGGACTACAGGCGCGCACTACCACACCCGACAAATTTCTAATTTTTGTATTTTTAGTAGAGACAGGGCTTCACCATGTTGGCCAGGCTGGTCTTGAACTCCTGATCTCTCAGGTGGTCCGCCACCTCAGCTTCCTGAAGCGTAAGGATTACTGGGGTGAGCCACTGTGCCTGGCCAAACTTCATTTTATATTTCTAAAAACCAAAGATTGCAAAGGTTACATAACTCATCAGTATCACAAAGTCCATAAATGGTAGAGTTCCCAGTTCAGTCTGACTTACTAAAGCATTTTATGTTTTAGGAGGCAGAAGAATTTTTACCTTTTCAAACCTTTTACTTACTCAATGATAACGTTGTTGGGATCAAGGTCTTTCCCAGTCCCTTGGTTGACAACTTTCATGGAGAGGGATACTTTTATCCTATCATTTTTCATCTGAAAGAGACCCAAAAGAAGTCACCAAAAACTTTAAATACATCATTTAGATGGCCAGTCTAAAATTAAGAGTCAACGTTTTCATCATTATAACAAACACTGAGCTTCTCTAATGGACCATTTACTCTGCTAGGAATACTGTGGATACAAATAAGCGTAACAGGTAGATCCTATAGCAGAAGGATTTTAGGAAACAGTCTTAATCTCATTCCTGTCCCTCTGGGGGAAAGACAAAAACAGTCTTTTTGTCTTTACAAGAGGCAAAAATCCAAGGCTTGCAGAAATAACCAGGCAGAAAATAAAAGCTGTTTCTTCCAGGTAAGTCCAGCATAGTGACTTGTTCAGAGATCCCCAAGCTCAGAAGGGGCTTTTGAACATGTGAGAAGACTAGATCTCCTTCTGGACTTGGTCTAGGGCTGCTTTAAGCATGAAGACATTTGTCACATTGCTGACACTTTTGCTTCCCACAGCACATGAAGTGTTTCTTAACTTCAGACTCTTTGTATCAGTTATTCTCTCTGCACGGAATGTTCCTATCCCAAGTCTTCTGTGACTAGTTCCTTTTATTTTAGGTCTCAGCTCATATACTATCTCCTCAAACAGTCCTTTCCTGACAATTAGAAAACTTCCTCCAATAGTGTTTGAACCCAATATAGCCCTTACTATAACTTGTAATTATTTTATGTATATTTGTCTCCGCCAGGCATGGAAATTCACACCTATAATTCTAGCACTTTGGGAGGCCAAGGCAGGAGAATCACTTGAGCCCAGGAGTTTGAACCAGCCTGGGTAGTAACACAGTGAGAACCCATCTTTACAAAAAATAAAAAAAAAATTGGCCAGGTGTAGTGGTGCATGCCTGTAGTCCCAGCTACTCAGGAGACTGGGGTGGGAGGATCAGTTGAGCCCAGGAGGCTGAGGTTGCACGTAGCTGTGATGGTGCCACTATACTCCAGCCTGAGTGACAAAGAGAGATCTTGTCTCAAAAAAGAAAGAAAAATTGTCTCCTCTACTTATATTCTATATATGCTCCATAATAGCTGGGATCATTTATGTCTGGTTCGCTCTTATATTTCCCAAACCTAGCACATATTAATTATTTAAATATTGTTAAATAATAGCTCTTTCATGCCTATCTCCGATGCCTTTCTCTGGCAGAAGAACAGGACTCAGTGTATGCTCTTATTTCTCCTGTGGTCTGTCCCACACCCACAGCCCTCATACCCTCAAGAGAGTAACTGGGTCCTTCAGAATTTTTTCACTTTCTGCACATTGCATGGTGCCAGATATTAGGAAAAATGACTGTAAGCTGTGTTCTTTTTGTTTTATCCCAAATTGAAGTGTATCTGGCAGGTATTCTTTAAAGTCTGTGATAAACACTTGTCCCATAGATCAAGCTTCCTTTTCTCTTTTTGGTTCTTTTTCTTTCCTCCTGCCCACTCTATGCGTAAACTTCAGGGAGGGAAGGTTTACAAACATGTACTTATTGCACCACACTTTTATAGCTCATATCATTCCTTCTGAGTTTGCAAGAAGGTTTAAATTGAGAATAAATTCCAGTGGCAAGATTTAAAAATAAGATTATCAGTCACAATTAACAAAATTTACACACTCACTATCATAAAATACCAAGAAAATCCCAGCTCTTCCTAATCCTTTCTAACCACATGGAAGCTGCACAGAACTTTACCTCTCGGCCAATAAGCTTCACCCATACTTTGTCTCCGACATCTACTATCTCAGAGGGCTTATCCACCCGACAGGATGACATATGAGTTCGATGGACCAGACCTGGGCACAAAAAGAAGTAATATAAAGCAGAGGGCACATCTGGTATTTACACTCTAAACTGGAAAAGAAGATAAGAGTTGGGGATTGTAAGTGAAAAATAAAATTTTTCACTGAAAAGTGTGAAATTTAAAACTGCAAATTGAGACTGCTTTTTATATCCAATCAACCAACAAACATTCTTAAAATAATGTTCAAAGTGGCCAGGTACAGTGGCTTATGCTTGTAATCCCAGCACTTTGGGAGGCTGAGGCGGGCAGATTGCCTGAGCTCAGGAATTCGAGACCAGCCTGGGCAACATGGCCAAACCCAGTCTCTACAAAAAATAAAACAAACACACACACACAGACACACAGACACACACAGACACACACACACACACACACACACACAAACACACCCCTAGCTGGGTGTGGTGGCACGTGCCTGTAGTCCCAGCTACTCAGGAGGCTGAGACAGGAGGACTGCATGAGCCCAGGAGGTTGAAACCGCAGTAAGCTGCAGTTGTGCCACTGCACTCCAGCCCAGGTGACAGAGTGAGGTCTTGGCTCAAAAAAAAAAGTAAATAAAATAGGCCGGGAACAGTGGCTCATGCCTGTAATCCCAGCACTTTGGGAGGCCAAGATGGGAGAACACCTTGAGGCAAGAAGTTTGAGACCAGCCCGGGCAACATAAGGAGGCCCCCATCTCTATTTTTTAAATATTACAAATCTTATTTTAAAAATAAAAAACAAAAAATTTAGTGCTCCATATTAGTAAAGAACTGTAGTTACACAATACTGATAGAAATGTAAGTTGGTAAAGTTATTTGAAAGCAAAAACATATAGATGTTTATATCTTTGGTGCAAGAATTTCAGCAGAATTTTTTCCAAAGGAAAAACTCAAAAGAGCCAGAAAACTTAACAGACCTGAAATAACTTGCAGTCCAGCCTGGGCAAGATGGTGAAACCTCATCTCTTTCAAAAATACAAAAATTACCTGGGTGTGGTGGTGTGAACCTGTGATCCCAGCTACTCAAGAGGCTGAGGTGGGAGGGCTGCTTGAGCCCAGGGGGCAGAAGTTGCAGTGAGCTGAGATTGCATCACTATACTCCAGCCTGGGTGACAGAGCCAGACCCCATCTCAAAAATAAATAAATAAATAACTTGCAATATTATTACCTACAGAGGTTTAAAAATGTAAGAACCATAAAATAACCCTAATGAACAATAACAGAAAAACAGCACAGTAAACATGGTAAATCTGTTGAATAAAAGACTAAACAGTCATTTTGATTAATAACAAAAAATAATTATGACAGATTTTAAGTGAAAAAAGGAAATATAAACAAGCCACTATTTCTAATCCATTAAATTAGCAAAATATTTAGAAAATAATAATATTCAATGTGGTAAAAGGATAGTAAAATAAGAAATATTACTGAGGCTGGAATATACTTTTGGAAGTCACTTTGCAATGGCTACCAAGAATGATAAAATATTCATAAACTATTACACATTTAATAAAAAATAATTTAAAATCAAATAATTGCTGGGCATGGAAGCTCAGGCCTGTAATCCCAGCACTTTGGGAGGACTGCTTGTGTCCAGGTATTCAAGATCAGCCTAGACAACATAGTGAGACCATCTCTACAAAAATTAAGGCAAAATTAATAGAATAAGGTGGTGCATGCTTGTAGTCGTGGATACTGAGGATGTCGAGGTGGGAGGATGGCTTGAGCCCAGGAAGTCAAGGCTACAGTAAGCTGTAATGGTGCCACTGCACTCCAGCCTAGGTGACAGAGTGAGACACTGTCTCAGAAATTAATAAAACACTTATAACAGACGTCCTTTTCCTGTCTGTCCAAAATCCTTTCCTTGGGAGAACTACCTTGCTTATATTATACATATAAATGTCAGGATTAAAAACTACAAAAAATTGCCAATGCCAATTTTTACCACCAGATGGCAAGAGCCTGCCAGAGAAAAGCAAAAAAGAGCACTGGTAAACAGGAAACAAAGACCTGGGAGTGTAATCTGAGCACCTAATATAGCAAAGGCTGAAGTCCTAGCAATAAGAGGAAAGAGACACAAGGGACAGAAACATAATTGAGAAACATAACTGAGATTTATCCTGGAAGCCCCTGACAAGACTGGCCAAAATGTTTCTCAATTAAGTTTCCGCCCCTTGCAACCAAGAGTTCTAATACTTAATTTGACTCTGGGAACCTGTCCTAAGAAAATAACTTTATACCTAGGAAAAGCTATAATGCTTCAGGAAAAGTGATCTGCATCAAAATAGTCAATGTATTTTTAAGACAGGAAAATTTAGAAACAATCTAATTTCCAACAAAAGGGGAATAATCAGGTCATTTATGGTATAGTCACTTGATGGTCCATTCAAAATATTTTTAAACAAGTCAATAATTCCTTCTTTGGTAAATATTTATTGAGTGCCTATTATGTGTCAAGTACTGTGGGTATCTAGCATTTTCCCATTCTAAATAACAAAAGCATGATGCAAAATTATATAGTACCTTGCTTTAAAAACATTTTTAAAATTAGAAAGAAATGACTCTAAATTCTAACAATGGTTACAGTATTACAAGTTAACTTTTTCATTTATTTTCAATAATAAATAATAGGATTACTTTGATTCTGGAGAAAATGAACATAAATAATTACTCTGAATGAACATAAAGTAGTCATCCTGTCTAAAATAACTGCCCTCCCTAAAGTTGCTTGGGAAATTTATCCACCTCCATTCATTCTCCCACTCTCTTTCACATACACACACAGACACATATACACAAAGTGATACACATGGGTGCCTGCACATGCCTGAAACTCAAAGTATCTGCCTTTTCTGTTTAGAGCTCCTACTGGAGCCACTGCTTTCTCTATCCATCATCACTACATCTCTCATACCTACATAAGCTGATTCTGGAGGTTGATAGCCTACCTATCTAAACAACTGTGGGGCCTCTAAAATGTTTTAAATACATTATGTTTTTAGTTTTAGGTCAACACATTATCTCCAAATTGGGCGAAATTCATGCAGGTGGGGTTTTATTTTCCCCCCCTATGATGTAATGAGCCAACTAGTCTAATTTTAAAGTTTGAAGAGCAACTTCAGATCCCATAAAGTAGAAACCCTTCACTTTTACTGTTTTTTGGCTGCAACTGTCCTCTACTAGTTAAAATTAATCTTTTTCCTCTATTGCTAATGAAAGTTATGAAGTAATTAACGTTGAACCTAACATACTTGAGAAAACATTATTCTTCTCCCCTAAAACAGAAGGTCTATTTACTGGTGTACCACATAGAAATAACAGCATCAACAACTTGTGACTCTCTCAACTAATTCCAAGGTATAATTTTTTTTTTCTGTTTTGGTACAGGTATCTCTCTCCTGGATAAATATGACAAGTCTAAAAGCATTAACAGTGAAAAACTAGGCTGGGCGTGGTGGCTCAAGCCTGTAATCCCAGCACTTTGGGAGGCCGAGGCGGGTGGATCACGAGGTCAAAAGATCGAGACCATCCTGG
>NW_016107366.1:8900428-8906744 GCF_001604975.1 Cebus imitator | reverse complement strand
AAAAAAAAAAAAAAAAGAAAAAAAGAAATACACCAAAATGTTAACAGTGCCTATCTCTGTATGGTAGTAACATCACATAATGATCATTTTCTGTTGTGGTTTTTTTCCATTTTTCTATGATAAGCATGAATTATTTCCAATCACAAAACTTATAACAAAACTAACACTAAATAATAATATACACTATGATTGAAATAATGTGAAACTATGTCTCACATGGACATAGACAAAAAGGAAATATAAAAATAGTTATAATGGGGTACAGGATTATTAAAGTTGAGATATTAACAGCTTATTACCTTAAGGCCTTAGCTTATACAGTGAATTTAAAAAAGACATCATCTAGCCCTTGTCCTGGGTCTTGAATGTAAATGTCAAGTAGGCAGTTGCATATGTAAGTCTTCAGCATACAGATGCTTATGTACTAAAATACATTAACTAGAATGTCACTTTAGTGTCTGGTTCAAAGAGAGATACAATTCACCAGTTTATTAATTTACATTACAAGATATACTTTCCTTATACCTGGAAGGTTCTCAGTCCTCATCTAGGTAAACTAGCTGCTGCCTAGGTATTTAATACCTGTACAATTACATTAGTGATCAGAAATTGCTCCCACATGGAATCACAACAAAAGGGAGACAACTGTTTTTGAGATTTTTTTTTTGTCCAGAAGGTTTAGTGGACTATCACTTCCTCATAAAAAAAATCCATCTCTACAGTTCATATAATCAGATTAATTTCTGCCCTAAATAAGGCAAGATAAACTCCACCAACTTCAAGCACTCAGCCTTTCTTTTACTATGTTTACTATGTTTTAAGCTAAGAACTCCCTGCTTGTTCCCATAATTCTCTCCCTCAATAGAATATTATCATACAGGACAGGCACAGTGACTCAGTACTTTGGGAGGCTGAGGTGGGTGGATCACTTAAGGTCAGAAGTTCAAGACCAGCCTGACCAACATGGTGAAATCCCATCTCTACTAAAAAAATACAAAAATCAGCCAGGCATGGTGGCACTTGCCTATAGTGCCACCTACTAAGGAGGCTGAGGCATGAGAATCACTTGAACCCAGGAAGCAGAGGTTGCAGAGAGCTGAGATCGTGCAACTGTACTCCAGCTAGGACGACAGAGCAAGACTCCGTCTCAAGAAGGAAAAAAAACAACAACAGAATATTATGATTTCAGTCTCCTAAATTATAATTTCATCCCAATCCCTTTTCCCTGGAATTATACCCAGATTGTCTTGTCCAAATCTTTAGTGCTCCCATCTCTTCAGTCAGATTTATAGGCCATTACTTGGTTTATTTCTATCTATGGCTGAACCCATAATCTATATGGGGGGATTCATGACTAGATTCATTCTCAGAAAGCAGTCTGAATTTTTGAGAGACTTCATTGTTACCACAGACACACCACCAAAAGTTAGGTGACATATATGCGGTAGAGGACACTGTATAACAGATTTGAGGCCCTTTCCCTTTGTGCTGAGTACCTCACTATATATACTATATCCATCCATTCATTTAATCCTCTTTGACAAAGGTTCACAGGAAAACATAGTCTGAAATCATATAAATATCCAGGGTCACAAGGCTGATAAATAACAGCAGTGCAATTCAAACATGAGTTTATCAGGTCTACTTCATCGTACCAACATTTTCCTCATTTTTCTTTATTAATCTATATTATCCTTTCAATTAAAAAAAAGAGAAAGATGAACTTACCTACAAATAGAGAAAGCATATCTAAATCTGTTCAAGCATATGCTCCAAAATCAAACAGAAATAAACAAAAATGCTTTGCTTGCCACACCACATGGAAGGGAGCTCTTCAGAGCAATCTGTGCCTGGATTTCTGACATCAAGCCATAAATAAATGCCCAAGGGGCATATCAAGTCTGTCATCAAGTTCAATAAACCCAACATGACATTTAAACAGAACAAGTCCCATCTGAGTGTCTGCTGTTAAAAACAAGAAAAAAAAAAAAAACCTGACAACTTGGAAAGGGCTAGCTCTTCAATCACCGTGAGAGTAATGGAGTGAGCTCATCATAGTCCCCTTAAAACTGTTGCCCCAAATGTGTTAGATTCAACATTAATTTCTTTCATAATTTCCACTGGCAATAAAGGAAAGAAGTGAAAATCTCAAATCATTAGAGGACAGCTGCAGCCAAAAAAAATGTCAAAATGAAAGGTCATTGTTACCTCTGGGGAATCCAAATTCTCTTTCCACTTTTCAAGTCAGTCATCTCCCAATCAATGATATATGACAATAATATAAGCACATTAATGAAAGTGTTTTAACATCCTTTATCTTGTTGGGATTAAGGATTTACTAAAACATTTACTAGACATCTACTATATTATAGGCAAAAATATATCCAAGGATTAATGAAACATGGTCCTGCCAGTCAAAAAACTCAGAGCCTAAAATACGCATAGCATTCTCATTTCAGGGATAAGAAAATTAAGGCTCAAAGACTAGGCAACCTGCTCAAAAAGGCAGTTAATGGTAGAACTGAGACTAGAATTCATTCATTCATTCAGTGAGATTTACTGAACACCCACTCACTATACCTCAGGTATTGTATGTACTATGCTCTGACTCATCCAAACAGCCTAACCATTCACAATTCCATGGACTAAGTGCAACAATACCCATTTTTATTATACAACACTGTAATTTGTTTACATCACTAGACTGTAAGCAATCTGAGGGCAGCAAGGGATTTATGTTTCTCTTACCTCTGTGTTCCCACCAAAAAAAGCTAATCTGAACATAGAATTCAATTATTTGCTAAACTGAATCCACTGCTAAATATATTTGAGCTTCTATCATAAGCAAAAAACTCTGAAAGTATAATGTTGAACAATCTCTGTTCTCAAAATTTCATAGTTTAGTGCTGAAGGGCAGAAGACAGTAGGAAAAAAAACAACTTTATAATTGTATAGGGCTGCACTGCCTAAAAAGATAGTCAGTAGTCATGAAGCTGTTTTAAGTTTCCATTTCAATTAGTTGAAATAAGTAAAATTAAAAAGTCAGTGGCTACCATATCAGCACAGATGTAGTATAATACAAAAATACATTTGTCCCCCTTCTTGGCAAAGAGCTAAAACTCCTGGGATTTACTAAGTGATATAGGATTGTATTCTGTTATTCATAATAAGCCCTTTGTGATTACACCTGAGTTTATGTTGAGTTGACAGAGTGAAGTCTCTAGATAGCCTCATGATGGACTAGTCACCAGAAAGACCAAGTGATTACAGGGTTGAAACTTTCTTTTTCTATTTTGAGACAGGGTCTTGCTATGTTGCCCAGGCTGGACTCAAACTCCTGGGGGGCTCAACCGATCCTCTTGTCTCACTCTCCCAAATAGCTGGAACTACAGGCGCGCTCCACCATGCTGGCTTAGAGGACTGGAACTTTGAGTCTCACCCACCAATCTCCTACATCTGGGAAAAGGAGGGTTGGGAACTAGAGACTGAGCTCTATAAAAACTCCCATACATGAGATTTGTAGAGTTTCTGGGTTGGTAAACACATCCTAGGGCTGGGAGGGTGGCATACCCAGAGAGCAGGAAAGCTCTTCATCATGCCTTACCCTACCCCACCCCACTCCACCCACACCCTGCCCTATGTATCTCTTCAATTATTTGGCTGTTTCTAAGGTGTATCCTTTACAATAAACTGGCAAAGAATAGTATCAAATCATATATATACACACATATACATATATATGTCTTTTCTTATACATACACACCTAAAATAAAGTTGTTTTTTTTTTTTGAGACAGGGTCTTGTTGTGTCACCCAGGCTGGAGTGCAGTGGCATGATCTCGGTTCACTGCAACCTCTGCCTCCCAGGCTCAAATAATCCTCCCGCCTCAGCGCCCCCAAGTAGCTTGGACTACAGGTACACACCACCATGACTGGTAAATTTTAGTATTTTGTAGAGATGGAGTTTCACATTACCCAGGCTAGTCTTGACCTCCTGAACTCAAGCAATCCGCCCACCTCGCCTCCCAAAGTGCTGAAATTACATGCGTGAGCCACCATGCCTGGCTGTGAAATTTAATTTATAAATTAACCACAGGTATAGATTAGCAATAATAATAACATAACAACATACTGTAATAACAGTTATCACACACTGTGGCTGTAACTTTTGCAGTTACAAGTTTGACAGCAAAACTAGCATGAATTTTTCCTTCTTCACAATTTCACACATTGAAGATTCATTCTTAGTGTAGATCTTAGCAACCACAAGATAGGCTTACATTTTCTTTCCTTAATTTTCCTTCACCTTTTATTTTAGATTCTGGGAATACATGTTAAGGCTTGTTATCTGTGTATACTGCATGATGCTAAGGTTTGTAATCGTCCCATTACAGAAGTACTGAGTTCTCAATAAATTTTTCAACCATTGTACTCCCCTCCCCCTTCCTCAGTCCCCCCTCTGGTAGTCCCCAGTTTTTTCCTTATTAAGTGGAGAACGTTTACCTTTTCACTTAAAGGAAGCACTTTATGGCTTCTCTTTGGCATATCAAAATTGCCAGCATCACTATTACATTTTGGGGCCATTATTAAGTAAAATAAGGGTTACCTGAACACAAGCACTGCAATAGCAGACAGTAGATCTGATCACTGAGAAGGCTACTAAGTGACTAATGGGAAGGTAGTGTACACAGTGTGGATGGACAAAGGTACGATTCATGTCCCAGATAGAATGGAGCAGGACAGTGCAAGGTTTCATCACACTGCAATTTAAAACTTCGGAATTGTTTCTACAATTTTTCCCTCAACGTTTTCAAACGTCAGTTGACCTAGGGTAACTGAAACTGTGGAAAGTAAAGCCACAGATGAGGGGGGACTACTGTAAAGTGTTTTCCTGACTTCTATGAGCCATTCTGGCAAAGTCTCAAATCTAAGAAGGTGATGATGGAACCCGTGATTTACAACTGGTTGGTCAGAAGTACAAGTGGCCCAGGACTTGCAGCTGATAAATGAAGCGCGGGTAATTTCATGGGACTGAGATCTAACACAAGATCCAGATAAATAATGTCAGAATTGAACTGAGTCATTGGAGACCCAGTTGGTGTCCACAGAATTGGGGAGTTGGTGTCAAAAAACAAATCAGAAAACATAAAGAATATTTTCATCAGCTGGGCACAGTGGCTCATGCCTGTAATCCCAGCACTTTGGGAGGCCAAGGTGGGCAGATCAGCTGAGGTCAGGAGTTCAAGACCAGCCTGACCAACATGGAGAAACCCCATCTCTCCTCAAAATACAAAAATATTAGCCAGGTGTAGTGGCACATGCCTGTAATCCCAGCTACTTGGGAGGCTGAGGCAGGAGAATTGCTTGAACCCAGGTTGCGGTGAGCTGGGATCGCACCATTGCCCTCCAGCCTGGGCAACAGATTAAGACTCTGTCTCAAAAAAACAAAAGAATATTTTCATCATCACAGAAAGTTATACTGGATAATACTATGAGAGGGGAAAGAAAATCTAGCTTAGGTTTGAATACTACGAAGGGGTCTTCAACCCAGCAGTGGCTGAAGTATTCTGAGAACAGGAGATCTGGGAAACTAGCTCAAATTAGAATCTACCTTCCTGAGCCAAAGATGTTAAGATCTGATCAGACCAGAGTTACTTCCTAACTCAGTCCTTTCAGGCTGAAACTTAATAATCGTCCCTCTTTATGGGCAGAGAAACTAAGATACACTGTAAGGAAGTCAATTGTTCAGGTTATCCAACCAATCTATAGATCTCAGGATTAAAACTCACAGAGTTTCCACCTAATTATTTGGTTCCCTGAGCTTTCCCTCCAAGGCTTGTCTCAGCCCAGCTGTCAGACTGACAGTCACTTATAAGCTGTCAGCCACAATCAGAGGCATCACCTGACAGGGTATGGATAAAGTGAGTTGAAAATTGACTGCTGGAAGGTCACAGGCCTTTAATCCCGCACAGACCTCAAAGTGTCACATATGCCCAGGTAAGAATGGGACTTACAGGCACTGGCAGCTATGGCAAGTACACTAACAAGAAAACCTGTGCTCAGACAGAAAGAGGTGAATATCCTATGGGATGGGGAAGAGTTAGTTCCACATCATTTAAATCCCAGCCAACATAAAATGAGAAACTTAATTACAGACTGCTGACTGCCAGCTTGAAAACTGCTGGTAAACCATTTCTAATGCAAAGATGCAATTTGCAGAATGGTAGTCTACAAGGTTAGAGGCATGGATTATTATCTAAAGATCGCCTCTGGGATTTTTTTTAACAGGAAAAAAACTAAAAAATTTAAAAAAAAAT
>NW_016107366.1:8894776-8900352 GCF_001604975.1 Cebus imitator | reverse complement strand
AAGAAAGCTTGTTCTGGGCTGGGCGTGGTGGCTTCACCTGTAATCCCAGCACTTTGGACACTTTGGGAGGCCAAGGTGGGTGTACTGCCTGAGGTCAGGGGTTCAAGACCAGCTTGGCCAACATGGTGAAACTCCATCTCTCTTAAAAATACAAAACTTAGCCAGGCATGGTAGCATGCGCCTGCAGTCCCAGCTACTTGGGAGGCTGAGGCATGAGAATCACTTGAACCCAAGAGGCAGAGTTTGCAGTGAGCCGAGACTATGCCATCAAACTCCACCCTAGACAATAAGAATGAAACTCTGTCTCAAAAAACAAACAAGAATTTCCAAGAGCCAAAGTCCTTCTTCAAAATACATCCCTAGCAACTCCCTAGAGGTGACCATTGTTAATCTGTTGAATATTCCTCCAGCCTTTCTTCTAAACATAGGCAGTAATTTAAAATATATAAAGAGATACAAAGGCATATGTACACTTGCTTTAAAAGGGTGGGGAGGGGAAATGCTAAACAAACTCTTCTGCAACATGTTTTTAAATTTTATTATCTTGGACTTCTTTCCAAGTCAGTAATTTCTTTTTTTTTAAGGGACAGGGTCTCGCTCTTTTACCCAGGCTGGAGTGCAGTGGCACAATCATAGCTCACTGCAACCTCTGACTTCTGGGCCCAAGTGATCCTCCTGCCACCACACCCAGCTAACTTTTTTGTAAAGATGGTGTAGCAAGATTCTTCAGGTATCGCTTTTCCAGCCAGAAGCCTCTGTGGCCAGCAGCACCTTTGCCTGAGTTTTGCTTGAGCCTGCTGGGCTCATCCTGCCCACTTGGCCTGGCAGGTCAATCCGATGAGTGCAGCTCACAGCATGGAGGAGACCCAGAGTGGGCAGCCCCTATCTGCAGGCAGGTCATCCTAACATTTGCACCCCTCGCCAGAGGAGAGCCAAAGTGGGTAGGTCCTACCATTTCCACTGGTAGGTCCTCCCAATGTCTGCCCAAGTCTGGCTGAGTCCAGGGTTTTTATGGTCTTCAAAAGTGCATGCTGATTGGTCCATGGGCAGCCATGGGCAGGCCCAGAAAAAGCACCATAAGTGCTCACTCTGGGCTACAGACTCCACCTGGAACTGACAGCCTGGCCCCTATTCTTTAGACCATCCCTGGGTTGAAGGTGGGGCTTCACTCGTCCCTTTCCACCCAGGATCCTGTCTGCTTCTTGCCACCATCAATCATGTTGTCCATGACACCCAGTGTTCTGTGCCTAGGGTTGCCTGCAGGCCTATGCTGAGCTGCCCTCAGCAGCCCCTTGGCCTCCCTCCTGTGCTCACTGACACCCAAAGTCCAGAGGGGGCCGAGGTGGTAGGAAGCTGGCATGTCTGCACCACCCCAAGGCATGCAAACCTAGTCAGGTTGCAATAGTGCCCAGGCTCGGCTTCAACTTTGCTCCAAAATCAGAGCAGGTGCTGGGAGTTGGGAGAGGCCAAGCAGCAGGAGCAGGAAGCCCCAAGAGCACAGGGATGCCTGGGTCTGCAGCCAGGTCTGGGGGACTACAGCTGTACCTGGGAGGGTGGGCTACTACCCCACCAACTCAGAAGAGGGCAGGAATCCCACTGTTCTTGGTCCTGCCAGCTCCATGGAACACACAGCCCTGGCCACACAGCACCCACTGTGGCTGGTGTCTTTGCAGCAGCCACTCTAGACAGGCCTCCATTGCCAACAATGGGGTCCTGCTGTGTTGCCTAGGCTGGCCTCAAACTCTTGGCCTTAAGTGATCCTCCTGCTTCAGCCTCCCAAGTAGCTGGGATTATAGGTACATACCACCATTCCCAGCTCATGTCAGTAAATTGAGATGTTTCATTGATTCTAAGATGCACTTTCCCCCTCACTTTAATATCTCTGAAATGAGAATGCTTTTCATAATCAATGATGTTTTACAACTGTTATCAGTAGGGAGCAGTGTGATGGAATTGTGTGAAAACCTTCCATTGCATCTTTCTGGTAAGATAAAACCTAAGTGTGTCTTAGAAATACAGTTATTCTTTTTATCATCTGCACAGTCTACAAAACAGATGCATATAATTTATGTAATTATCTACTTACACTAAATTCTCCAAAGGATTTTGGGATTAAAGGGTAATAAGCACATTAAAAATGTTAATAGGCATTGCTAAAGTCTGTGAATTTATGCTCCTGACAGTAAATAAAAGTTTCCATTTCCAACGCTGGGTATTAAAAGCAATCTTTTAAAATATTTGTTAATCTCAAAGATTTTAGGAGTGTTTTAAATCATTTTTTAACATATTTGATAACTTTGTTGCCCTATGTGAAAAAATTTTTTTAGATAATTGTACATTTACCTGCACTCACAAGAAATAACACAGAGATTTTATGTACACTTTATCCAGTTTTCTCCATTGATGGCACTTTGGAAAACTAAAGTACACTATTACAACCAGGATGCTGGCATTGATACCGTGGTATAAGAAATACATATTCGATCTTTGTCCGTAGTTCCTGGCAAGAGTTCCTAAAACCCTTGGAATATTCTCAGTGATAGAAGTATCTTTTGTTATTCATTAAGTCCCTTAATGAGGTGACTATTGGTGGATCCCTAGATACTTCAGAAACAGAGAAATCAACAATGTGATTAGAGAGGGTTAGAAATTTCAACCCTATCTTCTGACTTCTAGGAAGGGGAGAGGGACTGAAGACTGAGCTCTAACACTGAAGGCCAATAATTTAACCAACCATGCCTATGTAACAGATCCTCCATAGAAACCCCTAAGCAATAGAGTTTAGAGAGTACCCCAACTCCATGGGGACAAAGGCTTTGTACTTGGAACCCTTTGGGTCTCATCCTGTGTATCTCATCTGACTGTTCATTTTTATCCATTAAAATAAACTAATAGTAACTATGGCATTTTTCTGAGTTCTGTAAGTCATTCTAGCAAATTATCAACCTGGGGTGGGGTGGGGGAATGTGGGAATCCCAAAAATTGCAGCCAAGTGAGACAAAAGTGTAGGTAATCTGAGGATTCAATATGGGGATTGACATCTGAAGTGAGGGCAGTCATATGGGACTGAGCCCTTAAGTATGTGGAATATGACACTAACTCCCAGGTAGTCAGTGTCAGAATTGAACTGAATTGTTGGACATTCAGTTGATGTTAGAACTGGAGAATTGGTTAGTGCAGGAAAAAACATCTCAGATAAAATCCATTCAATCTTGTTCGGATTTCCCCAGTTTTACCTGTACTCATTTGGGTTTGTGCATATATGTATATGCATTTAGTTCCACATAATTTTACCACATGTGTAAATTCATGTATACACTGCCACAATTAAGATACAGAATAGGTCCCTCACCACAAGGAGCCTTCATATTGCCACTTTCTTCCCGTCTTAATCCTTGTCAACCATTAAATAATTTGTTCTCCATTTAGATAATTTTGTCATTTCAAGTATGTTACATAAAAATCTTTGTAAATCATATATTTGATATGAGACTATTATCCAGAATATATGAGAAACACTTGCCTAACTCAATAATAAAAACAAAAGTAACCCAATTTTTAAAAGGGAAAATGCAGACATTGTGGCTCACACCTTTAATCCCAGCACTTTGGGAGGCCAAGGAGGGCGGATCACTGGAGGACAGGATATTGGAACCAGTCTGGACAACAAAGTGAAACCCGGTCTCTACTAAAAATAAAAAAAATTAGCCAGACATGGTAGTGCATGCCTATAATCCCAGCTGCTCAGGAAGCTGAGGCATGAGAATCTCTTGAACCTGGGAGACAGAGGTTGCAGTGAGCCAAGACTGCACCATTGCACTCCAGCCTGGGCAACAGAGTGAGACTCTGTCTCAAAAAAAGAAAAGGATTTTTTATTAGTCTGTTCTTACACTGCTAATAAAGGCATACAAAACTGGATAATTTATAAAGAAAAGACATGTAACTGACTCACAGGTCAGCATGGCTGGCGAAGCCTCAAGAAATTTAACAGGCGAGAGATCCAAGATGGCTGATCACTAGCAGCTCGGGATTGTAGCTCCCAGTGAAAACGCAGAGAACGAGAGGATGCCACACTTTCAGACGAATTTTTGTTGCTCACGCACCAGGAGATTCCCAGCAGAGGAGGCCCATGGGTCGCCAGCGCGACACTTGTGGCCGGTGAGGTGGTTTTGCCGCTGCCTTGGTGCAGCGGTTCTTGGTGTAGAGTCAGAAAAGCACAATCAATCTTAACGCCGCTGTTTTGGCCAGCACAGTAGGTTGCTCAGATTTTAGCGCTGGGAATCAACAAGTTGGACGTCCACTCAGAAACCCAATTATAAAGACGGTAATTATAAAGACCACAGATGGATAAATCTATAATGAAGGGAAGAAACCAGCCTAAAAAGGCTGAGGATACCCCAAATCAAAATGCCTCTCCCTCTACAGGGGGTCACAGTTCCTCAACAGCAACGGAACAAGGCCTGATGGAGAACGAGTGTGATCCATTAACAGAAACAGGCTTCAAAAGGTGGATGAGAAGAATCTTCAGTGAATTAAAAGATCTTCTTCTAACCCAATGCAAAGAAACTAAGAACTTTGAAAAAAGGTTTGACGAAACGTTAACAAGAATACACAATTTAGAGAGGAATATAAGTGAATTAACGGAGCTGAAAAACACAACGTGAGAACTTCGCGAAGTATGCACAAGTTTTAACAGCCAAATTGATCAAACAGAAGAAAAGATATCAGAGGTCGAAGACCAACTTAATGAAATAAAACAAGAAGACAAGATTAGAGAAAAAAGGATAAAAAGAAACAAGCAAAGTCTCCAAGAAATATAGGACTACAGCTAGTGCTTGACTTACGACCACGGTCAGGACCATGGACCGGTCCTAACACGATTTGATCGTAAGTTGAGTAGGCTATATGTACAGTTGAAATGGTGCACGCGGAGACGGTAGTGCTGCCGGAAGCTGGTCCGCACTGTCGTATGCCCAGCTGGGCAACGTTCTGTGCTACCAGATGTGGAGCAGTCGTGGCTAGCGATTGTGGTCGTAAAGTTGAATGGTCTTAAGTTGCATAGGTGGTAAGTCGATCAATACCTGTATGTGAAAAGACCTAATCTACGTTTGATAGGTGTACCCAAATCTGACAAAGAGAATCAATCCAAGCTGGAAAATACGCTTCAGGATATTATTCAGGAAAACTTTCCCAAGCTGGCAAGGCAGGACAATATTCAACTCCAGGTAATACAGAGAACACCACAAAGATGTTCCTCAAGAAGACCAACCTCAAGACACATAATCGCCAGATTCACCAGTGTTGAAACGAAGGAGAAAATACTGATGGCAACCAGAGAGAAAGGTCAGGTTAACCATAAAGGGAAGCCTATCAGACTCACAGCAGATCTCTCAGCAGAAACCCTACAAGCCAGAAGAGAGTGGGGGCTAATATTCAACATCCTTAAAGAAAAGAACTTTCAACCCAGACTTTTACATCCAGCCAAACTAAGCTTCATAAGCGAAGGAAAAATAAAATCTTTTGTGAACAAGCAAGCACTCAGAGATTTCATCACCACCAGGCCTGCTTTACAAGAG
>NW_016107366.1:8886753-8893761 GCF_001604975.1 Cebus imitator | reverse complement strand
AAATTTAACGATCATGGGGGAAAGGGGAAGCAAACATGTCCTTTTTCATAGGGCAGCAGGAAGGAGAATGAGTGCCCAGCAAATGATGGTTTAATAAAAAATATAAAGCCACCATATCTTGTGAGAACTAACTCATTCTCATGAGAACAGAATGGGGGAAACCACCATCATGATTCAATTATCCCTACCTGGTCCCTTCCACAACACGTGGGGATTATGGGAGCTACAATTCAAGACAAGACTTGGGTGGGGACACAGCCAAACCATATCAGATTTGAATAGACATTCCCCCCCCAAAAAATATACAAATGGCCAAACATGAAAAGAGGCTTAACATCATCAGCCATTAGGGAAATTAAAACCACAATGAGATGTCCCAGCACATCCATTAGGATGGTCATACCCAAAAAGATAATAACAAGTGTTAACAAAGATGTAAAGAAAGTAGAGCCCTCATACATTGCTGGTGGGACTGTAAAATGGTATGGTCACTTTGGAAAAACAGTTTGGCAGTTCCTCAAAAAGTTGAACATAGAGTTACCATATGACCTACTAATTCTACTCCTAGGTATATACCCAATGAAAGCAAATATCCACACAAAAATTTGTACACAAATATTTATAGCAACATTATTCATAATACTAAAGAAGTGGAAACAATCCAAATATCCATCAAATGATGGAATTGCAATAAATTAATTTGGAATGGCAATAAAAGAATGAAGTATATATTACAAAACAGATGAATCTTGAAAATGTGGTTAAGTAAAAGAATCAGTCACAAAAAACTACATACTGCATTATTCCATTTATAAGAAATGTACAAAATAAGCAAATATACAGAGACAAAGTAGAAAAATGATTGCCTAAATCTGAGGACATAGAGAGAATATGGAGTGATGGCTAATGGGTACAGGGTTTCTTTTGGGGTGACAACAGTGTTCTCAAAGTAGATTGTGGTGATGGTCGCAAACTCTGAATATACCAAAAAAACCGCTGAAGTGCACACTTTAAGCAGGTGAAATATGTGGTATGTGAATCATATCTCAAGTTAAAACATAAGAATGTTATATAAATGGAATCGTAAAGTGTATAACCTTTTGAGATTAGCTTTTATCACTCAGCATAATTTCTGGATATTAATCCGGGATGTTGCATGTATCAATATTTTATTCTCATTCCTTCGTATTTTGAGTAATATCCCATTATATGAATCTACCAGTCTAAGTTACTTTTTAATTATACTGAGAATGAGTATCTTTTATTATAGTACCAAGTAATATTTTTTCTCCTCTGAGTTGTCTTTTCATATCCTTGGCACCTTTTCCTAATACCCACTCTTTATCATATGTACTACAAATTCTTTTTCCAACTTAACTCTGTTTACAATGATTTTTGCAATTAAGTTTTTCATTTTTATGTAACAAAATATTCTTCTATGTTTTCTTCTAGTACTCTTATGGTTACTTTTTGTACATTAAAATCTTTAATTAAATTTTAACTTATTTTAGCATAAGAAGTTAGCAAGTTGAGCTGGGCATGGTGGCTCACACCTGTATTCCCAGAACTTTGGGAGGCCAAGGTGGGTGGATCACGAGGCCGAGTTTGAGACCAGCCTGGCCAATATGGTGAAACCCTGTCTTTATTAAAAATACAAAAAAATTAGACAGGCATGGTGGTGTGTGCTTGTAGTCCCAGCTACTCGGAGGCTGAGGCAGAAGAGTCGCTTCAACCTGAGAAGCAAAGGTGCAGTGAGCCAAGATCGTGCCCCTGCACTCCAGCCTGGGCAATAGAGCTAAACTCCATCTCTAAAAAAAAAAAAGGAAGTAGTTTTGCTCCACCAGCAGTGTGATATAGTGGCAAGATCCAGGGGCTAGAATCAGAAGGACTGGGTTCTAGTCTTGGCTATGCCATTACCTAGCCAAATCACTCTGGGCAGACAACCAGTCTGTGGAACCTGCCTTTTCTGCTTAACATAGTTTTGGGAAATAAATAAGATTATAGGCTTACAATGAGATTCTCAAAAAGTGTTCAATAGATGCCTATTTATGAAGAAAACTTAAAACATTACATATATAATATATATTTGTATCACTTACAATACTATTCCCATTTCATGCACCATCTACTTGAAAATTCAGTGTCAGCCTCAGACAGAGGTAGCTTGCCCTCCCGCAAATTCCGTATCTAAAGAAGTCAAGTGATTTGCCTAGGGTCACAAGTGAAGTCTAGAAAGAAGCTGGTTTCAGAAGTAAACCCAATTAGCTATACCCCAGTCTTCCCCCTGAGTCAGAGACCACCATTCTTCTGCCCGCTAAAAATGAACTGGCATCTTGTGTTCATATCTATACATTAAAAAGAAATGAACAACAAACTGTCTGAAAAATGTAAAGCCTATAATTAGGAGGTGGTAGGGTGATAGCAGAGAGTAGAATCAGAGGGCTGAATTTCAAGCTATAGGCTCCTACCTTGCTTCCGACAGCCTGGGATTTTGATGAAGGCTCCATAGTCAGTCACCATAGCAACCTAGAAAGATGGGGGGAAAATCAATGTCACATAAATGAGAATCTTTCTTCTGTAGCATTTAACCTAGTCTCCCCAAATTTGTACTTCATATTGACTGCCTCTGTATGCTACGAAACTACCTAAAAATGATGCTCCGTCAAACATTCTTTCTGGGTTTTTTTGAAATGTAGACTGACAGGTATGTGTGTACACATTAAAAACACTGGTGAGATTAGAGTGTTGTCACACGGTGTGATGATACTGAGGAATATCCAAATCCTATACCTGGTAAAATCACCAAAGGAGTTTCATGAACAAAGGGAACATATTGATATTACCAAAGGAGTTTCATGAACAAAAGGAACAAAAAGCAAAAAATCAGGTAATGAAGTTATACTTTATATTAGCTAGGACTGAGGCCTCCAATTGCAATACAGAGAACTATAATAATTTGAGATGGATCATGCAGGGTATTCCTTATACCTAAACTTCAAGTCAATCCAGAGCATACAGTCTGTTATACTTAACTCCAAGTCTGAGTCTTGGGTTTCACCAAAACAACTAGATAAAAAGCCAATACACAGATATCTGACAGAACTTGAAAATCAGAAAGAGTCTTTTGCAAAGTTGTCTAAGATGAAGAAGTTAGAGGCTCAATAGGTCTATGTAACAGGTAACCAATACTGGCATTCATGAAGGGTTAAAAAAAAAAAAAAAAGGCAACCAATAAATGTTAGTGATGAAATGCCCAGAACCCTTGCCAGATAAATCATTAACCCAGGCTCTAGCTCTCTCTTCCCCCTGTAGCCTATCCCACTGCCCACCTATAGACTGAGGGTAATGTTGTCACTATATATGGAATTTAACACTAAATTATTATTTGTAAAATATTCAATATAATCTTATATATATAAACTTTATTCTTTTCAGTGCCTTTAATTAGCTGCTTTATCTTGAGCACTGTTTCACCTTCACCATAACTAAAACAAGGGAGTAAATAAAACAATCCCAACTGTACTGCTATTTACTAATATATATTAAATACTCACTACATGCAAAATACTATTCAAAATGCTTTGCATAATCCTCATGCCACTGTATGGGATTGGTACTATTATTCCCTTTCAATAGACGACAAAAAGATGCATGAAGAGATTAAGCAACTTATCGGAAGTCCAAAGCTCAATAAGTAGCAGAGCTGGGATTTGGATCCAGAGTCTTAATTACACTAGAGCTGCTCATGAGTTCCCTTTAACTATAAAATTCTAATGGCCAAAAGCAATGTGGTATCTGATATCCTATCTGTTCCTAGCAACAATCCTAGAAATCATATACAGTAGGTCCCTATGCTGCAAATGAAGCAGAATAGTATAGGTGTATCTGGGTGCTGTGCCACAAGCCTGTAGTCCCAGCTACTCCAGAGGCTGAAGCTGGAGGATGGTTTGACCCTAGGAGTCGAGTCCAGCCTGGATAACATAGCAAGACCCCAGCCCTAAAAAAGCTTTTAGAAAATAAAAGAAAAAATAACAGTATAGGTATATAAAGTACACAGGCTTTAGAGTGAAAGATGTGGCTTCTAATCCTAGTTCTGCCATTTCCTACCTGTTGGATCTTGCACACAATTTGCCTTTCAAGGCCTAAGTTCCCATTTGCTCTCACTTTGCTGCTGCAGGTAACACATGATGTACATAAAGTACATGACATACATAAATGACACATAATGGACATTCAACAAAGTGTAGCTTTTCAATAATTTACAGTCTAAGACACTGAAGCACAAAGAGATTAGTGACTGGTAGGAAGGCACACTACTACTTAAGAGTTAGGGAGGCTGGGCACAGTGGCTCATTCCTGTAATCCTAGCACTTTGGGAGGTCGAGGTGGGTGGATCACCTGAGGTCAGGAGTTTGAGACCAGCCTGGCCAACATGGTGAAACACCATCTCTACAAAAAACACAAAAATGAGCTGGGCATGGTGGTGCATGCCTGCTATTTGGGTAGCTGAGGCACGAGAATCGTTTGAACCCAGGACATGGCGGTTGCAATGAGCTGAGATCCTGCCACTGCGCTCCAGCCTGGGTGAGAGCAAGACTCTGTCAATAAATAAATAAATCTGGAAGTTAGGCCCAAATCACCTTGCTGCTGTAAATTAAGATAATCTCACTTTTCAATCCTGAAGCTCCAGTGTCACATTATGGTTTTTAGAGGTAATATAACAGATCTTAATTTGGCCTCTCCCAAAAGGAAAGGTTAATATATTCCAGAATGGATGCATGCAACTGTTCAGGCATTGTTTCCTATTTCTAGCACCAGGTGTTTTCATCACTGTGTCTCTCAGGGTACAGTCACACCTGCCACAGATGATCACGCAGGCTGCCTGGTGTCCCAAAGATAACTAGTCAAATAGCTCAGGGGAAAAAATTCAGTAACTATCTCGACTGAACTCATAACAGCTTGGGTAAAATAAATTTCCCATTTTCAGATTATGGGTGGCAACTGGCCTTGAAACTTGTTATCACCATAATGTAAATGAAGAATTTGACGCTCAGAGGCAGAAGATACTTGTCAAAAGTCACAAAGTTAGATAGTAGCACAGCCAAGTACAACACAGACTTTTTTTTTTTTTTTTTTTACTTCGCGTCCAAACGCTATTTCTACCTTACCAAAATGAATCACCCCTCAGCATTTCTTTGGCTATTGCAAGCCTAAGCCAAATCCCAAGTCTCATTGCTATGCTTGTACCCCCTATCATGTATTAATATAATGCACTCTGCTATCAACATCCTTCTGAGAAGATGAGAGGATGAATATTACCTTCTCAGCTATTTAATTACTGGGTCCCAAATCCCTGCTGAGTCCACCAAGAGAAGTGCTGGGACATGGGCTGAAACACCACCTTCTTCAAGGACAACTAGTCCTATGAGGCTTGGGCTCCATTTTATTCCCACATTTACTAAGCACCTACCTACTATGTGCAAGATACCACGTCAGATACTGTGAAATAAAGACAGCTTTAAAAAAGGGATGCCCAGATTATTTTAAATAAATTTGAAGTAGTTACCAAGACATATGAGACAATCATGGCCTCTGCTCTACAGTAACTCGCAATCTAGTAGTGGAGTGAGACACATACAAGTAATAAGACAGACCAGGATAAATTCCGTAATAGAGTTGTATCAACAAATGACCACAGAACCACCAGATTTACCATCTATATTTCTCCTATAACTCAATTCAGTCAAAAGGGTTCTCTTGGCAGGGTGTGGTGGCTCATACCTATAATCCCAGCACTTTGGGAAGCCGAGGCAGATGGATCACTTGAGGTCAGGAGTTTGAGACCAGCCTGGCCAAAATGGTGAAACCCCATCTCTACTAAAAATACTTAACTTCTGAAAAGAGTCTCATTATCTACCAAATAGGGTTAACAATTTCTTTGGAGAGATTCAATAACAGAATGTGTGGAAGTACTAACATAGATTAGGCTTACAAATTTTTTTTTAGTTTTAATGTAATCCCTCGTCTTTATAAATATTGAGTACTCATTAAAAGTTCATTCGATGAATGTTCTAAAAAGTTTCTTCTTTCCAATTTATATTTCTCTTTCCCTAACTCCATGTCACTTCTAAACCATCCCTTTTCAAATTGTGCTACTGAAATAGTAATTTAGAACCATAAAGTTCTCTCTGAAAATTCCTAAAGACCACCCTTCCTTAATAGTAATATATAAAACCTACACTAATTCAAGCTCCATCTCATATAAGAGAAAGCTGTAGGTTAGGATCCACTTTAGAAATCTGAGTCATTCTGTGGAGAACAGAGTGTTCTTCCCTTTCTTTGGTACAGCACCTGATGAGTGAAGGCTCCATGATCAGAAAAATCAGTTTCACCTCCAGTGCTACACTTCCTTCTTCTGAGCTCTAGTACCTTACTAACCTTTGGGAATACCGTGAACCATAAAGAGAAACGATAGAGGCTTTGAAGAGCACAGCTGTTTGTTATTTGTTAAAATGCTATTATCCTTTGTATCTTGACTGTTATATTACAAGTTGAGATCAATGGAAGTCAAGAACCACAATTATCTATAACTGATTGATAGTCACAAAGTCTGTCCTCAAAGACCTCACATTATTGGGACGTAAAACTTTTGTCAGCCATAAAAAGCAAGCATGAATGCAAAGTATGAATATCAAGTCTGAATGATAACATTAAAATACTACAGGCTCAGGCTGGGTATGGTGGCTCATGCCTGATCTCAGCATTTGAGACGCTGAGGAGGGCAGATCACGAGCTCAGGAGTTCGAGACCAGCGTCAGCAACACAGTGAGACTTTGTCTCTACAGAAAAATTAGCCAGATGTGGTGGTGTGTGCCTGTAGTCCCAGCTACCTGGGAGGCTGAGTGAGAGGATCACTTAAAACCCAAGAGGTGGAGGTTGCAGTGAGCCAAGATCACACTATTGCTGTCCAGCCTGGGCAACAAAGTCAGACCTTGTCTTTAAAAAAAA
>NW_016107366.1:8882227-8886743 GCF_001604975.1 Cebus imitator | reverse complement strand
AAAAAAGGCCCAGTACAGTGGCTCACACCTGTAATCCCAGCACTTTGGAAGGCTAAGGTGGGTGGATCACCTGAGTTCAGGAGTTTGAGGCTACCCTGGCCAACATGGTGAAACACTGTCTGTACTAAAAATACAAAAACTAATTGGGTGTGGTGGCAGGTGCCTGTAATCCTAGCTACTCAGAAGGCTGAGGCAGGAGAATCACTTCAACCTGGGAGGCAGAGAGATTGCAGTGAGCCGAGATCACGCCATTGCACTCCAGCCTGGGCGACAAGAGCAAAACTCCAATTCAAAAAAAAAAAAAGAAAAAGAAAAGAAACGTGTTCTCATAAGACACTGAGAACAATTTTTTGGCTTTAGTTTCACTTAAAGAGGAAGGAGCCAATGTTAATTAATTCCTACTATGTGTCAGGCATCGTATTTTTATAGATGATAGCATATTTAACCATCACAGTAATTCTATGAAAGAGAATTACTGTGAATAAATGGAATTTCGAAAAACTAAGGCTCAAAGAGATTAAGTGACAGCCTAAAGGCTCATATAGTAAGTAAAAGAGCCGAGACTAGAATCCTGACTTTGTCTGGTTCCAAAGCCTCTGCTCTTGAAACAAATATAATGTCTTCTCTGCCAAACGCTGATAATTCATTCTGTCATCAAAAATGTATCGAGCACTTACTATTTTCTACCCATCCACCTAAGACTGAGATATACAACAAAACAGACAGAACTGTGCCCTCATGGAGCTTAGTGTCTTGTGAGGAAGATAGACATTAAACAAGTAAACAATTAAACACAGCACAAACCTATAGGATGGGTAAAAAAATCTCTGAGGAGACAACATTAAGGCTGAGACCTAAAGGATGAAGACAAGATGATGGGAAAGTGGGTAGTTAAAAGGAAGAGTGACTTAGTCTGTTTGTGCTGCTATAACAAAATACCATAGAAATTTATGTTTCACAGTTCTGGAGGCTGGGAAGTTCAAGATCAAGGCGCCAGCAGATTCTGTGTCTTATAAGGGCTCACTCTCTGCTTCCAAGATAGTGCCTTGTTCTTGTGTCCTTTGGAGGTGACAAATGCTGTGTCTTCACATGGCAGAAGGAACGGAGAGGTCAGGCAGCTCTCTGTAGCCTCTTTTATAAGGGCATTGATCACATTTACAAGGGCAGAGCACCTTCATGACTTAATCACTTCCCAAGTGATTAATATCTTTTAATACCACTTCTTAATATCTGCACATTGGGGATTAAAGTTCAACATGAACTTTGGTATCTCTTTAAGATTCACTTTGAAGCCTAATCCCCGATTCAATATCATCAAGAGATGAGGCTTTTAGGCTCTGCCCTCATGAATGGATGAGTGCCTCATAAAAGGGCTCGAAAGGGTGAGTTCACTCCTTCTATTCCTTCTGTCATGAGGACACAGCATTTCTTCCCTCCAGAGGATGCAGCAGAAAGGTGCCATCTTGGAAACAGAGAGTAGTCTTCACCAGACACCAGATCTGCTGACAACTTGATTTTAGATTTCCCAGCCTCCAGAGCTGTAAGAAATAAATTTCTGTTCTTTATAAATTACCCAATCTCAGGTATTTTGTTATAGCAGCACAGACGGACTAAAAAAACCCAGCATGTACAAAAATCCTAAAGAGACACCAAGAACTCAAGACTGTTCAGAGCTCTTAAGGAGGCCAGTTGTCTTGACTACGAACAGGGCAGAGCAAACAACATTGTGAGAGCAAGCAGAGGCCAACTTGTGGAAGGTCCATGAAAATGAGTTTGTATTCAATTGTAATGAGAAGCTTCTGAAGAGTTGTGAGAAAGCAACATGTCCAACCTACTTTAAAAATTTTATTTTAGGCCAGGCACAGTGACTAATGCCTGTTAACTCCAAGACTTTGGGAGGCTGAAGTGGAAGTATCACTTAAGCCCAGAAGTTTGAGACCAGCCTGGGCAATATAGTGAGATCCCATCTCAATTTTTTATAAATAATTTTTTAAAAAACAATAGTCTTATGCTAGTTGCAATGTGAAGAACAGACTGGAGAGGAGCTACAATGAGGCAGGGATCCCAGTAAACACCAGGCAAGAATGAAGAGTTTCATTTTTTTTTTAATTTTTATTTATTTATTTTTTTTGAGACGGAGTTTCGCTCGTTACCCAGGCTGGAGTGCAACGGCGCGATCTCGGCTCACCGCAACCTCCGCCTCCTGGGTTCAGGCAATTCTCCTGCCTCAGCCTCCTGAATAGCTGGGATTACAGGCACGCGCCACCATGCCCAGCTAATTTTTTGTATTTTTAGTAGAGACGGGGTTTCACCATGTTGACCAGGATGGTCTCGATCTGTTGACCTCGTGATCCACCCGCCTCTGCCTCCCAAAGTGCTGGGATTACAGGCGTGAGCCACCACGCCCGGCCGGAATGAAGAGTTTTAATAGGGTGCCAGGGGGATAAAGAAGTACACAGACCAGGGATATAATTAGAACTAGCAAACAGACTGGAGTGGGAGGGAAAATCTAAATCAAATCAAAAGAGAAATCAAGGATGATGGTCAGATGTGTAGTCTGGGAACCTGCAGGATAATGGTTCTATTTGCTGAGGTGAAAAAAATCTAGAAGAGAATCAAATCAGTTGAATGTCTCAGTATGTTTTGTGTTATTATAACAGAATACCAGAGACTGGATAATTTATAAAGAAATGAAATTTATTTGGCTTATAGTTCTGGAGGCTGGGAAGTCCAAGAGCAAGGTGCCAGCATCTGGCAAGAATCTCCTTGTTATGTCATCCCATGGTGGAAGGTAAGAGGGTAAGAAGGAGAGAAAGGGATCAAACTCACAGCCTCAAGCCCTTCAATAATTGGCATTAATCCATTCAGGAGGTCGGAGCCCTCATGACCTAAATACCTCCTACTAGGCCCTACCTCCCAACATTGATACAGTGGGGATTAAGTTTCCAAAACATGCTTTTTAGGGGACATGTTCAAACCACAGCAGTGAAAAAACAAATTCAGTTTAAAACATAAATTAGAAATGCTGATATTCCAATGATGATGTCAACTATGCACTTAAATATCTGGAGCTTAGAGAAAGCACATGTGATTGCCAGATATTCCACTGGCCCTTCCCATTTAAGCTGTAATGCTCGAGACAGACTTAAGTGGACAGGAACATCAAACCCAGTTGTCACCCTCAGTCTATTCTTAACATAAATGGTAGGCTTTCAAAGCACAAAAGAATATACCTCTCCTTGGAAAATAGTGTAGAGAGCAGGCAAGTTTTCCATGGTCTCGGGCCTTCCTGAATTCATCTTTAATATTCTATGGCTCCTCCATTTCTGTTCTATTAAAGCTAATAAAAGTGTCCTGTCATAAAGAAATTAGACACCAATTAGAGAGATACCTGTGTTAAAACAATGAATACGCAGACAATTCACAGCTATTTCTATAGAATACCACTAGATTTAACATCTTACGCTTTTATCCAAATATCTTGTTTATTCTAATTGTGGGGAGTTTGGGAAATCTTGAACCAATTTCTTAACAATCTATTACTTACCCAAGGCCATTAGACTACTAAATTTGTTGTGTTTGATTTTTGGTTTTTTAAATTGCTTTTTTTTGGCCAGGGGAAGAATTTTGGTGGGGGGGTGGGAAAAGAGGGTATGTTTGACTAGATCTCAAAAAAATGGAATAACAGTAATAAAAACTAACATTAATGGAGTATGTACTATGTCCAGGTACTGTGCTAAACACTAGACATGCAATCTCATTTAATTCTCAAAACTCAGGCCAGGTACAGTGGCTCACGCTTGTAATCCCAGCACTGTGGGAGGCTGTGGTGGGCAGATCACCTGAAGTCTGGAGTTCCAGACCAACCTAGCCAACACTGCAAAGCCCCATCTCTATGAAAAATACAAAAATTAGCCAGGCGTGGTGGCAGGCATCTGTAGTCCCAGCTACTAGGAAAGCAGAGGCAGAAGAATCGCTTGAACCTGGGAGGCAGAGGTTGCTTTGAGTTGAGATCACACCACCATACCCCAGCCTGGGGAACAGAGCAAACTCCACCTCAAAAACAAAACAAAACAAAACAAAACAAATTCTTAAAACTCTTAAAATGTGGGATTATACAGATGAGAAAACAAAGGCTTCCAGAAGTCAAATCACTAAGCATGTCAAAAAGCCAGGAAATGGGGAGTCAAACTGGCTGACTCCAGAGTCCATTCTCTTTATTTATTTTTTGTTTTTTATTTTTTTGTTTGTTTCAGAGTCCATTCTCATGACTACTATGCTAGGTGTTATATCTGAAGTGACCGCCGGGCATCGTGGCTCATGCCTGTAATCACAGCACTTTGGGAGGCTGAGGTGGGTGGACCACGAGGTCAAGAGATCGAGACCATCCTGGCCAACATGGTGAAACCCCATCTCTACTAAAAAACGCTGGGCATTGTGGCATGCGCCTGTAGTCCCAGCTACTCAGGAGGCAGAGGCAGAAGAATTGCTTGAACCCAGAAGGCGGAGGTTGCAG
>NW_016107366.1:8877936-8882052 GCF_001604975.1 Cebus imitator | reverse complement strand
TGTTGCCCAGACTGGAGTGCAATGGCACGATCTCGGCTCACTGCAACCTCCACCTCCTGGGTTCAAGCAATTCTCCTGCCTCAGCCTCCCGAGTAGCTGGGACTACAGGCACGCACCATCATGCCCCGCTAATTTTTGTATTTTTAGTAGAGACGGGGTTTCACCTTGTTGACCAGGATGGTCTCGATCTCTTGACCTCGTGATGCACCCGCCTCGGCCTCCCAAAGTGCTGGGATTACAGGCGTGAGCCACCACGCCCAGCGTGATTTATAGTCTTACAGATTTTTTTTATATGTAGAAGTGGTTTGTTAATTGGATCATGAAATCATTAACATTTTCTTAATATATCATAGCAATTCATATGCATATACAACTTTTTTTTAACCTATCTAATAAACCATTGTTGGATGTACCAAATTCATTTAACTATTTCCAAATTATGTGAAAATGCAGATTGCAATTCAGTTGGTCTATGCTACCTGAGATAATGCATTTTCAACCAGCTCCTAGGTGATGCTGCCTAAGTAGCAAAACTTACAGCTTCGGATACTTACCTTAGAGATAATCTTGCTCAGCCTCCTGATTTTAAACAGAGAGGAAACCAGCAATCTAGTGGCTCTTAAACATGCCTCTTCATTCTGTTGGATAAATCACTGCCAAGATAAATCTAATGGCACTATCCTCAGTTCTCTTTCCTCCCAATTACACTTGACACCAGTAAGACCTGAAATTATTTTTGTTTTCATAGGCAAATATCTCCTTCTCTTCTCAACCCCCACTGCTTCCTTTCACTTTCAAAGGACGACTTGATGTCCTGCTTTTGGCAAGTATTCCTAATTTACAATGACCATCCATTAAGTAGACAGCTTCACTTGAAACAGAAATGAAAGAAAATCCTGTCTGGATGTCCAAACCCTTGTTCTAGTATCATCCCATAACTCAGGAGCATCCCTTTCCTCAAGTTCCAAAAGATAATCTTGTATTATAAGGATACTTATAAACTTGCCCTTTTGTGCTTAGGTCAGCCAAAGTGTCTTTTTATTACTTTACTAAAAGTACATAAAGCGAACACAGGGAGATTTGTCAGTTCTTGAGAAATCGCTCATAAACAGGTTAATTCCAAGTTTTACATCCTGGCTAAATCCTGCCTCTTCCATTTCATAGCAATACAATCTCATCTCTAGCTGTCCCTTCCCTCTGTCTAGTATCCCTCACCTCACATGCTAGAATAGGAGTTACTAATCGATCAGGTTCTATCATGAGACTTTCATTAACCCTCCAACACTTGAAACATATTAGTGAGGTAAAAAAATCCATAGGGGCAGCTGAAACATCTAAATTAACTTCAACATTGTAATCTATCATCTGTTCCTCTACACACAAAGGTCATAGGCCAGGTGCAGTGGCTCACACCTGTAATCCTAGCACTTTGGGAGGCCAAGGTGGGCAGATAACCTAAGGTCAGGAATTCAAAACCAGCCTGGCCAACATGGTGAAACCTCATCTCCACTAAGAATACAAAAATTAGCCAGGTGAGATGGTGGGTGCCTGTAAACCCTGCTACTCAGGAGGCTGAGGCAGGAGAATCGCTTATATCTGGAAGGCAGAGTTTGCAGTGAGCCAAGATCGAGCCACTGCAGTCCAGGCTGAGCAACAGAGTGAGACTCCGTCTCAGAAAAAAAGGTCATATAAGGAACTGACACTGTTCCTTACAGAGCTCTGCTGTGATAAGCATATAAAAGTTTAAAGCTTTTGGATTCGCACCTCCTGTAGAACAGTAGCCTAAGAAACCCCATGCAATTCTTCAAGAAGGAAACTGGGGCCAGGTGCAGCAGCTCACGACTGTAATCCCAGCACTCTGGGAGACTAAGGCAGGAGGACCACTTGAGGCCAGGAGTTCAAGACTAGCCTGGGCAACACAGCAAGACTTTATCTTCACTTAAAAAAAAAAATCAGCCAAGTGTGGTGACACCAGCCTATAGTTCCAGCTACTTGGGAGGCTGAAGCAAGAGGATTGCTTAAGTCAAGAACATCAAGGCAGCAATGAGCTATGATTATGCCCCCGTACTCTAGCCTGGGCGACACAGTAAGACCTTGTCTCAAAAAAACAGGGATGCATTTTTGAGGGAAAGCCTGAAACATAACAGTGCAGTAGTCCCCCCCATCCACAGTTGCAACTACTCACAGTCCATCATGGTCCAAACACACCAGATGTAAAATTCTAGAAACAATTCATAAGTTTAAAACTGTAATGTTGTTTTTATTAGTGTGATGAAATCGTGTGCCATTCCACTCTGTTCCATCTGGGATGTGAATCATCTGCTTTGTCCGGCATATCCATGCTGTATACATTAGTCACTTAGTGTATACTAAGTGCTCATTAGCCATGTAGTAGCCATCTTGGTTATCAGACTGACTGTTGAAGTATCTCTGCTTACGTTCAAATAATCCTTTCTTTACTTAATAATGGCCACAATGAGTAGTAATGCTGGCTGTTTCGGTATGCCAACGAGAAGCTGTAAAGTGCTTCCTTTAAATGAAAAGGTGAAAGTTCTCAACTTAAGGATAAAAAGAAATTATATGCCTAGGTTGCTAAGATCTATACTAAGAATGAATCTTCAATGTCTGAAATTGTGAGGAAGAAAAAAATTCATGTTAGTTTTGCCGTTGCACCTCAAACTGCTAATGTTATAGCCACAGTGCATGATAAATGCTCAGTTAAGATGGAAAAGGGATTAAATTTGTAAGTAGAAAATAGAAACATCTTCCAATTGATAGCAACTGGGTTCAGCAGTAGCCACAGTTTTAGGGATCCACTGGGGATCTTGAAATGTATCCCCATGGACAAGGGAGTACAACTATAACAGATTTACAATTTCAGCAAAGTAAATGGTTGTCATTCTTTAAACATGGAATATAAAACTTTTTTTCAAAGTCTGTAGAAACCTAGGGCTCCATTGTGGTTACTCAGAGGCTCCTTAGTTAATTCATATTTATTTTTAAAAAGTCAACTTCCAGGTCAGGCATAGTAGCTCATGCCTGTAATCCCAGCACTTTGGAAGGCTAAGGTGGAAGGAATGCTTGAGCCCAGAAGTTTTAGACCAGCCTGGGAAACACAGTGACATCCCACCTCCACAAAATATTTAAAAAGAAAAGAAAATTATGGCTGGGTCAGTGGCTCATGCTTGTAATCTCAGCACTTTGGAAGGCCAAGGTGGGTGGAAGTGTTTGAGGTCAGGAGTTTGAGACCAGCCTGGACAACATGGTGAAACTGTATCTGTACTAAAAATACAAAAAATAAAATAAATTAGTTGGGCGTGGTGGCACATGCCTGTAGTCTCAGGTACTCAAGAGGCTGAGGCAGGAGGATCACTTCAGCCCAAGAGATGAAGGGTGCATTGAGCCTTGATCATACTACTGTACTCCAGCCTGGACAACAAAATGAGACCCTGTCTCAAAAACAAAAAAGTCAACTCTGAAATATCTAGGTCACCACAAGGTCCAAGACCCATGAGGCTACCTCTAAGTCAACCAACCAGAGGTGAGCCTCCATACCAAAGGCTGGAGGAGTAGAACCCCCAAAGAAGCTAGAGCTGGGGGAAGTCCCACTCAGAGCAGTTGGGTAGGAGCCTCTCCTCAGTAATTAGGCAAAGGACAATTATTACTGATTCACACTTAATCTCCTAGCCATATTATGGTGGGCCACAGTGACAAAGGGGAGTGGGTGAGAATTACTGGAAGGGTGCCTACTATAACAACGTATTCCGCTTTGATCCAGTTTACGTACTAAAATTCTGTCTAAGATTTCACTTGGAAAAAAAGTGTTCTGCTACTTTTAAAGAGTATATAGGGCTGGGCGTGGCAGCTCATGCCTGTAATCCCAGTACTTCGGGAGGTCAAGACAGGTGGATCATTTGAGGTAATGACTTCAAGTCCAGCCTGACCAACATGGAGAAACCCCATCCATACTAAAAACAGAAAAAATTAGCCAGGTGTGGCGTATGCCTGTAATCCCAGCTATTTGGGAGGCTGAGGCACAGAACTGCTTGAACCCGGGAGGTAGAGGTTGTAAGCCAAGACAGCGCCATTACACTCCAGCCCGGGAAACAAAAGCAA
>NW_016107366.1:8871472-8877110 GCF_001604975.1 Cebus imitator | reverse complement strand
GGAGTTTCACTCTTGTTACCCAGGCTGGAGTGCAATGGTGCGATCTCGGCTCACCGCAACCTCCGCCTCCTGGGTTCAGGCAATTCTGCTGCCTCAGCCTCCTGAGTAGCTGGTATTACAGGCATGCACCACCATGCCCAACTAATCTTTTGTATTTTTAGTAGAGACGGGGTTTCACCATGTTGACCAGGATGGTATCGATCTCTTGACCTCGTGATCCACCTGCCTCGGCCTCCCAAAGTGCTGGGATTACAGGCTTGAGCCACCGCGCCCGGCCCTTGCAATACTTTTGAACGCAGAACAAAGCATTTTGCTCGAATGTTTTAAACAACTGTGTTATGTAAGGAAGCAACAGGGACCAATCACTAGCCACTCTCTTTCCAAAACAAGGGGCAGAGCAAGGAAAGTATGTGATGGAAGTAAAGGGTACAGCAGAAGAAATGGTGGCCCAGAGTGAGGTCAGAGTCTACGTTGGGTGAGGAAGGAATCTACAAAGAGGACTGCAATACTGGGAAGAACAGAGTGATGGGGGCACGCATTGGAGCATCCCAGAATGGGTAGTCAGAGCTCCAGTATCAAAAGGGGGGCCCAAGGATCAAAGAAGTAATGCAATGTTAGTCTCATAATTTTAGTAATTACACTGACTATAGAGGAGAATAAAAATAAAATTAAAATAAACGAGGAAAATGTCCTTGTTTGTAAGAAAACTAGTTTTCAGGGCTGTTGGGGCATTGGGTCAGCAATTTAACTCAAATAATTCAGAAAAATGTTATGTGTACATTGCACATGATTGTTTCAAAAAAATTTTTAAAGTACACATGCAACTAGGAAGAAAACCCTACACATCCTGTCCTCCCATCCCTCAAGCAATAAAAAGTTTAAAGAACAATATTAAATTGGCCAGACACTTTATAGCCTTTTTGGAACTTCATTTAATGTGTCACCTTACTGACCTTGTCAAGATTTTTGTTATTGTTTGGATTTAGATTTTTTTGTTACTTAGGAGTACTAATTGACACGAACCCTAAAGAATTTAAAGGAATTTTAATTTATCTTTAATCTGTGCTGGAATTGAGAGCAAAGCAAGCTAATTAAAAATAGTAGGATATGAACAGAGACAGAATAATGACTCCAGAGCCTGCCCTGTTTTTGTTTTTAGTTTCGAGGCAGGGTCTTGCTCTCTTGCCCAGGCCAAAGTGCAATGATCCAATCATGGCTCCCTGAAGCCTTGACCTCCTGGGCTCAAGAGATCCTCCCAGCTCAGCCTCCCAAATAGATGAGACAGAAACATACCAAAGAGCTTGGCTAATTTTTTCTTTTTTTTGGTAGAGACTGGGTCTCATTATGTTGCTCAATCTGGTCTTGAACTCATGGGCTCAAGAAATCCTCCTACCTTAGCCTCCCAAAGTCCTGATATTAACAGGCATGAGCCACGGCACCCAGCCAAGAATTCTTGGCTGCATTCTTAAGCACTATGCCTCAAAAAGAATTTACAATCTAGGCCAGGCGCGGTGGCTCACGCCTGTAATCCCAGCACTTTGGGAGGCCAAAGCGGGCAGATCACAAGGTCAAATGAACAAGGCCAACATGGTGAAACCCCATCTCTACCAAAAAAAAAAAAAAAAAAATTAGCTGAGCATGGTGGCACATGCCTGTAGTCCCAGCTACTCGGGAGGCTGAGGTAGGGGAATTCCTTGAACCCAGGAGGCAGAGGCTGTAGTCAGCTGAGATTATGGCACTGCACTGCAGCCTAATGACAGAGCAAGACTCCATCTCAAAAAAAAGGGGGGATTCATAATCTAATATGGTTTGGCTCTGTGTCCTCACCCAATTTTTTTTTTTTTTTTTTTAAGACAGGGTTTTACCATGTTGGTCAGGCTGGTCTTGAACTCCCGACCTCAGG
The DNA here is from genome assembly GCF_001604975.1 of Cebus imitator. Classification (NCBI taxonomy): domain Eukaryota; kingdom Metazoa; phylum Chordata; class Mammalia; order Primates; family Cebidae; genus Cebus; species Cebus imitator. Next base: position 8,875,207 of record NW_016107366.1, on the reverse strand, counting down.
TGATCCGATCCGCCCGCCTTGGCCTCCAAAATGCTTGGATTAGAGGCGTGAGCCACCATGCCCAAATTTTATCTTGAATTGTAATCCTCACGTATTGAGGGAAGACACCTGGTGGGAGGTAATTGGATCATGAAGGTTTCATCTTGAATTGTTAATCCTCACGTGTTGGGGGAGGGACTTGGTGGGAGGTGATTGGATCATGGTGGTTTCCCCCAGGCTGTTCTCATTATCGTGAGGGAGTTCTCACAAGATCTGACGGTTTAAATGTGGCAGTTTCCCTTGCTCCCTCTCTCCTGCCACCACATAAGACATGTCTTGCTTCCCCTTCACCTTCAGTCATGAATTGTAAGTTTCCTGAGGACTCCCCAGCCTTTCAGAACTGTGAGTCAATTGAACCTCTTTCCTTTATAATTATCCAGTCCAGGCAGTTCTTTATAGCAGTGTGAAAATGGACTAATACACAGTCTAAATCTAAATTTTGTAGCGTATCACTCTAACACTAACTGGGTTCCAACATTAGAGGAATCAATATGGAGTAATCTGAAGGACATCATTCATGGAAGAGGCTAGAATGAGCAAGGTCTGGATCCATTCATTCGAACATGAAACCAAGGACCATTTCTTATTCAATTTTGTGTTCCTGGTGCCTGGTATACTACAAGTGCTCAGTTTTTTTTGAATGAGTGAACTGAGTCTTACTATATGTCAATGCCAAGCATGGGTAGAGAAAGAAGGGGGAATGCATTCTGGTCTAAAAGAGCCGAGTCCCATTTAATATGTTGGACAGGTCAACAGATGGGACACTTTTTTTTTTTTTTTTTCCAAGACGACGGAGTCTCGCTTTGTCACCCAGGCTGGAGTACAGTGGTGTGATCTTGGCTCACTGCAACCTCTGCCTCCTGGCTTCAAGTGATTGTCTCACTTCTGCCTCCCAAGTAGCTGGGACTACAGGCATGTGCCACCCTACCTGGCTAATTTTTGTATTTTTAGTAGAGACAGGGTTTCACCATGTTGCCCAAGCCAGTCTCGAACTCCTGACCTCAAATGATTCGCCCAACTCAGCCAACCAAAGTGCTGGGATTACAGGCATGAGCCACCAAGCCTGGCCAGAACACTTTCAAACGTCAAACTGGTAGTCCAACTTTTCTCCCTCCCACCACATTTCTAGAGTGACCATGTAAGACAGATGCTTCTTCCTTTCAAATTCCAGTTATGGGCCTGTTGAGAAAATAGCTAAAAGCTGTAAGCAGGAATAGTAAAATGCCAGGAAAAACACAAAAGGTGAACTCAGAAAATATAAAAGCTTAAAGGAACTATGAAAATAATTAAACCTATTACTCTTATGCAACTGAAAATGAAGCCAAGTGATTTGACAAAGGCTGCTCAGTTAACAACATTGGTACTAGACCCCAGGATCAGCACTTATTCTACCACCCAACACTACTCTTTCAGTCAATTATTCCTAAGATTCCTTCAAAGTTGCATAATAATAATAGCTAGTATTTGAGTGCTTCATATCTGCCATGTATTAATCTAACAGCTTTACTTCTCTTAATCTAAAATTTTATCTTCTCTTAACTAATTTAAAATTTTATCTTCATGACATTCAGTAATTCTCTTCTTGACTATCCCATAAAACAGGCAATTATCATTGCCATTTTAAAAATGAGGACACAAGAGAAGCTAAGTAAACTTGCTCAAAATTGCAAAATATGAATGATGGAGATGGGATTCAAATAATATTTAGGGACATTTTTTTACTTCCGTTGTAGAATGTGAAATTCTTGTAAGCATGCCCTTGTCTTGTACATAGTCACACCCTTCCTCCCCAAATCTCCAGTGCCTAACACAGTGTAACGCACATCAAAATTTATATCTACTAAAACAGTGAAGTATTTAATTTTACCTCATTTAAACTGTTAATGCATCAATTCAATACACTACTGATTGATGTTTATATATAAGGCAGTTTATAAACCTGCTTTCAATCCTTAAAACTTGCTTTACTGCCGGGCGCGGTGGCTCAAGCCTGTAATCCCAGCACTTTGGGAGGCCGAGGCGGGTGGATCACGAGGTCAACAGATCGAGACCATCCTGGTCAACATGGTGAAACCCCGTCTCTACTAAAACTACAAAAAATTAGCTGGGCATGGTGGCGCGTGCCTATAATCCCAGCTACTCAGAAGGCTGAGGCAGGAGAATTGCCTGAACCCAGGAGGCGGAGGTTGCGGTGAGCGAAGATCGCGCCACTGCACTCCAGCCTGGGTAACAAGGGCGAAACTCTGTCTCAAAAAAAAAAAAAAACTTGCTTTATTACAAAGCATGTAATCCTGTTTTACAGGAATCAAATAACTTTTCCAAAACCACAAAGCTAGAAAGAGACAAATCTTAGGCCATTCCAAAGGCCACACACTTGAACCACGTTTGTTTTTTTTTTTTTTTCTTTTTCTTTTTGAGACAGAGTTTCACTCTTGTCACCTAGGCTGGAGTGCAATGGTGCCATCTTGGCTCATCGCAACCTCTGCCTCCTGTGTTCAAGTGATACTCCTGCCTTGGCCTCCCTAAGTAGCTGGGATTACAGGCCCATGCCACCATGCCCAGTTAGTTTTTGTATTTTTGTAGAGATGGGGTTTCACTATGTTGGTCAGGCTGGTCTCGAACTCATGATCTTGGTGATCCACCTGCCTTGGCCTCCCAAAGTGCTGGGATTATAGGCAGGAGCCACTGTGCTTGGCCTAAACCACCCTGTGCAACACAGTTCCTGTTCTCAAAGACCTCCTAGTGCGACAGGGATAATGGTGACCAATTACACTGCAATGTGGTAAGTGCTAAGTAGAAACTTGAGGGCCAGGCATGGTGGCTTATGCCTATAACACTTTGGGAGACCAAGGCAGCAAGATTGCATGAGGCCAGGAGTTTGAGACCAGCCTGGACAACACGGCAAGACCTTGTCTCTTCAAAAAATATAACAATTAGCCTGGCATGGTGGCACATACCTGTAGGCACACCTACTGGAGAGGCTGAGCTGGGAGGATCACTGGAGCCTGGGAGGTTAAGGCTACAGTGAGCCATAATCATGCCACTGCAATCAGCCTGGGCAACAAAGTGAGATCCTGTCTCAAAACAAAGTAGTAGCTAGGAAGAGAAAGAGGGTCTGGGGCAAGCAGGGAAGTTAAACAGATAAGTGAGTAAGCCATTTAGGATAAACAGAAATCTTCTAGCAGAGAATATTGTTCTTTGACCTCTTTAGAACCCTGGTTTAATGGCCTCTATTTTCTTCTAGTCTATCAGCCTTCCTCTTTTTCTTCAGTTTTCTCCCAATCCAGCTTAGATTCCACAGATCATCATTCCAACAACACCCCAAACTCCCTTTAACTGTCTTTATATTTACCTATCTGGCAGTACCTCTACCCTGGTCAGGGACAGTTGCAGATAACAGAACCCACTTAAGCAGAAACATATGTACTACAATAAAAGACTCTGGCAGAACTTCCAGGAACAACACCTAACCCACAAAATAACACCACCTTTGCCACAATCCAAAAGTTATGGCTATCACTGCAGCAAGCCACCAAACCAGGAAGCTATCAGCTGGAGAACTTTACTGCCATGACTGGCAGCAAAACTGGATGACTCGCGCCCTCCTTCTCTTCACATTTAACTCAGTTCCAAATTCAATTTTCACCTTAGGTGCAAGGGAGTCTAGAAAAATGGTTTTTAGTTTTCCATATTTTT
>NW_016107366.1:8862518-8871339 GCF_001604975.1 Cebus imitator | reverse complement strand
CTCCGCCTCCTGGGTTCAGGCAATTCTCCTGCCTCAGCCTCCTGAGTAGCTGGGATTACAGGCACGCACCACCATGCCCAGCTCATTTTTTGTAGCTTTAGTAGAGACGGGGTTTCACCATGTTGACCAGGATCGTCTCGATCTCTTGACCTTGTGATCCACCCGCCTCGGCCTCCCAAAGTGCTGGGATTACAGGCTTGAGCCACCACGCCCGGCCAGTTTTCCATACTTTTCAGTAAGAGAAGACACATTAGAGGTCAGAATATGTCTGGAGCAAGCCAAGTCCTTGCCATACCCAGACAGGTTTTCTCCATGCATTCACTAAACCGCCTGATGTGCTGGAAAAAACAAATTGATTTTTTTTCCTTGCATCCTACATTTTTCTAGTAAGCTCATTCTCCTACACTCCACAATGACTTTCAAATGTTCTACAATATTCTCAAATTTCTCACAACTGGATCCTCAATTGGATCCTGGATAATCCCTTATCCCCAGCAGTTAGCACATCCTCTCCTCTTTACAATCACGTCTGTGAAAAATACTGTATAGATTCACTGCCTGCATTTTCTTGTCCAAACCCTTGCCTCATATCTGGCTTTTGGCCCAATTACACCCACAAAATAACTCTTGCTAAGGTTACCATGACCTCCATGATGATAAAAGCCAAAATATATTTTTCAATCCTCATGTTAAATTCTAGACGTTTCTATCACAAATCATTCTTTTGCTTCTGAGACATTCCTCCAGTCCTCCTTCCTTCTCTAACTCTCATAGGTTCATCCACCTGTTCTTCACCATTAAATGTTGGAACTAGTTAGGTTCTGACTTAGGTGACCTTACCCACACCTATGGCTCAATTCGTGTATATACAAATTATCCCCAACTTTATATTCCCAACACAAATCCCTCTTCTAAGCACCAAAGCTGTATTTCAAACTGCCTCTTGGATGTCATGAATGACCCCACAAAATCAATCAGTCGATCATTCAATGAAAACTGGTCTCAGCTGTGAGCAGTGGCTCAGGCCTCGTAATGAACTTTCAGAGGCTGAGGCAGGCCACTTGAGGCTAGGAGTTCGAGGCCAGCCTGACCCATATAGAGAAACCCCGTCTTCACCAAAAATACAAAAATTGGACGGGCATGGTGGTGGGCACCTGTAATCCCAGCTACTGGGGAGGCTGAGGCACGAGAATCGCTTGAACCTGGGAAGCGGAGGTTGCAGTAAGCCAAGATCGTACCACCGCACTCCAGCCTGGGCAACAGAGCGAGACCATGTCTAAAAAACAAAATAAAAAAATAAAACTGGTCTCTAGTCATCTTCTAGTGTTCCCTATCCAGCTTGAGGGATTCCGTGATAGTGAGTGAATGGTACCACCACCTATTCAACTATGTAAGCCAGAAATCTAGGAGTTACCTTTGATTGCTCTCGTCACTCCCTAAAATCAACCCATCACCAAGTCCCACCCGTTTTATCTCCTATATACCTCTGTAATCTGTCCAGTTCTCTGCAGTTCCACCCATGTCTCAGTCCTCACTGACATCTCTAACCAGGATTACTGCATATCCTAAGTGGTCTATATACAGCCACTAGGGCTTCCTCGACCCCAATCTGTTCACACCACTGAGCCCGAAAGATCAAGCCCCCTCCTCCACCACATCCCACTGTGGGAAGACGGCTCAGTGGTATCTCATCCGTTTTAAAATAAAAGCTACAAATTTCTGCAAGGTCTGACCGCTATCACAGTTTCATCTTGTGCCATACTCCCCTTCATTTTCTTTGTACCAGCCACACTGGTTCTTTGTGTTTTTAGCCATTTTCCTCCCAAGTGCCTCAGGGCTTGGGAGGAAAATGAACAAGCAGTTCTCTATGGAAGGTTCTGCCTTCGCCTCTTCTCCTAATTAATTACAATTCTTCCTGCAGCTACCAGCGCAGGCATCTTTTCCTCTGAAAAACCTTCCTGCTTATTTCAGGCACTCATAGCATCGATGCAGCACTAGGAGGCACTTCCATGTACTAGTGAGGTCACTGTTTAACGTTTTCCCCACCAGACTTAAACGCCTTGAGAGTAGGGACGGTGCCTGGTTCACAACGTATCCCCAACGCGCTGCACAATAAATCAGCTGGACGACTGAGGAAATGACCACGTTCATGGGCATGAGTCTCAAATTTCTCAACAAGACTGTCTGGAGAAGGAGCCGGACATTTCCTTCATCACGGTCTCTCTCAGCGGAGCATAGAGTAGGCCCTAATCAAAAACTGCAAAATCAGTGGCAGAAACAAGTCAGTCTCCTCGGCCAAACGGGGCACCGCTGGAGGCTGGACACAGGCCCTTCTCCCCGGGAATGCCCGGCACAGGACTGGCCACGATGGGCGCTCTTGAAGAAGAGAGCCGCGGGGGCTGGGTCCTGCCGCCGAGACCCCAAGGCTCCGCTCCTGCCCGGAAAGGGAGCCCAGGCTACTACTTACCAGAGCTGGGGACTCGGGGCCCGCCTCCCACCCCTCGCTATCAGCACCCTCAGCTGAGAAGGGCAGGCTCAGACTGCACAACAGAGGCGTCGCCTCCAGACTCAGGCAGCCACCCACCCCGCTCTTCCTCATACGTACTAGGCGTCGGCTCCTGGTCCCCAAATCGCGGCGTTGAACTAAACGCCTAACTCAGTCAGCCAGCGCGTTTCCACCCACAACACCCAGCGCGCCTAGGAAGGTCGCCAGCTCCGTTCACCAATCCTGGAATCGCGCTCTCATGACGTCAGAAAGATAGGGCCAATAACAAGAGACTATCTGGAGGGCGGTGCAAATGGGAATATTGAAAGCCGATTGGTTCTTCAAGCTGGAAGTTGTGGAGGAAGGACTAAGTTGAAACCAATTGCGTGGCGCCTGAGGGCTGCAGCGCGTTCCGTGGCGGCGCTGAAGAGACCGGTTGCCGCCATGATAGAACAGCAGAAGCGTAAGGGCCCAGAGTTGCCGCTGGTCCCAGTCAAGCGGCAGCGACATGAGTTGCTGTTGGGAGCGACGGGGTCGGGCCCCGGAGCCGGGCAGCAGCAGGCGACACCGGGAGCTTTGCTGCAAGCGGTAAGTGAAGAAGCAGGCGGCCTTTGGCCCTCAGCTCATCTTCCTCTCCTCTCGTAGCGCTGTGTCTGGTGACCCCGCACCGACCCTTTCCCGCATTGCGGGGACAGAACGAGAGTTTCCCCCTAAAGTTAAAGCACATGTACACTAAGCGCCCCATAGCCCGCGGATACTCCGTACAAGTTCCCCTGTTTGGCGCTCGTTTTCAGCCTCTCGACTGCCCTGTGAGGTAGCTTTAGAATTAGAGTTGAATTAGAACCTTGGGCTCAAAACCCGAGCCCGGGTTTGAGCATCCTAACTCACATGGATCTAGCTCGCATAGAACAAAAGTTCAGAAAAGCTTGTAGAATGAATGAATGAGGGAGGGAGGAAAGAAGGGAAATGATTGGGGTTGGCTGCTTTTCCCTTTGTTTTTCTGCGCTAGTATTATTAGCAACTAAATAGCAGCTAATATTCTTGGACTTGTGTAGTAAAATGTTTCCTATATGAAATATCCATTAATCTTGGTAGCAGCCTGTTAGGAACGTTATGAACCCATTTTGCGGATGGGAAAACAAACTTACCAAGTACATGGTAGAAACAGATTTTGAACTGAGAAACCATGCTCCGAACTACCTTTTTGATAAGATAGAAATAGTGATCACACGTCCACTGTCCTGTTTAGGCTCAATTGAGGAAATATGAGTGTCCTCTTTCTCATGTTCTCAACAAATCCAGCTGGTACCGTCCTCAAAATAAATCTAGAATTGCTACTTCTACCATCTCCATCACTGCCTCATGGCCTAAGCCATTGTTACCTCAACTGGCATTTTTGTAGTAGGGTCCTAACTGGTCTTCTGCTCTCTGCCTTTGGATCGGCACCTGTTACCAAGCCAATAACCAGAGGAATCCTTTAAATATCGGATCACGTTACCCTCTGCAGAAAACTTCCTGGTGGCTTTCTACTTCACCCAGAGTAAAAAGCAAAATTCTTGCAATTATTTGCCCTCTTTCTCTTTACCTCTCTGACCAATTTCTCATTGCCCACCTGGCTCCAGTTACACTCTCTTCCGAGCCTCTGCCTCAGTCCTTTGCATTTGCTGCACGCTTTGCGGAGATTGCTCTTCTTCCCAAATGTTTACATGGGAAGAAGAGCAATCTACTTCTAAGCTCCTTCGAATATTTGCCCAACTATAACTTTTTTAGTAAGGGCTTTCCTGACCACCCTATTGTAAATTGCAGTACCCCATACTCTAGAACCCACATTGCTACTTTATTTTATTTATTCTCTCTCTTTTTTTTAATCCTCCCGCTTGAACATTATGGAGATATTTTATTTTTTTTTAGAATCTCCATGTGTTGCCCACTGGCTTAGTGCAACCTCAGCCTCCAGGGCTCAAGTGATCCTCCTGCCTCAGCCTCCTGAGTAGATGGGACCAGAGACACACACTACCACGCCTGGCGAATTGTATTTTGTGTGTGTGTGTGTAGAGACAGGATTTCATGCAGCCCACACATCGTGGCCTCCCAAAGTGCTGGGATTACAGGCATGAGCCAATGAATGTGCCCATCCTTCCTTTCTTTTTTTTTTTTTTTTTTTAATTTTTTTGAGATGGAGTCTCACTCTGTCACCCAGGCTGGAGTGCAGCGACACGATCTCAGCTCACTACAACCTGCACCTCCTAGGTTCAAGCAATTATTTGCCTCAGCTTCCCGAGTAGATGGGATTACAGGCGCCCACCACTACACCTGGCTAATGTTTTGTATTTTTAGTAGAGATGGGGTTTTACCATCTTGGCCAGGCTGGTCTTGAACTCCTGACCTCTCATGATCCACCCACCTCAGCCCCGCAAAGCGCCAGGATTACAGGCATGAGCCACCACGCCTGGCTCATCCCTTTATTTTCTCTATAGCACATGACACCAAGTACATATTTTGCTTGTTTTCGCTCACCCTCCTTCCAACTCTTTCCCTTTCCTACTGGAACAGCAAGGCCCATTGTTTATTTTGTTTGTTGCTGTTTGCCCAGTGCCTAGAACATAACCTTTGTTGTTGTTGTTGTTGTTGTTGTTGCTTTTTTTATTTGAGATGGAGTTGCGCTCTTGTTGCCCAGGCTAGAGTGGAATGGTGCAATCTTGGCTCACTGCAACCTCTCCCTCCCAAGCTCAAGCAATTCTCCTGCCTCAGCCTCCCAAGTGGCTGGGATTACAGGTCCCCGCCACCATGCCTGACTAATTTTTGTATTTTTAATAGAGACGGGGTTTCACTGTGTTGGTCAGGCTGGTCTCAAACTCCTGACCACAGGTGATCCACCCAGCTAACTTTTATATTTTTAGTAGAGACGGGGTTTCGCCATGTTGTTCAGGTTGGTCTCAAACTCCTGACCTCAGGTGATCTGCCCCCCTCGGCCTCCCAAAGTTCTGGGATTACAGGTGTGGGCCATCACGCCCGGCCTGCACATAGCATTTTTTAAAAATATGAATATGGCTGGGCGTGGTGACTCACGCTTGTAATCCCAACACTTTGGGAGGCCGAGGCAGGCGGATCACCTGAGGTCAGGAGTTCGAGACCAGCCTGACCAACATGGTGAAACCCCATCTTTACTAAAAATACATAAATTATCTGGGTGTGGTGGCAGACACTGTAATTCCAGCCACTGGGGAGGCTGAGACAGGAGAATTGCTTGAAGCTGTTAGGTGGAAGTCACAGTGAGCCGAGATCATGCCATTGTACTCTAGCCTGGGCAACAGAACAAGACTCCTTTTCATGAAATAAAATAGAAATAAATAAGTGAATTTGCTGGAAAGTACCGAAGACATTTGGGGATTTTGAGTAGTATACTTCTCCCATTTGACAAGTGAGCCTATCAGCCCAGATTTAGATGAATTGCCCAAATGTCGCCTTAGCATCCAAGACCATAATCAAAACTACTTCACTCATGCTGGGGATCTCTGTGCTATGAAAAAATAAATAAAAATAGGCTGGGTACAGTGGCTCAAGCCTATAATCCCGGCACTTTGGGAAGCCAAGGCAGTTGGATCACTGAGGCCAGGAGTTTGAGACCAGCATGGCCAACATGGTGAAACCCCATCTCTACTAAAAATACAAAAATTAGCCGGACATGATTGTGCACGCCTGTAATCTGGGCTACTCTGGAGGCTGAGGCACCAGATCCCTTGAACCTGGAAAGCAGAGGTTGCAGCGAGCCAAGGTCATGCCACTGTCCTCCTGCCTGGGTGGCTGAGTGAGACTGTCTCAAACAACAAAAATTAAAAATAAAACTATTTCACCCAGTACTCCATACCATGCAGGATTCTTGGGAAAGTCAGTTTCATCCTTTGTTAAATGAGCCAGGACAAGTAGAGTGGCTTATTCCTGTAATCTCAGTGCTTTGGGAGGTCAAGGACCAGGGTTTGAGACCAGCCTGGGCAATGTAGCAAGACCTCATCTCCACAAAAACTGAAAAAATTAGCACAGCATGCTAGTGCATGCCTGCAGTCCTGGCTACTCAGGAGGCTGAAGCAGGAGGATCACTTGAGCCCAGGAGTTTGAAGCTGCAGTACATCATGATCTCGCCACTGCATTCCAGCCTAGGTGACAATGCGAGACCCTGTACCCCGCAAAAAATTGGTTGTACAACAAGAGCCGAGAGAATGAACAAGAGAGTCATTATAAGAGGTAGATAATGGAAAGTTTCAGAAAGTACCAAATTGGAGGCATTCATGTGAGAAAAGGGGCCATTCTCTAAATCAGATGAAATCCACTTAATCATTCTTTCTCTGGTCTTTTCCTCCACTCCCTACCCCTAATATTGTACCCTTCTTTGCCCTAATGCAGTAGTTACGGTATGCTTCTCTTTTGTTTAGGGACCTCCAAGGTGTTCCTCCCTTCAAGCTCCAATCATGCTGCTCTCTGGACATGAAGGGGAAGTATACTGCTGCAAGTTCCACCCCAACGGATCCACCTTAGCATCTGCAGGATTTGACCGACTGATACGTGAGGCGTAGTTTTTAAATCTGGAATAATTTTTTCTGCCAGATAGTGATTTTTAAAAAATTTTGGGTGCCACAGAAGGTATCAGTCTATGTTAGCAACATAACAGGCTGCATGACTAATATGCTAAAATTGGGGTATGAACATGCTGAATGATCTTGGTTGTAGAACTTGGGGTCCAAAGGAGTTATTTTACTAGTTGGAAAGTGAGTTGTTCTGGTTTGAGAATATCTTCCTCTTATAGAAGCAAATCTCTGGTTGATTTACCAAGACACTTAGCAATCTAGACCTAACAGGTTTATGGGAGTAATGAGGAGAGAAATAACTTTTCTTTTCCCAAAGGTATAAGGTCCTCTTAATTCACACCCAGAATCCTAGCTAGCATATAGGAAAGTGGGAATCCTAAAGTGGTAACTCCCTTAAATAATCTACCTGTACATCATTAGGATCTGCTACTAGATTTCCATTTTTGAGAAATAAGTAGATTTCTCAATGCCCGTTTTTGAGAATTAAGTAGAAAAAGTTATTTCATTTATATTCCAGCAAATGAAGCCAGAATGAAAAAAATCATCTACTTCTGTTAGCTACTCTTGCCAGATTGTGAGATGAAATGAGTCCTTTGGCTGTTTTCTGTTAACCCTTTGCCTCAGGTGGATGATACCCATCTTCACTGCCCATTTTGATATGGATGTTCTGGCTCTGTGATCCTTAAGCTTACTAGTGGCCAAACGTCTGGATGGCTATGGATCTTTGCAAAACATATATGAATTATTGATATTCTTAATTTTATCAGAAAAACTACGTAGTTTTTTGTTGTTGTTGTTTGGTTGGTTGGTTTTTTGTTTTTTGTTTTTTGTTTTTTTTTTGGAGATGGAGTCTCACTCTGTCACCCAGGCTGGAGTGCAGTGACGCCATGTAATCTCTGCCTCCTGGGTTCAAGCAATTCTTGTGCCTCAGCCTCCCGAGTAGCTGGGATTACAGGTACCCGCCACCACACTCAGCTAATTTTTGTGCTTTAGTAGAGATGGGGTTTCACCATGTTGGCTAGGCTGGTCTCCAGCTTCTGACCTCCAGTGACCCACCCACCTCAGCCTCCCAAAATGCTGGGATTACAGGCATGAAGCACCACGCCCAGCCCAAACTACATAGTTTTATCAGTAGAAAAATAGCTTCATCTGTAGGTACCACTTATGTCTGTGGGTGATCCTTAATAACACTTACCAAACTGACTCTTGGCTAGACCAAACTCCCTCAGGATAGCAGCTGTGTCTACTCATTTACCCTAGCACCTGACATGTAGGTACTTTGTGCATATAGAATTAATAAATGTAATATAAAGTCATTACCATGTGAACTTTAATTATGGCCTTCTTAGGTTTTCCATAGTGCTGTCATTTGGCAGTCTGTCTTCAGACTCAGAGCTGACTTTAAAGGTTGGGTGCTGGCCGAGTGTGGTGGCTCATGCCTGTAATCCTAACACTTTGGGAGGTTGAGATCAGCAGATTGCCTGAGCTCAGGAGTTTGAGACCAGCCTGGGCAACATGGTGAAACCCTATCTCTACTAAATACAAAAAAAAATCAGCCAGATGTGGTGGCAGCACCTGTATCTCAGCTACATAGGAGGCTGAGGCATGAGAATTGCTTGAATCCAGGAGGCAGAGGTTGCAATTGGCGGAGACCATGCGACTGCACTCCAGCCTGGGCAACAAAGTGAAGCTCTTGTCTCAAAAAAAAAAAAAAAAGTTGGATGCTTTTTTAAAGTTACAGGAGAAAAAAAAT
>NW_016107366.1:8859183-8862388 GCF_001604975.1 Cebus imitator | reverse complement strand
TTTGAGGCAGAGTCTCACTCTGTCACCCAGACTGGAATGCAGTGGCACTATCTCCGGCTCACAGCAACCTCTGTCTCCCAGGTTCAAGTAATTCTTCTGCCTCAGCCTCCCGAGTAGCTGGGGTTACGGGTGCCTGCTGCCATGCCTGGCTAATTTTTGTATTTTTAGTAGAGATGGGGTTTCGCCATGTCACCCTGATCTCAAGCTCCTGACCTCAAGTGGTCCACCCATCTCAGCCTCAAAAAGTGCTGGGATTACAGGCATGAGCCACTGCGCTGGGCCTGAAAACTGTTGCTCTGATAAATTCTTAAGTACCCTTTGCCTAGTAATGCTCACAGAACCCGTCTCCCTAACAGTGTTGTGGAATGTCTATGGTGACTGTGATAACTATGCCACACTGAAGGGACACAGTGGAGCAGTGATGGAACTGCATTACAACACAGATGGCAGGTGAGTATTCTGCATAATGGAATGACAGCTGCTTCTCATACTAATTCTTCTTGGTGTCCTTTCACCATTATCCTCTCTCAGGAGACCTTGCTATCAAAATCTACTAATTTTGGGTAGCTACTTTTATTATTCGATTCATCACTGTCACCCCAAGTGAGGTGTTTATTGTCTGTGTATGCAAATATAAAGAGATCATATCTGTCATTTCCACAACCCAGACAAACTTGCATTCTTTTTTTTTAAGACATAAAATGTGATTTTTATATGTAAGCTGGAGTGTAATGACACGAACATGACTCACTGCAGCCTCAGCCTCCTGGACTCAAGGAATCCTCCCACCTCAGCCTTCTAAATAGCTGGGACTGCAAGCCCACACCTCCATGCCCAGCTAATTTTTAAAAATCTTTGGAGAGACATGGTCTCACTATATTGCTCCTGAGCTCAAGCAGTCCGCCTGCCTCAGCCTCCCAATAACGCTGTGATTACAGGCATTAACCACCAAGTATGGCCTGAAATTATTTTTATTATAAAAATCATTTCTTTTAAGTAACCCAAAAAAGCAGAAAGATGAAAAAATAGTCCATGTTTCTGTCACTCCAAAGATAATCACTGTTAATTTTATACTTTTTTCTACTCAGAACTGTTAAGTTTTTACATGTTTATTAGAACTATGTGTACAGTCTTATTTCTGCCATTTTCTCTTTAACATTGCTCAGCAACATCTGATGTCATAAACATTTAATGACTATATTATTTTGGAATATATTATAGATAACATAGAAATCAGGCTATACAAAATTAATTCCATTGTTAGATATTCTGGTAAACATTCATTGTTTTACTTTTTTTTTTTTTTTTTGAGATGTGATTCATTTCTGTTGCCCAGGCTGGAATACAGTGGCACAATCTCAGCTCACCGCAACCTCCACCTCTCAGGTTCAAGCGATTCTCCTACCTCAGCCTCCCATGTAGCTGATTACAGGCACACGCCACCACGCCTGGCTAATTTGTATTTTTAGTAGAGATGGGGTTTCTCCATGTTGGTCAGGCTGGTCTTGAACTCCTGACCTCAGGTGATCTGCCTGCCTCAGCCTCCCAAAGTGCTAGGATTACAGGCGTGAGCCACCACGCCCAACTTGTTTTACATTTCTGATCTCTAAAATCTTAGGGTGCGCCATCAATTGACACATAGCATTGTAATCATTTTAAATAAAGCATTAGAAAGCTCAGCACAATGGCATGCGTTTATAATCCCAGCTATTTGGGAGGCTGAAGCAGGAGGATTCCTGGAGCCCAAGAGTTCAAAACCACCCTGGGCAACACAGCGAGACTCCATCTCAAAAAAAATCAAAAAAGAAAGCATTGTAAGTTCAGTTATTACTTAGAAATCATCCTCAGAGGCTGGGTGCGGTTGCTCATGCCTGTATCCCTAGCACTTTGGGAGGCTGAGACAGGAAGACTGCTTGATCCCAGAAGTTGAAGACTAGCCTGGACAACATAATGAGACCTTGCCTCTACAAATGATTTTAAAAAGTAGCTGGGCATGGTGGCACAGGCCTGTGGTCCCAGCTACTCAAGAGGGACCACAGCCTGAGGTGGGAGGATCACTTGAGCCCAGGAGGTCGAGGCTTCAGTGAGCCATGATTCCAGCCTGGGCGACAAAGCAAGATCTCATCTCAAAAAAATCTGTAAGAAAGAAATTGTCCTCAGAGACAAAAGAAAAAGTTTGGTAGAGAGAAAGGATTGGAGTTACTCAGTTGTCAGGTCCAGAGTTGGCATAGTCTGTCTCTGCAGCACCAGGGAGTGATTAAACATTTCCAAGTGAGAGGGTGTCTTATTTGTAAAACGTTACCTATCACAAAAGAGAAAAAGATAGAACAAAACCTATCACAAAAGAGAAAAGAACAAACTGCTATATTAGATGTATGTCATGGGGACTTAAAGAAGGGGAAGTTTTAAAACTTCATACAGGTAGATCTTACATCTGGGTCTAGAGCACAAATAGGATTTTGGTGGGGTGAGGCATTCTAGCATCATGGGGCAAACTCGCAAAGCACAACAGGTCAGTGATCTTGAAGAGTTTGGCATCATTTGGCAAGTACAAAAGATAGTTACTGTTTGTCTTCACTTATTTCTTTTTTGTTCTTCCTCTTACTTTCTAGTATGCTCTTCTCAGCATCCACAGATAAAACTGTGGCTGTGTGGGATAGTGAAACAGGTGAGAGGGTAAAAAGGCTAAAGGGACATACTTCCTTTGTGAATTCCTGTTATCCAGCCAGGAGAGGGCCTCAACTTGTCTGCACTGGCAGTGACGATGGCACAGTTAAGGTGGGTATTATCTGTCTGTGTTGCAGATTCTGAGGTGAGGTACTGTGAACCTTATCTTGCCTCTCCACTTGTACTCTACCTTCCTCTGCACAACTTAATTTTAGCAGTCATTTCCAGTAACAAACACTTGAAAAATTCCCCCCATTTAAAATAAAACATTTAATACGTGTTTTAATTACTACAGAACAATAATAGAACCATAGAATAAATTGTTACTTGGAATAAAGTGGACCATATGAATTTGATTCTTGGCTCAGCTGTTAATTGTGTGAGGTTGGGTAGATCCTTTTCTGAACCCGTTTTTTAATCTTTAGAACAGTGACAGTAACATGCATGTCTTTCAAGGCTGTTATGAGTATCTCTACCAACAGGGAGGCAGCAAAAAAAAAAAAACAAAATAAGATGCAAGCACCAAATGGGGCTTCAA
>NW_016107366.1:8855682-8858990 GCF_001604975.1 Cebus imitator | reverse complement strand
AAAAAAAAAAAAAAACACATCATTTATTCACATTGTTTCCAGCCTGTCTTTATATCATCATCTGAAGAACCTGTTAAAAATACTCAAAGAATTTGGTTCAGTGGATCTGAAATGGGAATCCGGACTTATTTAATGTGTCCTTCAAGTGATTCATTGTAGCCAGTCTGACATTCTGGGAGCCACTGATCTCATTGAGCATCCTCATTTTACAAATAAGGAAACTGAGGCCTAGAAATAACTCAGAGGTGCACACGGACACAGTGCATCATGGTACCACATTTTATTCTTTCTTTGACATGAATTTTGGACTCCGGTTTATATTTTAATTATTAAACAGGGAGGGACTTCAGAATAATACATCTGGGAGACTACACCTCCATACTTACTGCTTTTTAAATGAATTTGCTTTTTTTTTTTCCTTTAAGACAGGGTCTCACTCTGTCGCCCAGGCTGGAGTGCAGTGGCACGATCTCTGCTCACTGCAGCCTCTGCCTCCTGGGTGCAAGTGATTCCCCAGTATTAGCCTATTGAGTAGCTGGGATTACAGGTTCCCATCACCACACCCGGATACGTTTTAGTAGAGACAGGGTTTCACCATGTTGGCCACGCTGATCCTGAACTCCTGACCTCAGGTCCATCTCGGCCTCCCAAAGTGCTGAGATTACAAGCATGAGCCACCACACTTGGCCGAGATGTTTTTCTGCTAAGTGGTTTTCCTGTGCCTAATCACGTGGGGCCCCTTGATGCTTGGATGGAAGGAGAGTCTGTGGCATAAGATTGGTTTCTAAATCAGAGCTCTGACCTAGATGTTACTGTAGCTTGGAAGTCTGTTAAAGTAGCTGATTTGCTAATTGGCATTTCAGAAGATAAGAGGTAGAAATGCTCCTAGTGAAGTTTGTTAACTTTATTATTGAGGGCCTGCTATAATAAACATCTAGGAACTATTTAAGTAGTAGAAAAAGTTGTCTTCCTTCTTTTGGTTTTTTGCTTCTCTTCTGCCTGAATTAAACATGATTTGGAATAGTTATTTTTACCTCATTACTCAACTTAATGCTTTTTTTAATGAGCAATATGTCAAATCACCTAAAGCTGACTGCTTTTTAACCAGCTCCTATTTTTAATTTCAGCATATTTATGTTTAAGGCATCATTAAACAACTTTTTGCAATGTACTTTTCAGTTACTTGGGAAGTTGGAATGCTTTGTGTTACTGTTTTTTTGTTACTAGGTTGCAGGTACAGGAATTGAATAACTTCAGTTTAAAAGGAGAAAAGTCATGTTGCTTTAACGTTTCAGTTCTTAGAGGTTCCCAACAGCACTTGCATTTTTAGTTTAGAAGTAGTGTTCTGGGCATTATGCATACAGATCGTTTTCAACTTTTTATCAAGTGCATTCTTCTAATAAAGTGAAATACTGTGTGTATGTGTGTGTATATGTGTGTGTGTGTGTGTGCTCATATATATAAAAATTTTTCCCTTTCTTGAGTATTTCAGTCCTAAAGCCGGTTATATAGGCCCAAGCAGGGAAGGTGCTGTAGTTGGAGGTGGGCCAAGATGGCCCAGGGTGGGGTGTCAGAGCCCAAGTGTGGTAACAGTAGCATCCACACAGGGCAGGGCAGTACATTGTAGGGAGTAGTCAGAGGGTGAGGAAGGCATCTGTACAACACAGGGTAGGTAACCAGTGTGGGAAATTTGAGGGTGAGGGAGGGGCAGCAGCCCAACATGGAGAGTCAGTGCCCTAGTTGAGTGATAGGGTCGTCTATTCATGAAGCAATAGGGGGAGAGTGTGGATGTCAAAGCCTGAACTGAGGGCATCCACACAGGGTAGAAGCAATTTGGTGTAGGGAGTCTGAGACTGAGCAAGATGATGACAGCATGCCTGGAGAAGTGCAGACTGGAAAGGAGCCATAGCAAGTGATGAGAGTGTTCACACAGAGGAATGATCCAAGTTGGGTAAGGAGGAGTCCCAGATAAGTTCAACCAAGAATAGGAGTCAACAATTCAAATAGGGAAAAGAGGACAGCTATGCAGGGGAAGGATGGAAGAGAATATGGGAAACTGGTTGCATGCAGGAAGCATAATCAAATAAATGAATATATTGAGTTTAATGGAAGGCTGATTTCTCTCTCCGAGAAAGGAGTTACCAGTACAAAAGAGGAGAAAACTAAAATGTATCTTGTGTGAGGTATAATTGTAAACTCATGACATTAAGCATAGAGACAGATAGGTATAGAAAAAAGACATAAATGTGTGAGTGTATAGGTGTGGGTGTACCTAAATGTACATGTATTGCCTGACAGTCCACTTGAAAATGTTTAGGAGCAACGACCCCATTAGCAGTGAGCACCCCTTACTTCACGGGTCTTGGCCTGTAAGGACTGTTTTCCACTAAAAGGAACCAGGGTTCCTATTTCAGGCCAGGGGCAGTGAAAGTACAAGATAAGCCTGGAACATCTTGTGCAAGAAAACTTGTCAAAAGAACATCCTAACTAAATTATTAAATCAACCATAGGTAGTAATGGGATGAGTCAAAATCATGAGCCATTTGCTAGGATACAACAAAGATGCAGCATCATTTCTGTGATATTCCTACCAAAGATGTATAACTTAAATCTAATCATGAGGAAACATAAGACAAACCTAAATTGAAGACCATAACTGTCCTGTAACTTTCAGAAGTGTTGAGTTCATAAAACTCAAGAAAAGTTTGAGAGAGTCTTCCAGGCTGGAGTCTAAATTTAACATATGATTCCAGACCAAATCTTTGTACAATAAAAGACTTTTGGGATAGGTGGTAAAACTTGAGTGGGATTTGAGGATAAAATGGTGATAATGTATCTGTATTTCTTGATTTTAATGGTTATGTTGAGATGATGTAGGAGAACATCTTTGTAGACAAACACTATTTAGGAGTGATAAGGGGCTGGGCTTAGTGGCTCATGCCTGTAATCCTAGCACTTTGGGAGGCTGAAGTGTGCGGATCACTTGAGGTCAGGAGTTCAAAACCAACCTGGCCAACATGGAGAAACCGTGTCTCTACTAAAAATACAAAAATGTTAGCCGGGCATGGTGGCAAGTGCCTATAATCCCAGCTACTCAGGAGGTTGAGGCAGGAGAATCGCTTGAACCCGGGAGGTAGAGGTTGCAGTGAGTGGAGATCATGCTACTGCACTCCAGACTGGGCGACAAAGCAAGACTTTGTCTCAAAAAACAAAACGGGCCGGGCGCGGTGGCTCAAGCCTGTAATCCCAGCACTTTGGGAGGCCGAGGCTGGTGGATCACGAGGTCAAGAGATCGAGACCACCCTGGT
>NW_016107366.1:8852297-8854437 GCF_001604975.1 Cebus imitator | reverse complement strand
AAAAAAAAAAAAAAGAGATGGGATCTTGCTGTGTTGCCCAGACTGGTCTCAAACTCTTGCCTCAAACAGTGCTCCTGCCTCAGCCTCCCAAATAGCTGGGATTACAGGTGCATGCCACCAGTCTTGTCCTGTTTTTGTTTCTAAGTACAACCAAATTGCCTACTCAACCAAGTTGAGTACGGATATGGAGTTAATAAATAGAGTTGTTACACCTAATGTTCCTCTCTTTTCCTTTATTAATGCATCAAGTAGCCACTGAAAAAGAATGTTAATTTTTTAAACAAGGTTATATTATTTTAGTAATTGTAAAAAAAAAAAAAAATAGTACACATTTTAATACCTTTAAGTTACTACAGCATTGGTATAATAGTATCAGACAATATTAAATTGTGGTCCTCATTTTGCTGGTGTTCATCAAGTCCATTTTCTTTTTGAACATTAGTTTTCTAATCTGTAAAAGTTGGGGTTAAACTAAATAGTCTAAGCACAATAGCTTTTAAATTATTTAAATCACAACCCATATTAACGAATACATTTTATACTGTGGCCCGGCATACATTCTTCATACATCTATATCTAGTTATGAACCAACCCTTTCTATGTGACATTCTCTAATATCTTCTTTTCTGTAATTTAATTAGGGTCAAATTTTGATAGCACTTTTTTTGATGACACATTTTTTTTTAAATGCACAATTCGGTGGCTTTTAGTACACTCACAATGCATGCAACTATTGCCATGATCCAATGCCAGAACGTTTTAATCACCCCAAAAGAAACCCCAAACCCATTAAGCAGTCACTCCCCTTTCCCTCCTACCTTCCAGTCCCTGGGCATGGTAGCATGCACCTGTAGTCCCAGCTACTCAGGTGGCTGAGGCAGGAGAATCACTTGAACCCAGGAGGCAGAGGTTGCAGTTCGCACCACTAGACTCCAGCCTGGGTGACAGAGCCAGACTCTGTCTCAAAAAAAAAAATCCTAGATTCCTGGCTGGGCGCGGTGGCTTGTGCCTGTAATCCTAGCACTTTGGGAGGCCGAGGCAGGCAGATCACAAAGTCAGGAGTTTCAGACCAGCCTGGCCAACATGGTGAAACCCCCATCTCTACTAAAAATACAAAAATTAGCCAGCTGTGATGGTGGGCACCTGTCCCAGCTACTCGGGAGGCTGAGGCAGGAGAATCACTTGAACCTGGGAGGTGAAGGTTGCAGTGAGCCTTGATTGCGCCACTGCACTCCAGCCCAGGTGACAGAGCAAGACTGCGTCTTGGAAAGAAAAAAAAATACTAGATTCCTTCGTTTATCTTGTTTATATACCTAGGAGTAGGATTGCTGGGTCATGTAATTTTGTTTTACTTTTTGAAGAACAGGCAGACTTCCATAACAGTTGCACTATTTTATTTTCTCATCCGCAATTTATGAGAATTCCAGTTTCTCTATATCCTCACCACTTCTTACTAGAGACAGGGGTTCTCCATGTTGGTCAGGCTGGTCTCGAACTCCCAACCTCAGGTGATCCCCCCCCACCTCGGCCTCCCAAAGTGCTGGGATTACAGGTGTGAGCCACCGCACCGGCCTGTTTTTTTTTTTAAGCCATTCTAGTCGGCATGAAGTGGCATCTAATTGTGGTTTTGATTTTCATTTCCTTAGTGACTTAGGGTGTTGAGCATTTTTTCATGTTTTTATTGGCCATTTTTATATGTTAGAAGAAATTATTTAGGTTCTTTGCCTATTTATTAATTGGACTGTTCATATTTTTGTTGTTGAATTAATAACAGTTCTTTATTTTTTTTCTTTTTTTAATATTATTACCTTTTTAGAGACAAGGTCTCACTCTTTCACCCAGGCTGGAGTGCAATTCTGTGATCATAGTTCACTGCACCCTCAAACTCCCAGGGTCAAGTGATCCTCAGCCTCCCAAAGTGCTGGAATTACTAGGTATGAGCCACCACACCTAGCCAAGAGTTACTTATTCTTGAGTAGATCTTACAAAGTCTATTTAAAGACCACTGTGTTTTTTTCTAAGAATCTTTTTTTTTTTTTTAGGCCGGGCGCGGTGGCTCAAGCCTGTAATCCCAGCACTTTGGGAGGCTGAGGCGGGTGGATCACGAGGTCAAGAGATCGAGACCATCCTGGTCAACATG
>NW_016107366.1:8831442-8852059 GCF_001604975.1 Cebus imitator | reverse complement strand
CAGGGTCTCACTCTCACCCAGGCTGGAATACAGAGCCGAAATCAAGCTCACTGCAGCCTCAACCCTCCTGGCTCAAGCGATTTTCCCATCTCAGCCCTCCCAAGTAGCTGAGACTACAAGCATATACCACCACACCCAACTTTTTGTTTTTATTTTGTAGAGATGAGGAATCACCATGTTGTTCAGGCTGGTTGCTAACTCCCGGGCTAGAGCCATCCTTCTTCCTTGGCCTCCCAAAGTGCTGGGATTACAGGCATAAGCCACTGCACCCAGCCTTCTAATAATTTTATAGTTTTAGGTCTTACATTTAGGTCCTTGATCCATGTTGAATTTTTGCATATCATGTGAGGCAGGGGCTTACCTTCATTCTTTGGTATGTGGTAGCCAGTTGTCTCAACACAATTTGTTGAGAAGACTATTTTTTCCTTATATATGGACCATAGTTACTTGCTTCTTTGCATGCCTTATAATATTTTGTTGAAAACTAGGCATTTAAATATAGTGTGGCAACTCTGGAAATTAGGTATTCCCCAGAGCTGCTTGTTGTAGTTGTTTGTTTAGTGACTTTTTGTGGGGCGGGGCGGGTTGGTTGGTTGGTTGGTTGATTTGTTTGTTTTTGAGATGAGGTCTCACTCTGTAACTCAGGTTGGAGTGCAGTGGTGCAACCTCGGCTCACTGCAACCTCCACCTCCTGGGGTTCAAGTGATTCTTGTCCTTGAGCTTCTTGAGTAGCTGGGGTTACAGGTGCACATCACCATGCCCAGCTAATTTTTGTATTTTTAGTAGAAACGGGGTTTTACCATGTTGTCCAGGCTGGTCTCGAACTTCTGACGTCAAGTGACCCACCCACCTCGGCCTCCCAAAATGCTGGAATTACAGGCATGAGCCATCACACTTGGCCTGTTAAGTGACTTTTTTGAACTAGTTTTGTAAAGTTTGCATTCTTTGTCCTTTGACCACTGAATTCTTTTTTTCATTCGCTTAGTGGTCAGCTAGTGAATGACAGAAGTTTCCTTAATTACCTACAATAACAAGAACAAAAACTCTCCCAGTCTTTGCAGACTGGTTTTTTTGTATGTTGGAGGCTGCCTTCAACTCCTTGTCATGCAGTTTCACTTCCTGCTTATGCAGAGCCTGAAGGTCAACTAGAGAGCTTAGGGCCTTCTCAGGTCTTTTCTAAACATGTGCCCAGCCCTGGGCATGCAAGTGGTCTAGATTGCCAGGGATAGGCTGGGCATGGTGGCTCATGCCTGAAACCTTAGCACTTTGGGAGGGGGAGGCGGACAGATGACATGAGGCCTGGAGTTTGAGACCAGCCTGGTCAACATGGCAAAACCCTGTCTCTACTAAAAATACAAAAATATGCCAGGCATAGTGGCACACACCTGTAATCCCAGCTGCTTAGGAGGCTGAGACATGAGAATCGCTTGAGCCCAGTGAGGCAGAGGTTGCGATGAGCCGAGATCACACCGACAGAGGGAGACTGAGGGAGACTGTTTCCAGATAGGTATATAAATAGATAGCCAGCCAGGAATATGTTAGTGCTTTTCAAAGCTCTTATTCCCCATATTGTCTTCTTCCCCAGCCCTTCCTCCCCAGGTTTTTGGTTTGTAGTTTTTTCCCCAACTGTTTTCCCTTGCCCCCAGGCACCAGAGGCTAATAATGTCCTTTTTTTTTAAATGTTTTCAAGGAAAGTTCCAAGTTAGGCAAAATAAATGCAAGTCCTTTGAGCTCATCCTTCAGAGAGCCACCAGATAGGTAAAAATAAACAATTTTTATTGTTTATTCTTTAACAATAAGAAATAAGCTTCTTCAGTACTAGGAAACCACCTAGGAATGTGGGTTATCATCAAAGCCATTGCTGAGCAGGAGACAGAGCCAGCGTAAGTTAAAACACTACAAAGCCCTTTTACTGGGACTCAGGTAGTTTTTTGTTTCCCTTTTTCCTCATTAAAGGTTTGCCTGGTTATTTTAAACTTTTGATTAGTTTCTGGAGTTCCAACAGTTGATTCTGACAGATTTTTGCTGGTTAATTTGCTGCTTTTGTGGAGGGACAAGCTTTTGTCATTGTTTATTATACTATTTTCACTGACATACCCTATTTTTTTAAATGTGGATTGTAGCCCACTAATGAGTTAGTATCTACAGTTGAAGAAACTATCTGATACCCTTGTTGTCCTAAAAAATATATGAACTAAGACTTTAGAGGAATTCCATTCTAAGAGTATGTTGATTTAACTGTTTATTCACTTTAACAAAAGAGTCTGAAAATATAACCAAAGTTGTTATTTGCCTTCAAATATCTTGGCAAAATTGAAGACACTGCTTACCATGTGTGTTGTTAGGATATAAGGAGTTTGTGAAATGGGATCCCAATTATAGATGTGTCCACAAAGTCCTCATACTTAGGGATATTTGTATTGCGCAGTTACTTCTTAGAATGATGTTACTGATAGATTCTCGTCCTTTGCTTCAGCTTTGGGACATACGGAAGAAAGCAGCTATCCAGACATTTCAGAACACATACCAGGTGTTAGCTGTGACCTTCAATGACACAAGTGATCAGATTATTTCTGGTGGAATAGACAATGATATCAAGGTATGCTTGATGTTTATGATATACTTCCATTTCATCTATCTGCACTTGGAAATGAATTTTTTCAAACTTCTGAGATTGTGGTAGCTTTGCACTTAATACCAACTGAAAGGAAAATAGTAACTTGAAACTTATTTTTTTTTTCTCCTATCTTGATTGACTTCCTAAATTAAAGGTTATATTGCAGATCTTATAAATGCTGTCAGAGATCAGGCACTTAATGTGAAGTCTCTGGAGGGGACTGTTAAAAATAGAGTGCATTTCCTTTTAAAGACATTCAGAAAATTTTTTTAACCATCTTAGTTTAATGAGAGCATTGAATCAGTTTGTGATTCTGTATCCTTATCTCTCACTGTGTTTTTCTTTTCGACACTGTGGAAAGGGAATTTTCTAAGTGTGTCTAAGAATGAGAGAAGGTAATATTAGAGAAAGAGGCAGTAGACCTATGGCAGTACAATGTAGCTCAAACATTCAAGTAATTGACTTGGGTTCTAATCCCAGTTTCACCATTTTCTAGTTTTGTGACTTTAAGCACCTTCTTTAAGCCCTATTGGGACATGTCCTAATGTGTATGATACATTATATCATTTGTTGAGAACAGTGGCAAGAAAAACCTGGCCACCCCCCCCACCGCACCCCCGCAAGTGGAAAACTACTTGGGGTATTCTAAAGTAGCAAAACAGTATATGTATATCAAACACTGGTTAAAACAGTTCTTTAAGCACGGGATATGTGACCCTGCCCCCATGGCTCCCTCGTGGAGAATACTTTCTAGTTTGTCTTTGATCAGTGGTAAGCAGGCACCGGTTGCCTACTTTATCTTGGGTCTGTGAGAAAACACAGAACGCCTGTTTGTTAATAATAATCACCTGTTCAGAGAGAATAAATACGTGGGTCAGAATCTGCTGGAAGGCCTCAGCCCGGAATGCTGTCAGCTCAGAAGACTGTTGGCCTCCAATAGTCTCACTTTGCATTTCTATCTGGCTATGTGCTTCTTAATTCCTTCAGGGCCACCTGGGTGGGGGTCTCTACTGCCAAGCTGATATTGGTATAGCCTCTTTATCTTGTGTGAATGGTGAGGCAGTAATAATAACAGAACAGTAGCATCTACCATATAGCATTGTGGGGATTGAAGGAGCCTGGTCATTAAGTACTTAGCAGAGTTTCTGGACATTAAGTGCCAGTAAATGTGAAGTATTTTGGGCCTACAGAGCTTCTGTCTTCCTTTCCTGTTGGCTTCCTTGGAGATATTAATGACTTTGACCTTACCTTCTGCTTTTTAGTGAGAATAGTAATTGTCAGGTACATACTCAATTTCCTGTGTTGTCCTTACCTAGAAACTGTGTACTGTATTTCCATTCCTCATTGCTTCCTTTGCTGTTACTTTGGATGAAATACCCATGCTTTTGGCTGGGCGCGGTGGCTCACGCCTGTGATCCCAGCACTTTGGGAGACTGAGTCAGGCAGATCACAAGGTCAGGAGATCTAGACCATCCTGGCCAATATGGTGAAACCTCGTCTCTACTGAAAGTACAAAGATTAGGTGGGTGTGGGGGAACACGCCTGTAATCCCAGCTACTTGGGAGGCTGAGGCAGGAGAATCACTTGAACCTGGGAATTGGAGGTTGCAGTGAGCCAAGATCACGACACTGCACCCCTGCCTGGCTGTAGAGCGAGACTCCATCTCAAACAAAAAAAAAAAAAAAGAAGAAGAAGTATCCTTGCTTTTGTCTAAAGGTAGTCCTTTAAATGGGAGGGTTTCAATTCTTCTTCACTTCTTTAAACCTCTTCTTTTCTACTTTCTTCTTATGAGTATTTCATCAGGCTTAGGTCTCTTTTCTGGGGGGGGCAAAATAAAATCTTTTTTCAACCCCACATTCCCCCCAATACTGCCCTGTGAATCTTTCCCTTCACAATCAAGCTTCTTTTTTATTTATTTTTTATTTATATTTTTTTGAGAGAGAGTGTTTCCCTCTTGTTGCCCAGGCTAGAGTGCAGTGGTGCAGTCTCGGCTCACCGTAACCTCCATCTCTGGGTTCAAGCGATTCTCCTGCCTCAGCCTCCCAAGTAGCTGGGATTACAGGCATGTGCCACCACGCCCACCTAATTGTGTATTTATAGTAGAGATGGGGTTTCACCATGTTGGTCAGGCTAGCCTTGAACTCCCATCCTCAGATGATCTGCCTGCGTTGGCCTCCCAAAGTGCTGAAATTACAGGCGTGAGCCACCATACCTAGCCTAAAACTTTTTTCTTTTTTTTGAGACAGAGTTTTCACTCTTGTTACCCAGGCTGGAGTGCAATGGCGCGATC
Source organism: Cebus imitator (assembly GCF_001604975.1). Lineage (NCBI taxonomy): Eukaryota > Metazoa > Chordata > Mammalia > Primates > Cebidae > Cebus > Cebus imitator. Next base: position 8,847,152 of record NW_016107366.1, on the reverse strand, counting down.
TTGGCTCACCACAACCTCCACCTCCTGGGTTCAGGCAATTCTCCTGCCTCAACCTCCTGAGTAGCTGGGATTACAGGCACATGCCACCGTGCCCAGCTAATGTTTTGTATTTTTAGTAGAGATGGGGTTTCACCGTGTTGACCAGGATGGTCTTGATCTCTTGATCTAGTGATCCACCTGCCTCCCAAAGTGCTGGGATTACAGGCTTGAGCCACCGCACCCGGCCTAAAACTTCTTAAAAAGGATGATGATGGTAGTGGTGGTGATAATATTCTTATCATCATCATCTAACACATAATGCTTACTTTCTGCCACTTGTTCTCAGAGCTTTATGTCATTAATTCATTTAAGCTTCACTGTTGGTCTCCTCACAGATCTTAGAGATTTTGACTTTACAACTTCATGGAATAAATACTACTGATGCAATTGTACAGATGAAGAAACAGAGCTAAAAGAGGCATAACAACCCCAGGTTACACAGCTAATAAGTGACAGAACCTCAGTTCAAATCCCAGAGTTTCATTCTAGAGTCGTATTCTCAATCCTTAGAGGAATCCCCTGGAGATTTTTCTGCACTCACTGTCTTCAGTTCCTCATGTACCATTCATTCTTCATTTCTAATAGTTTGGGTTTTTTGTTTGTTTGTTGTTGTTTTTTTAACGTGATCATTGTACCATAGAGCTGGTCTTCTGTCTTCCCTGAGTTCTGTGACAACAAACTGTCCTACCATCTGGTAGGTCCTACCCCTTCTCTACATACCATTATGAGCTAGTCTCTCTATGGAGTCTTTAAACATCATTATTCACCAAAGGTCTTTGCTCCTCTTGCTGTGTACATTTCCCAAGACAAATCTCATCTACTTCCACGACTCCATCATCCCTATGCCAATGACTATTTTCCCAGCCCTGTTCTTAACCTTAAGATCCCTGTATACAACTAACTGTTGAGTATCCCCCACTTGAATGTCTCATAAGTACCTAAGAATTCCCATTTTCCAAAATTGAACTTCCCATCCCTTTTCCATCATATAAATATTTGGAGAATGTAGAATCAGAACATGGAAACTTAGATCAACTTTAATAGCTATGCGTAATATTTCCCAGAATGGAGTTGGGTGCTCACTGGCATCAGAATCACTAGAAGCCTTCTTGTACACATGAAAATAGATTAGTGTCATCAAGCTATGATAACATTTATATTTTTCAAGATATTTAAATTTACATATATTGAAATAAACATTTTTGGTGTACAGTTATAAGAATTTTTTTAATTATTATTATAAGACGGGGTTTCACCATGTTGGCCGGGCTGGTCTCAAACTCCTGACCTCAGGTGACCCTCCCGCCTCAGCCTCCCAAAGTGCTGGGATTACAGGCGTGAGCCACCACACCCGGCCATAGTTAGAAGAATTTTAATGTTTGCATGCATTCACTATCACCAACAGAGTACTTAACAATTTTCATCACTCCAAAAATTTCCTAAGTGTTCCCCTTATGTCAGACCTAACACTTCCTAATTATTGATCTCTTCTTTTCCCTATAATTTCTTTCTGAGAATATCATATAAGGAATCATATATATGTATATACATACATATGTGTGTGTGTATATATGTATATATATATATATATATATATATATATATAACCTTTTGAGGCTAGCTTCTTTTATTTAAGCTGTGAGAATCTGATTGATGCCCTCATCTTCTCTGTGGGGGTAGACTAACCTAATACTCTTGTGCTAGTAAAGTGTTCTTACTGCCAAAAGTATGGCTTACTTTAGGCTCTTTATCTAGACTTCCTAGGCCTTCTAATGACAATAGTGCTATATAGTCCTAAAGAAAGTATACCCAGTCCCCTTTCAGAATTTGAAGGTTTTTCATGTTTTCTTAAAGATATACTGTATGTTATACCTTCCTTTAGGGTTATTTCTGCAGATAACAAATCTCCATCGTTGTCTGCTGTTTTACACCAATTTGGCTCTGAAATTTGAACTTACCTCAAATATGGGAAATATATAAATGTAGTTGCATGAATAAAGCAATTGTGTACAGCACTACTATTTTTTCTAAAATATTGCTTATTTCTTTGGGGAGCCCTTCAATGCTAGTTTTATTGGTGAATCCCTACTTACTCTAGTTTATAAATTTACATTGTGTCCATGTAGTCTTTATGCTTTTTTGTTTTTTGTTTTTTTGAGACGAGTCTCGTTCTGCTGCCAGGATGAAGTGCGGTGATGGGATCTTGACTCACTGCAACCTCCGCCTCCCGGGTTCAAGCGATTATCTTGCCTCAGCCTCCCAAGTAGTTGGGATTACAGGCGCCCACTACCATGCCCTGCTAATTTTTGTATTTTTAGTAGAGATAATTCTCTCACCTCAGCAATTCTAAATTATGTTCTATTATTAATGTTTAAAATTAAAAACATTAATTTGTTTTGTTTTGTTTTTTAATTTTTATTTATTTTTGAGACAGAGTCTCACTCCGTCACCAGGTGCCAGGCTGGAGTGCAGTGGCGCAACCTCAGCTCACTGCAACTTCCTGGGCTCAAGCAATTCTCCTGCCTCAGCCTCCCAAGTAGCTGGGATTACAGACACCCACCACCACGGCCGGCTAATTTTTTTGTATTTTTAGTAGAGATGGGGTTTCACCATGTTGACCGGGCTGGCCTTGAACTCCTGACCTCAGGTGAGCCACCTGCCTCAACCTTTCCTAGTGCTGGGATTACAGGCATGAACCACCAAACCCCGTCAATTTTTTTTTTTTTTTTTTTAGAACTAAGGCCTCACCATGTTCCTAGCTTCAAGCAATCTCCCTCCTTGGCCTCCCAAAGTGTTGAGATTATAGACTTGAGCCACTGTGCCCAACCCCAGCTATGATCTCTTTTCACTTATTATCACAAAGCTGGTCCTTTATCAAGAACCGCCCCCCACCTTTGATGCATTGCAGTGACTTGCTCTCTTGTCCTCAGATCTCAGTGTAGATATCTCTTCTAGAAAGTATTTCCTAAACTAAGCCCACCTCTAGTTGCTTTCTATCAAATCATTCTTATTTTCTTAGAATTATAGTTAGAATCATTTTCCTGTCCATTTTTTGTTTTATTTTGAGGCCTCATGTTGCCCAGGCTGCAGGGTGGTGGTAGAATCATAGCCCACTGTAACCTTGAATTCCTGGGCTTAAGCGAAATTGGGATCATTTTTCTGATTCTGCCACTTAATTGTTAGCTTTATGATCTTAAGAAAGTTGTTTTAAGGCCGGGCGCAGTGGCTCACGCCTGTAATCCCAGCACTTTGGGAGGCTGAGGCAGGCAGATCAAGAGGTCAGGAGTTCGAGATCAGCCTAACGTGGTGAAACCCTGTCTCGACTAAAAATACAAAATTAGCTGGGCGTGGTGGTGCACGTCTGCAATCCCGGCTACTCAGGAGGTTGAAGCAGGAGCATCCCTTGAACCCGGGAGGTGGAGGTTGCAGTGAGCTGAGATTGTGCCACTGCACTCCAGCCTGGGCACACAGTGAGACTTTGTCTCAAAAAAAAGAAAAGAAAGAAAGTTGTTTGAACCTCATCGTCTCCATTTCTAATCTCTAAATGGGAATTTTATCAGCTTACTTCATGTAATTGTTACATGAATTAAATGAAGTAAGGATATAATATTCCTAGCACTGTGGCAGGCACATAGTATGTTCAATATATGTCAGCTGTCATCATCATCATCATTTTTATTTTTATTATTACAATATTGAATAATTTAGTGACAACCATGTCGTTGGACATTTAGTCTGTTTCAATTGAGTCACAATCACAGATTATGCTGCTATGGACATATTTGTGCATTAAACTTTTCCTGTACTTGTTTTCTTAGAATAGCTATCCAGATGAAAATTAATGTGTTAACAAGTATAAGGGTGTTTCTTATTTGGGATACCTATAGGCTACCATATTGTTTTCTGGCAGCAGCAGTTAATATTTGAACCAGGATGCTAGAATTATTTCTTTATTTTTGCTCCCATATAACAGAGATGGACTGGAGAGGTAGGGATGTGTGTTAGAATTTACTCAGAAGTTAGTCTTCTCCCTATTAAAAATACCCTGTTGCTGGCCCAGCACGGTGGCTCGGTGGCTTGGCACAAAATGCTTATAATCCCAGCACTTTGGGAGTCTGAGGAGGGCAGATCACTTAAGGCCAGGAGTTCCAAACCAGCCTGGCCAACATGGTGCAATCCCCGTCTCTACTAAAAATATAAACATTAACCAGGCATGGTGGCACACACCTATAGTCCCAGCTACTTGAGAAGCTGAGGCATGAGAATTGCTTGAACCTGGGAGGTAGAGGTTGCAGCCAGCCAAGATCGTGCCACTGCTCTGCAGCCTGGACAACAGAGTGTGACTCTATCACAATAAAAAAACAAAAATAAAAAAAAAGGTTTTTTGGGTTTTTTTTAATTGTTACATGCAGAGGGGAGAGTAATTGTTCTGTCGAACCCAGAAAGACTCTTAGTTGTCCTAAAGACCTCATACATTTCTCTCAACATGCAAAAGAGAAGCTCGATTAGAAAGACTCAGGAAATGTCAAACCTGAAGAGAACTTTAGGCATCACCTCCATCTTTCACTTCTTAGGTGACTAAGTGAGGCTCTACGAAGGTTAAGTGATCTGGCCAAGATCAAATAGTCATCACTCAGACAGAGGTAGAGCCAGGACCAGAGCTCTATCTCTAGAGGGCTAATAATCTTACCACTCTTATCTTGTTACCTCTAGTCAATTAACAAGTACCTTTTAAGCACTTAGAGGCTTACCAGTCTTGAGCACTTGCGTGACAAATCACCACATTGCCTCTCTACGTTAGGAGATGCTCCTCAAAGAGCCTGGTTTTTGTTTGTTTCTCAGTCTATCTTAGGTAACACTGCCTGTTCTAAGAAAGAGAAATAAGGAATGGGAACCCTTTTTAAAACCGAAGGTGAACAACCTCTGTGTATATTTGTGAGCAGATATGCTGTTCTGGTCAGTCTCTTGGAACTTCCTCCCTGGTGATAGGATTGGGGAGTCAGAAGAAAATGAAGAAAAAAGAAAATGTGTCACTTGAGAGCCTAATGGTCTGGCTGGCAGTCTTTGGCATTTCTTATAATCCTGAGCTCTAGTTAGGATGGGAGTTCAGTTTGTAATTTTTTTTTTTTAATGTAATGGTTAAAAGGATAGATTAGGCTGGGTGTGGTGGCCATGTCTGTAATCCCAGCACTTTAGGAGGCCAAAGCGGGTGGATTACTTGAAGCCAGAAGTTCAAGATGACCCTGACCAACATAGCTAAACCCCATTTCTACTACACAAACACACAAATAGGGTAGGTTAGATCCTCACTAACTTTACATCTTCTGGTTTCATCCCTTCAGTTTTTGAATAAATATATGGGCCAGAAGGATCTTTCCAGAATGTAAATCTGAATACTCATTCTTCTACTTTGAACCCTTCTATGATCCCCTAGTGAAGGAAATAAAATGCAAGCCAGCCATTCAAAACCTTTCATGAGCTGGCCTCTGCCTGTCTACCTCATCATCGGCCTCTGAGTGCCTAATTTCTTACAATCCAGCAGTTTTTTCAGGCCCCTCTGCTTCTACAAATTACCTTCTCCTAGTAAATACCCTTCTATTTGTCTAAGTTTAAAAAAAAAAAAATCTTCCTTCTTCCAGACTACACTCAGGTGCTTCATTTTCTGTGGAAGCTTCCCTTTCTCACTCTCATGTCTGTTCCACCAGAGTTAACCCCTCTGTCCTCTTTGCAACTGCCAACTGCACCTTGCATAAGCCTCGCGTTACTTGTTTAAACGTCTTAAGTTTTCCTTGTTATACTGAACACTCCTTGAGAGCAGGGGCTACGTCTTTTTTTTAATCTCCAGCAGTACCTGCCACTAAGCAGATGCCCAGATTTTCACTGAACAGCTGATTAGGATACTTGCAAAATGTTTTGCCTAAATTCCTTTTCTAGATTTTTTTTTTTTTTTTTTTTTTTTTTAAAGACAGAGTTTTGCTCTTGTTGCCCAGGCTGGAGTATAATGGTGCGATTTTGGCTCACTGCAACTTCCGCCTCCCGGGTTCAAGTGATTCTCCTGCCTCAGCCTCCCAAGTAGCTGGGATTATAGGCACCTGCCACCACACCTGGCTAATTTTTGTATCTTCAGTAGAGATGAGGTTTCACCATGTTGACCAGGCTGGTCTTGAACTCCTGACCTCAGGTGATCCACCCACCTCTACTTCCCAAAGTGCAGGGATTATAGGTGTGAGCCACCACGCCCGGCCCCTGCTGTAGATTTTTTTGTGGCAAATCCTGAATGCTTTTTGGCCCTGCACAAACAAGGTGTACAGGCCTCAAGGAGGAAGTTTGGAAACAGCACACAACTTCTGTGAGGGGTTGGCAAAACACATTCCTAGTTACAATGCTAGATTTCAGCAGTGCCTGCTCGGAAGATAAGGAACAACAACGACATAAAAAAATGATCGTATATGAAATGTGTTGGACTCCACACGAATGAGTTACTGATGGATAAAGTGGTGTGTAACACCTAACTCATTTCTAGATAAGGAAAAGTGTCTTGATTTAAGGAACAGCAAAATTGTATTCACTTAGAAAAATACTACATTGCAATATGAAATAAAATTGGGGGAAATTTTGTATTTTATGCAATACCAGTGACCTTAACAAAATTACTGTTCTTTTTTCCATGTGACTTTCCAGACTATTTCTGTTAGCTTAAAAATACATGTTTTACATAGGTGTAGTCTGTGTAAAGATAAATACTGTTTTGTATTTTCCTTTTTTGCTTAATAGCTTATTATGTAAATATTTTTACATTTGGTCTTGGGAGTTATTTTTAGGAACTGCTTAACAATAGCTACACATCATTGAGGACCTGCCATGTGCCAGGCATATGCTAAGCATTCTTATTTATAATCCTTACAACAGCCTTAAGAAGTAGCTATTGTTATCCTTAATCTTTCAGACCAGGAAACAGGCCCAGAAAGAGTTAGTGACCCAATGACACATAACACTAAGTGGCAGGGACCAGTTTATTCTTACCCTAAGTCACTACTCTTTCTTCTCTGACATGCTATCTCCTATATGAGAATTTAGCTTTGCAGTGTGATTATGGGCCATAATTTAATAAACCATCAATTTTTCCTGTTTGACATTTAGGTTATTTTCTGTATCTTACCTTTCCTACACAAGCAATAGTGAATCCATATTCGTTTTTCTTTTAATAAATGTGCTTTTCCATAGTATATGTACATGCTCATACATGTGCATAAGTGTACATTTATTGTCACATATTGTGGCATTAAATGAAAAATTTTAAGCATCTATATTTTTCATATTGTTTACTGGTTTTATATATTTCCAATAATTTTTAATGGCTAAGAATCATAGTTTAAGCATTTTAAGCGCTCTTTAGTTTTTTCTATAATAGTTTGTTTTTAATTATTTTGCTATGATTTGAAAATAACCTTTCTGAATTCTGTTTTTATTTAAAACTTTATCTTAACATTTGATATGCATTAGTTTATATTTATCTAGTCAAACATAGTAACCTTAAGTACCTTTTTAGAAAGACAGAGATTGGCCAGGTAGTGGCTCATGCCTGTAATCCAAACACTGAGAGGACGCAGTGGGAGGATCACTTGAGCCTAGGAGTTCAAGACTAGCCTGGGCAAAATAGTGAAACCCTGTCTCTACAAAAAAAAATAGTGAAAACCTGTCTCTGGTAGATATGGTAGCTCACTCCTGTAGTCCCAGCTACTGGGGAGGCTAAGGTATGAGAATTACCTGAGCCTGGGTAGTCAAGACTACAGTGAGCCATGGTAGTGCCACTGCACTGGGTGACAGAGTGAGATCGTGTCTCAAAAAAAAAAAGACAAAGGTATTTTTCTCTTTGACAGAAATCCTGTATCTTATGGTAAAGTAATATCAATATCTCTGGGCAATTGACCCTTGTTTCTTGTGTCATTCTGTTTCTCTACTTTTATTAATTTGATCCTGGGTCACCTTTTTGTTTTGGCAGGTCTGGGACCTACGCCAGAACAAGCTAACCTACACCATGAGAGGCCATGCAGATTCAGTAACTGGCCTGAGTTTAAGTTCTGAAGGCTCTTATCTCTTGTCCAATGCAATGGATAATACAGGTAACTTTGGAGAGGAAATCTCTCCCAGGATCCAAGGAAAAAGTCAAAGATTGTTCACAGATTGCATCAGACAATTAGAACATGTTGTAATGGGGAAAGCTTTAGGTAAGATAGTAAAGAATCTAGTCTCAGATATCTGTCTTGTCCCTGGACAACATTGCACACAATAATTCTTCTCTCTGCGAATCAGTTTCTACACTGATAAGAAGACTGGACTTTACCTTTAAGATCCATCTCAGCCCTCAGGACATAAGAAACTGGGTGATGAGTTTAATGAGAAAGATGTGAATTTAGAAGTCTATATAAGGCAGTCCTCGTGCGTTTTCAGAGAACACCAAGCTTGGGTGATCTCTTTTGCTCTTTCCTGCCAGTCTGTCTTTCCTCCCCACTCCAAAAGCATTGGTGTGGAAAGAGGTCTTCAATAAAACATCTCGACATTCTGGATTTACATAAACACACTCTTCCTATTTCTCTTTACTTGTTTTTGAGTTGTAGGGTGGGAGGATAGATTACTATAGACGAAAAGTAAGGTGACTTGCTGGATTATATGCTTAATGTTGAGGAAGTTTGGAAATGGCCCTGGTATACAAACTTACAGGATTGTCAGGAACTAAAATGTATTCCCTGACATTTTATAGCAAAAACAATACCTGACATTCATCGGATACTTAATAAATATTTGTTGAACGAATGGACATCTTTACCTTTTGAGTATATTCTCAATAACAAACTTTCATGCATAGCTTTGCCTTTTTATGCCTGCCTGACTCCAAGAATTGATAACACTTTTTTCATACTCAGATAAAATGACATCACTCAAATTCCACTATACATATAGCTTCAGTTACAACGGCTGTAGTTACTGCTTGTAATAGATGTTTATACACATATAATCTAGCATTTTAAAAAAATGTTTTTGGCAAGACAGGACCTTGCTGTGTTGCCCAGGCTAGTCTCAAACTCCCGGGCTCAAGCAAGCCTCCCAAGTACCACGCCTAGCTAGTGCTAGCATTCTTTATAATGAGGAACAGTGAGGTTTCCTAAATTGATATTAAAATAAGGGAAAAAATAATAGAATAATTTCTTATTATGGCTGTATAATAAAATTATAAATTATTTTTGTTGCCTACAAATTTTAGAACCTTTGCAATAGGTTATCTCATTGGATCTTTAAAATAGTGTTATTGGCGAGGCATGGTGGCTCACACCTGTAATCCCAGCACTTTAGGGAGGCCAAGGCAGTTGGATCACCTGAGGTCAGGAGTTTAAGACCAGCCTGGCCAACATGGTGAAACTCTGTCTCTGCTAAAAATAGAAAAACTAGGCAGGCATGGTGGCGAGTGCCTGTAATCCCAGCTACTTGGGAGACTGAGGCAGGAGAATCACTTGAATCCAGGAGGCAGAGGTTACAATGAGCCAAGATCGTGCCACTCACTCCAGCCTGAGCAACAAGAGTGAAACTCCATCTCAAAAATAAATAGTATGGGCACGGTGGCTCACACTTGTAATCCCAGCACTTTGGGAAGCCAAGGTAGGCTGATCATGAGGTCAGGAGTTCAAGACCCAGCCTGTCCAATATGTGAAACGCCATTTCTACTAAAAAATACAAAAATTAGCCGGGTATGGTGGCACATGACTCTAGTCCCGGCTACCTGGGAGTCTGAGGCAGGAGAATCGCTTGAACCCTGGAGGCAGAGGTTGCAGTGAGCTGAGGTCGTACCATTGCACTCCAGCCTGGGTGACAGAGTGAGACTGCGTCTCAAAAAAATAAAATTAAAATAAATAAAATAGTATTATTTTTTAAAGAACAGATAATTTCTCTTCATCTTACAGAGCAAGAAAACCAAGGCACAAACAATCTCACTGTTTACCTGATATCACCCAAATATGCAACAGAGCTAGAATTAGAATCAGTATTTACTTTTTCTGATTTTTGGTATGGTGCAACACTCTTTTGATTTGTTTGACTTTTGTTTTGTTTTATTTTGTTTTTAGATGGAGTTTCGCTCTTGTTACCCAGGCTGGAGTGCAATGGCACAATCTCGCTGACCACAAACTCCGCCTCCCGGGTTCAAGCGATTCTTCTGCCTCATCCTCCCGAGTAGCTGGGATTATAGGCATAAGCTAACACGCCTGGCTAATTTTGTATTTCTAGTAGGCACGGGGTTTCTCCATATTGGTCAGGCTGGTCTCGAACTCCTGACCTCAGGTGATCTACCCGCCTCAGCCTCCCAAAGTGCTGGGATTACAGGCATGAGCCACTGAGACCGGTGACTTTTTATGTATTTTATATATATCTGACCTTGTTCAGTTTTAGACTGTCAGGTGCCCATATGAGAGAAATTAGGAAAGTGCAATATAAGTTTGGTTTTTATACGTTCATTATCATAGTAGTTCATGGTATTTAGTTTGTCTTATTGAAGCTTTGATGGATGTGACTCTAAGCTGGCAGTGGACTCTTTTGCTTAATATCTTTGAAATTAGTATCACACCCAGCTGCATTCTGTTGCAAATTACCAGCGTTGTGAGTGACATTTTTCCTTCCTGCTTCCTCAGCTAGCCCCAGTTATTGGGATTTAGATGTATTTTCCTGCTTGAAAAAGAAAAGAGGTGTAACAAGTAGTAATGTGTCATATTGGACTTCCCCATCCTGGAAACAGCATCTGTCATTGACATGATACTAATTTCAGTTGGGTGCTCAGGAGGCCTCTGGCTGATAGTTGTTTTGGTTGGTTTGTTTATTTGGATTTGTTTTGCAGTTCGTGTCTGGGATGTCCGGCCATTTGCCCCCAAAGAGAGGTGTGTAAAGATATTTCAAGGAAATGTGCACAACTTTGAAAAGGTGAGTTCTGCATGGCAGGGGAGTTTGACTGTTCATTTGATTCAAAGAAACATTTCAGGTGGTACTAAGGATAGAGAGCAGTAGCTCTGCTGAGAATGGACTTCATTCCAGTAACACTGCTCTTAATCAAAACTGTTGTTGCCAAAAATAAAACTAATAGAAATATTTGTGATTGGGAAGAAGCTAATCACATAGCCCAAAAGTAGTGGAGCCAGCTCTCAAACTGAGGGCATCTGACTTCATACCACCTTCAACACAACGCTCCTGGCCTTTTAATTACTTGGGAATTTTACCCTCTTAAATCAGTTTTCCATATGGAACCCAAGTTCCCATAGCTGTTAAGAAGGTCTCCCTCACCTGCCTCCCTACCCCATGACCAGGTGTGTTTGAACCCTAAGACTACATCTCTCCCCTCAGTACCTACCACAGCCCAAGTTCTGAGAGACAGAATTTTTTCAAACCCTCAAATTTAAAGGTCAGCTCTATTGAAAGAAGCTTTTACTCTCAGAGAATTTGTTAATAGAGATTAATGTTTTCCTTTTGAGAGCTCATTGAGATGCAGTTTCACTGTATAAATCAAATTTTATTTTTTAGACCTAGCATGGTGGCTCACAGTTGTAATCTCAGCACTTTGGAAAGCGAAGGCAGGAGGCCAGGAGTTCAAGACCAACCAGGGCAACGTAATGAGACCCTGTCTCTACAAAAAATAAAAAATCTGCATGTGACGGCATGTGCCTACAGTCTCAGCTGCCTGGGAGGCTGAAGTGGGAGTATCACTTGGGCCCAGGAGGTCAAAACAGTAGTGAGCTATGATTGTGTCACTGCGCTCCAACCTGTACAATAGAGCAAGACCCAATCTCAAAAAAAAAAATTATTTGTTGGGTTTGCTTTTATTCAAGATAAATAGGAAAAAAGAATAATGAATATCAAGACAAAGGGAGCCTCCATTTATAAGTAGAACAGAATTTCGTTGCCAGGTTCAATCTAATTAATTGTAAGTTAAGCATTTTCTACAGTTTTTATATGGTGTAAAATAACAAAGTATGCTATTCGATGCCATAGAATATAAGATAACCATCTTCCTGAGAAGAACAATTAAAACTCTACTTAGGAAATTTAAAGCCTCTCAGTGATTCTGTAGCCTTGCAAAGAGGAGTTTGGTATATTACTATTCCGTGAATTCTTATTTATCATAGAACCTTCTGAGATGTTCTTGGTCACCTGATGGAAGCAAAATAGCAGCTGGCTCAGCCGACAGGTAAGGATTACTGGGTGCAAAGTAAAGAATGATGTAGCTGGCCGGGCACAGTGGCTCACACCTATAATCCCAACATTTTGGGAGGCCAAGGTGAATGGATCACCTGAGGTCAGGAGTTTGACACCAGCCTGACCAACATGGAGAAACCCATCTCTGCTAAAAATACAAAATTAGCTGGCCGTGGTGGAGCATGCCTATAATCCCAGCTACTTGGGAGGCTGAGGCAGGAGAATCACTTGAACCCGGGAGATGGAGGTTGCAGTGAGCCGAGATTGCACCATGCACTCCAGCCTGGGCAACAAGAGTGAGACTCCATCTTAAAAAAAAAAAAAAAAAAAGGCTGGGCGCGGTGGCTCAAGCCTGTAATCCCAGCACTTTGGGAGGCCGAGGCGGGTGGATCACGAGGTCAAGAGATCGAGACCATCCTGGTCAACATGGTGAAACCCCGTCTCTACTAAAAATACAAAAAATTAGCTGGGCATGGTGGCGCGTGCCTGTAATCCCAGCTACTTAGGAGGATGAGGCAGGAGAATTGCCTGAACCCAGGAGGCGGAGGTTGCGGTGAGCCGAGATCGCGCCATTGCACTCCAACCTGGGTAACATGAGTGAAACTCCGTCTCAAAAAAAAAAAAAAAATAGAATGATGTAGCTACGGAGGATGTCTTCATGTGTTTGATACATAAAACATGGATATGGAGCTAGAGCAGACATAGAGTTATGACTGCTTGAATATGAAGCTCTGTGTGGCATGAAAGGTTTCGAAGCCATGTTGATCATTTCTACCCACTTTGGAGACATTTTAGACCTAGAGGATCAACAATTTGTTTGATGCTGTTGGGCTCCCTAAGTCTCATAATCTGTCTCTAGTCTCCCTCACTACATTTCTTCTGCCATGCTTCAGTTCATTTGAAAACATGTTTAGAACCCACCTCCCCCACCATCACCACAGTGCTGCTCACATGGAATTCTCGCATTCTAACCTCCCTTTTCTTTCTCACCTCCAGGTTCTCTCTCACATTCCCTCTTCTTTATTATCCAGACTCCTGTATCTCTCTAGTAGCCACCTCTATGTTATATCTATAAACTGTCTCTGGTTCCCTCTCTCTGTTACCTCTTGGGCATAATAATTGTTCTTTGTGCTGTAATCGCATTTCATACATCTAAGCTTTATTAGCATTTATTACATCTTACAATCAGACAAAGTGAGGCACCCTCACTAAATTATTTTCTCCTAGAGATTAGGGAATGAATCTTAGTCATTTGTGTGAACCTATGGCACTGTTGTCAATGCTTGAGCTTTTCTAACCAATTAGTTTATATTATATGAATGAATTCCTAGTTGAAGAATGGCAGTCAAATTTTACCCTACATAACAGCTCAGCTATTGGTAATGGCTGCCTGTGTTGGGGATGATTCAGAGCTGTGTCTGGGTTAGTGGGAAGTACAATGATTGCTAGGTACAAGATGTAATAAAATGTGGACTATGTATTTCCTACCCAATGCTGAATTAATCAGCTAAGGCTTTATGAAATATGAATCTAAACTGGCTCAGGCATTATATGCTGAATGAGAAACAGAAGGAAGAGAATTATTCTGTCAGATATTGTTGTATTTGGCATGTCTGTGGTAACCTGTGCTTGGGGGAGAATCAGGTTAAATAGGGATGTCCAGGTCTCAAGTGTGATGGGCTGCAAATGTGGCATGGTAAAGAATGATAAGACCCTCTGATAGCAATTTCTGCATTTAGCTCCCATTGGGCAATGTCTTGACCCTTTTTAGCTTAATCCTATCCTCCCCGTTAGAGTTTCTCTTCCAACCCTCCTGAAACAAGCACCATCCAATAAATAGGAAGCCTTTCTTGGGCTAGCCAGGGCTTTCAGCATAGTCCAGGGTTTTCCCCTATTTGGGGCCCTAGCACTGCCACACAGAAGCTGCACTGTGGTCTGTCTCTTACCTTTCTATTTATGAATAATACTGAACATACTTAAATTCCAGAGTCTACTTTTTTTTCCTGACAAATTTAATACAAGAAAAATGGACAAGTATTCAGGTATTTTCTGGAGAATATAGAAAGGATTCAGGTGAAAGTGTCACATTGGTCATTTGAGTGCAAGTGGTTTAGAGAGCTGCCTGGAAGGGGGAAATCGAAAGAATTTTAAGTTGTCAAGTTACTGGAGAAGACTTCAAGAAACCGACTAGGGTGTCTCATATTCTGACAGAGTAAGAACTATTCTAAGTATTTTTACATAATTTTCAGCAGAGTGTATCTTTCCTTTGTAATTAAATTTTTAAATTATATTTGCATACTTTTTTTTTTCTGTTGAGCAGTTTGTTTCTGGCATTGGCCCTTTCTGAATTGCAATGTCCTCTTTTCTCTTTCCCTTTCCACTCTCCCTTTAAACTTTACATGTGGTCCATGCACAATGGTGCACACCTGTAATCCCAACACTCTGAGCGGCCAAGGTGGAAGGATGGCTTGCACCCAAGAGTTCGAGACCAGCCTGGGCAAGATGGCAGGTCCCTATCTCTACAAAAAAATATAGTTTAAAAATTAGCCAGGCATAGTAGTACCCATCTGTAGTCCCAGCTACTTGGTAGGCTGAGGTGGAAGGATCCCTTAAGCCCAGGAGTTGGAGGATATAGCAAGCTACAATCATGCCACTGTTCTCTAGCCCTGACAACAGAGCAAGAAGCCATCTCTTTAAAAATAAAATTCACATGTGGAAGCATGGTCTGAGGAAACCTGCCTGTCTCCACCTGTTGGGGTTTGGCCAGATTTAAGAGGCCACCTCACCAGTTAGCCCCAAGTCAACAAGCAGTTCTGTTATATAAGGCTCCTGGTTCCTGCCAAATGTTGCCATGCCAAAGTAAAGAGAGGGCAAGGAACCCCTCTAAATTTAGCATCTAATTGGCAGCCATCAAGAGTGAGGCCTTGAAGTGTAAACCCTTAGAGATTGGCGGTTCTGTCTATGTGTCTGGGAAATGTATCCTCAGAAAACTCCTTTTCAGCTTGGCCTGGATTTGGCAAATTTCTCCTTTCTGTTAACTAATAACTTAGAAATCACCTCCTCATATTCAAACTTGAAATCCTAAATAGTCCTATGGACTACAGAAAGGCTGGCCAGTCTCTCGGCCAAGAGTGATTTATTCAGCCCATTGACATCATGAGATTCTGTTTTGATGATGAAGGTACTCATAATGACAATAGCTATAATTAATTCTGTGTGCCAGGCCCTTTGCATATATTATCTCATTTTTCTTAATAAAGTTATGAGATCAGTATTTTCTCCATCACTGTAACTAAGAAGCTTAGAGAAGTTAAATGATCTCCAATTATTATTTAACTTCTGTGAGCTAAGATTACTTAGCTAGTAAATAGCTGCACTGAGACTTGAACCCCAGTCTTTCTGACTCCAGAGCTCATACTCTTTTTTATTTTTTTTTTTTT
>NW_016107366.1:8828227-8831242 GCF_001604975.1 Cebus imitator | reverse complement strand
TAGAGACGGGGTTTCACCATGTTGACCAGGATGGTCTCGATCTCTTGACCTCGTGATCCACCCGCCTTGGCCTCCCAAAGTGCTGGGATTACAGGCTTGAGCCACCGCGCCCGGCCTCAGAGCTCATACTCTTTCACTATGTTACACTGCCTTTCATTGAATTAATGAGAACCAGCTTTTTGTGTATGACAAGGAAAAAGGCAGTAGGAAGGGAATGAGTATCAGAGCCAAGGAGTCTATACAGATGGAGTTTCTGCTTCTGTTCCATCTTGCTCAGAACTTTTACTTAGTTTCTATGGAGCCTAGCTGATGACAGCTAAATAGTATATTAAGAAGCTCTTGTTTATTTGCATTTTTGACCAAAAGTGTAATGTTGGATTAGAACTAGGAATTTTATAATCCAGTAATGGTGAATGTACCATTTTTATGATCAAGTACTGGTGAATTGTTGATTGCACAAAACAAAATATGTAAATAATTTTAAATACCTGCTTCAAAGCCACCAGCCCTTTATATTTACCAACAGATGAATTTTACGTCATCAGATTAAGAGATAATAGCTCCTTATTTTACCCTTTCATGACTTAAGCAAGGTTGAGAGTCAAAGGAACTTTTTATTTTTAGCCAGTATATTTGTAGATGGTAAGCGAAAGCAAAATACTGGAGTATATTAAGAGCTCCAGGGTCTTAGGTGCAGCTCTGTAGTGTCTGTGGCTGCAGAAGAGGTGGCCAGGAACACAGGAATGTCCTCCTGGGCTCCTGGTCACTTCTGTCCTCTTCATGGCAGGAAGCCTTCAGCACAGGACATCAAGGCAAGCTTGAATAAGAAAAACAATTTCTTCCTCTTAAGCCATGTCATATCAGTGATACAGAAATACTACTTTGGGAAATAGTCTTCAGTAGAGCCTAGATGAGCTCATGCAATCTCAGCAGTTCACTCAAATTGCCCTTCAAGTTTTACTTCAGTTTGAGAAGGCTATAAACTTATCATTGACTCAGAGGATCAGGATCAGAGTTGATTTCAGGGGCTCTCTAAGTACATACAGATTCTGCTTTATACCATGCATGGTGGTTCATGCCCATCATCCCAGCACTTTGGGAGGCAAAGGTGGGAGGATCACTTGAGGTTAGGAGTTCAAGACCAGCCTCAGCAACATAGGAAGACACTGTCTCTACCAAAATATATATATATATTAATTTAGAAAAATAAAAAGATTCTGTAATAATATGTAGACTTTTATGTTGAATGATATTGGATTCCAAAAGGTGATAGAACTTATTAAAGTGGACAAAGTAAAAATTATGGCCTGTGATGATAAAAATACTGGCTCCAGTACTACAGAATGAATAAGAAAATAATCACCTCTTTATGCCATCTTCTGTTATTATTCATCGCTTCTGAAGAGAAATGTAGAAGTGTTTTATTTTTTATTCTAGCATTGCAGAAATTGAATTGTGTTATACCAGGGTATTCCAGTAGAAAGAAGCTTATAACTCTGTCGTCTCCTGCATTACCTTTATTACACAGCATGAAAAAAGCATAGCTTTTTTTTTCAAGACAGGATCTCACTCTGTCACCCAGGCTAGAGTGCAATGGTGCCATCTCAGCTCGCTGCAGCCTCAACCTACTGAACTCAAGTCCTCCCACCTTGGCCTCCCAAGTAGCTGGGACCACAGGCACCACCACACCTAGCTAATTTTTTTTAATGACAAATCAAAAATGTTGTCTTCCTAAGAACATTATTTAATAAACTCATTTTTTAAAGAGTTCTAATTTTAGTTATGCCATTGATGAACTGTGTTGCCTTGGAAAAGTCACTGTACCCCCAGTTTTCTTATATCTAAAATGAGGAGTTTAGACAAACTGTTTTTTTTTTTTGTTGTTTTTGTTTTTAATCTTTCTTTTTTTGAGACAGAGTCTCACTCCGTCACCCAGGCTAGAGGGCAGTGGCACAGTCTTGGCTCACTGCAACCTCCATCTCCCAGGTTAAAGCAATTCTCCTGCCTCAGCCTCCCAAGTAGTTGAGATTACAGATACACACTACCATGCCTGGCTAATTTTTTGTATTTTTAATAGAGACGGGTTTCACCTTGTTAGCCAGGCTGGTCTTGAACTCCTGACCTCAGATGATCCACCCATCTTGGCCTCACAAAGTACTGGGATTATAGGCATGAGCCACCACACCCAACCTAGACAAGCTGATTTGTGTTGGCCCCTTCCCATTCTAGAATACAGTATTCCTTTTGCCTGTTAATTCAATGGAAAATTTGGCTCAAGTGAGTATTAGGTTAGCAAATACGATAAATATTTTATATATCAGACACTTCCTGTCCTTTCTCTGGACTCTGTTTGAATACAGTACTAAGAAGTGCACCTGGGCCTACAATCTATGCTCCCACCTTGCCGTGAGTTGGGTTCCCTCTTAGGCTTCCTGGATGAGTATGAAGTTAACTGTAACCTAATTATACTGGACACCTTAAAAAAGGTTTTTGTGTGATATCTCCGGGAAAAACTCTTTTCTTCCCTATGGTGTTTCCCATTTGAGAAGCTTGTATTTGAACATGCCAGTACTACTTATATTTTTAGTTATTTTTATTTCTCCACCCCATTGCTCAAGAGCTAAGTCCATGTCTTACTCAAACTCTGTATTCCTATTTTCTAAAACCCAGAACATGGTTCAGTAAATGTAAGGTAAGTAAATAATAGTTGCTTCCATTTCCTTTGAATAGCCATGTCTCTGCCCTACCCCCAGTTCTAGAAAGCCTTACCCTTGCTTTTCATGATACCTTACAGGTTTGTGTATGTGTGGGATACTACAAGCAGGAGAATATTGTATAAGCTGCCTGGCCATGCTGGCTCCATCAATGAAGTTGCTTTCCACCCTGACGAGCCCATCAGTAAGTCTGTCCCAACAAGGGGGAAAAGGAAACTGGAAATCCCCCCTCAGGGATCCTGGGAATACAGAGTCAAAAATGGGTATCTGTTTTATTCGAATTTCCATGCAAACAGCCTTT
>NW_016107366.1:8820634-8826437 GCF_001604975.1 Cebus imitator | reverse complement strand
AAAAAAAAAAAAAAAAAAGTCCAAGAAGCTGTTCACTTGGGGAGTTTTCCCCACTTTTCTGTTTTTAGGTTTACTCATTTCCATGACACTGACAGAGAATAATTATTTATCAGTAACAAATACTTTTTTCCTACTAGAAGCAGAGCAGCCAAGAGGTAATAAATAAAAGAACCTGTTTTTGTGTTCTTGTACCTGATCTTTAATTAACAGAGCCTGTGTTTACTCTGTCCTCTGCCAAAAGAACTCTTCTGAGCAGCATTCTCTAAACTCAGGCACTTGAAAGCGGCCAAATTTGGGGCAGTCTCAGCTTTTAGAAATGACATTGGCCAGAATGCTGCATCAAACTCAAATAGAATATGAGACTGCTTGGGTGCAACTTAGCCATGATATTATCTGAGACATCTTTATAATTCTGTTTACTTGTCTGTTTGCATAAACAGACAGGGACATTAAGAAATGCTATTGGCCGGGCACAGTGGCTCATGCCTGTAATTGCCGCATTTTGGGAGGCTGAGGCGCGCAAATCACCTGAGGTCAGGAGTTTGAGACCAGCCTGACCAACATGGAGAAACCCCATCTCTACTAAAAATACAAAGTTAGGCATGGTGGCGGGCTCCTGTAATCCCAGCTATTCAGGAGGCTGAGGCAGGAGAATCACTTGAACCTGGGAGGCGGAGGTTGCAGTGAGCCGAGATCACACCATTACACTCCACCCTGGGCAACAATCGTGAAAATCTCTCAAAAAAAAAAAGAAATGCTATCACTTGCCTTCTACCACTTAAGACAGGTCACTGTCTCCCTGGATCACTGGATGACTGCACCCAGCACACAGACAGACACTACTGAATCTCATCTGGCACTGGGGAGTAGAGTACATTTTTTCTGAATCTCTTATCTCAGAACAAAGAGATTGTCACAGTTCTAACCTGTCTGAGCATGTTTGGTTTTACACTTACAGCTCTCAAACCTGAGTCATCTATTTATCTTAAGTTAGAGGGTATCTAACCTGGATTTGGGGCATCATCATTCAACAGAAACATCAGCCCTATTATGTGGCAGGCATGATCATTGTTGCAGAGGACAGCGATAAATAAGTTGCTGTCCTTGCCATCTTGAGAAGTGCTCACACCAGTAGAAAAGACCATCTCAAATTCGTTACTTGTTTAAGTGAGCACATGCCAAAGATTTATACAACTTATTAATGAAGGAACCAGCAGGATGGGAAAGCTCTCAAACCAATTACTTTTAATCAGTGAATACAGTTTGGATAAAGTGCACTGGAAACACAGGAGGAAACAATTTATTGTGACTTGGAGAGTTTAGGAAGTTAATGACAGATTATGTCATTATGCTGAGACTGGGACTTGGAGGATGAGTAGGGCTTGCCAGGTGGACAAAGAACATGTGCATTTCAAGAAATAGCAGGTACAAGTTTGAAAGTGTGGCACATTTTATAAACCAAAAGAACTTGAAGATGGTTAGAGATGGGGAGGAGCAAACAGTAAAATTACAGAATTAAAAGCCAAATCCTAGAAAGCTTTTACTTTATGTACATGATCCATAGTTTGAGGTTTCCTAAAGTGCATTGCAAAGAACACTGTTTTTCAGATAGTTTGCTAGATACTTTGGGGCATAAAGATCCCCTGCTCAAGACCAGGTTAAATAAAGTGAAGCCAGTTTATTCACTGCAGGACTGTTTAGAGCCTTTCATATACACAGTGTGATGGAATCTCCAAAGGGAATAGTGACTTTCAGATTTCTGGTCTGAGCAATATATATATATATATGGTTATGCCTTCAACCAGGTGAGATTTGGACAAAGATAGTATGCAAGCTACTTTTCATACCTCCAGCAGTATCACGGATTACTCCCTAATAATCCCTTTTAAGCACCAGGTCCACATACAGGTAGAGCATCTGTCTTGGTCCATTTTGCATTACTACAAAGAAATACCTGAGGCTGAGTAACTTAGAAGTTTATTAAGCTCACAGTTCTGCAGGCTGTACAAGAAGCATGGCACCAGTATCTGTTTCTGGTAAGGATCTTAGGAAGTTTACAATTATAGTGGAAGGCAGAGGGAACAGGTGTATCACATGGCAAGAGAAGGAGCAAGAGAGGAGGAGAGGTGCCATGCACTTATAAATAACCCATGAAAACTCTACCACAAGGAGGGCACCAAGCCATTCAGGAGGAATATACCCCCTTGACCCACATACCTCCACCTAGGCACTGCCTCCAACATTGGACATCAAAGTTCAACATGAGATTTGGAGGGAACAACTATCCAAAATGTATCATCAGCATCCCTAATCCAAAATCCTAAATGCTCCAAAATTGAAATTTTGAGGACGCTTATTATGCCACAAGTGGAAGATTCCACACTTAATCTCATGTGACAGGTCACAGAACTTTGTTTCAGCTGGAATTGGCTCACACCTATAATCCCAGCACTTTGGGAGGTTGAGGTGGGAGGTTCCCTTGAGCCCAGGAGTTCGAGACCAGCCTGGGCAATATAGCAAGACCTTGTTTCTACAAATAATTTAAAAACTAGCTGGGTGTGGTGGCACACATCTGTGGTCCCAGCTACTTGGAAGATTGGGGTGAGAATTGCTTGACCCCAAGGGGTCAAGGCTATGGTGATTATGACCATGCCACTGCACTCCAACATGGGTGACAGTGAGACCCATCTCCCAAAAAAAAAAAAAAAAAAAACAAAAAACCTTTGTTTCATGCACAAACTAAAATATTTTACAAGATTATCAGGCTATGTGTATAAGGTGTATATGAAACAAATGAATTTTGTGTTTAGACTTGGGTCCCATCCCCAAGATATCTCATTATGTATATGCAAGTATTCAGAAGTTTGGTGCAATGGGTCATGCCTCTAATCCCAGGACTTTGGGAGGCCAAGGTGAGAAGATTGCTTGAGCCCAGGGTTGCTTGAGATCAGCCTGGGCAACATGGCAAAACCCTGTCTCTACAAAAAATACAAAAATTAGCCAGGCATCATGGCATGCACCTATAGTCACGGCAACCTGGGAGGCTAAGGTGGGAAGATCGCTTGAGCCCAGTGGTTGGAGGCTGCATTGAGCCAAGATTGTTACTGCACTCATCCTGAAAGTGGCATCCTGCCTCAAAAATAAACAAATAAATAAAATCCAAAATCTGAAACACTTCTGGTCTCAAGTATTTTGGATAAGAGATACTCAACCTCTGCTTGGAAATTGGTCCAGTCCCTTCCACCCACCCTCCTCTTTTCTTGGCTTGGAATAAGACAGGGCTTGAACCTTGACACTGCACTTTTAAAAGCCTACCAATCCCTTGAGAAGTTGGCAGTGATTGGGAAGAACCAAGACCCTGGAGACTGCAAGGGCTTTCCTATAACCTCAGCTTCTTCAGTCCCCTCCCAGGTGCCTTCTTCAAGAGGCTGGGTAGAAGCCATCAGCAGTAAATAGCAGCACCACTTAGAATTTGAAGAAAATAGAAGCCCCAGTCTGGGGAATAAAGATTTGAGGATAAAACATCCCCAGAGGGTGCAGATTGTATCCTCACTTTGGGAGAGAGAAATTGCTCCCGAATGAGTAATGGCATCTCTGGCTTTCAGTTAATTTCCCTTTATGACTTCCACAATCTCTAGCACTTAATACTGCTGGCACTTAAAGAGCCAAATTTCTTTTTTGCTGCTTGGCTGAGTTTTGCGGGTTGAATTTTCAGGGAGGATTTTCAGGTCAGTTTTTCTTTTATTTTTGGCCTCCCTGATATAATTACTTTTTCTCCTAGTCAGTAGCCCTAATCCCATCCAGTCCTAACCCCCTAAACAGTTTATTTACAGGCCAGCCTATCAAAACAAAAATTGGTACTGTTCCCTCACCTACTTCCCCTGGTTGTTCAGGGATGGTTAATCCATTTTCAGGTTAGAGAAGCTAATCCCTGGAGACCTTCATGGGCCTAGTGAAGTTATGCAAAGATGAGTTCTGTAGGGAGGCAGATCCAAGCCTCCAGACACTGTCTTCTATTTCAAGTAAATAGATAGCAGGCAGAGTTGCTGGTTTCAAAGACAAGAACAATCTTTTTCAGGGATTGGGTCTAGTAAGTAACTAGAAAGAACAGGTCAAGGCCCTTCCCAGAGTTGCTTCTTCACAACAAAACTCGAGTATTTGCTTCTTACTAATAGACTACAGTCTGCTCCTTATTAACATTTCAAAGTGGAATAATGGGAAACTGAGGTAAAAGAGAGCCCTCTGAGCAATTTGGAGCCGTGGGCAATGGAGCCTTAAAGAAAGGTCATCAGGCCATTTGAGTTAGGACAGGATTGCTTTTTCCAAGAAGCTTCGAGGCTTGACAACTGATGTCCCAGGACAGAGGGAGGGGCCTGACAAAGTGGACAGGCCTGTTCCTGTGCAACCAAATGATGCCAAGTCTGAGCTCTTAGCCTGCCCTTTGGTCAGGTGTCTCTGAACCCCAGACACTTAATGATGCTTCTCTGAAAGAAGCCTGCATGGATGCCTATCCTCTTCATCAAGCCCCTGGGATGTTCCAAACGCTTTATTCTAGGCTTCAACTTCTTCAATTGACACTGCAACCCACCTAAACTCGCATTCTTTTTCAACTTAGATCTTCTAAAGCAGTGCTTCTCAACCTTGGGCAATTTTGCCTCCCAGAGAACATTGGACAATGTCTGGAGATACCTAGAGAGGTGCTACAGACATATAACAGGTAGAGGCCAGAGATGCTCAAAGAATTAACTGATTTCAGAATGTCATGAGTGATGCTTTTGAGAAATCCTGCTCTAGAACAGTGAATCCCAAAGTGTGGTCCCTGGACCAACAGCATCTGCAACCTGAGAATTCCTGAAAGTGCAGTTTCTAGAGCCCCACGAAAGCCTGCCAATTAGATCAATCTCTGAGGTGGGCATCGGTTTTTAAAGCTTCCTTAGGTGACTCCAATGTGCAGTCAAGGTTGAAAACACTGGTGCAGGCCATGGCTAGAACTATAGCCAGGAGGACAGCATAAAGCCAAGTTAACCCTTCAAGAAATTTTGGGGGAGGAAAGTGTTCAGTAGTCTGTGTTTTAGCAAGCCATCCGGGTGATTCTGGTGCAAGTTTGAGAACCACTGTTCTATAGGCTTGGAAAATTTTAATCTTTCCTAGGAGAGTGCCAGAGCCTTGTCCTGTTTACTTAATAGTTGTCCCGGCTGGGCGCGGTGGCTCATGCCTGTAATCCAGCACTTTGGCAGGCAGATCACCTGAGGTCCAGAGCTCGAGACCAGCCTGACCAACATGAAGAAACCCCGTCTTTACTAAAAATACAAAATAAGCTGGGCATGGTGGCACATGCCTGTAATCCCAGGTACTCGGGAGGCTAAGGCAGGAGAATCGTTTGAACCCGGGAGGCAAAGATTGTGGTGAGCCGAGATCACACTGCAGCCTGGGCAACAAGAGCAAAACTCCATCTCAAAAAAAAAAAGTTGTCCTTGGCCAGACCCAGTGGCTCATACCTGTAATCCTAGCACTTTGCAAGACCAAAGTGGGAGAATCGCTTGAGCCTAGGAGTTCAAGACCAGCCTGGGCAACAAAGTAAGACCCAATCGCTACAAAAAAATCACCAAAAAAATTAGCAGAACGTGGTGGCATGCGCCTGTGAACCCAGCTGCTTGGGAGCTGAGGTGGGAGAATCATTTGAACCCAGGAGGTTGAGGTTGCAGTGAGCCGTGTTTGAGCTACTGCATTTCAGCCTGGGTGACAGAGTGAGACCTTGTCTCAAAAAAAATTATTTTTAAAATTTTTCTTTTTTTTTTTTTTT
>NW_016107366.1:8815849-8820594 GCF_001604975.1 Cebus imitator | reverse complement strand
TCCTGGGTTCAGGCAATTCTCCTGCCTCAGCCTCCTGAGCAACTGGGATTACAGGCACGCGCCACCATGCCCAGCTAATTTTTTGTATTTTTAGTAGAGACGGGGTTTCACCATGTTAACCAGGATGGTCTCGATCTCTCAACCTCATGATCCACCCGTCTCGGCCTCCCAAAGTGCTGGGATTACAGGCGTGAGCCACCGCGCCCGGCCCTAAATTTTTCTTAAAAAGAAATTTTACCTTGAATCTGTGATCCTCCCTCCAACTTTTTACTTTAAAATTTTTCAAATATAAAAATTGAGGGCCAGGCACGGTGGCTCACTCCTGTAATACCAGCACTTTTAAAGGCTGAGGCGGATGGATCACAAGGTCAAGAGATCGAGACCATCCTGGCCAACATAGTGAAACCCTGGCTCTACTAAAAATACAAAAATTCGCTGGGCATGGTTGCATGTGCCTGTAGTCCCAGCTACTCAGGAGGTTGAGACAGGAGAATCACTTGAACCCAGGAGGCAGAGGTTGCAGTCAGCCAAGATTGCACCACTGCACTCCAGCCTGGTAACAGAGGAGACTCCGTCTCAAAAAGAAAGATTAATGTACTGAACATCTGTAATATATAAAATACACATCTGTATGCCACCTAGGTTAAATAATCCAAAATCTTTGCACTGTCACACACATGTACATACACACATACATATTTGACTTTCAGTGGCCATTGAAAGTAAGATACAGACATCCTACATCACAGTTTTCTTTTTTTTTTAAGATGGGGTCTTGCTTTGTTCCCCAGACTGGACTTGAACCCTTGGGATCAAGCGAATCTCCCATCTCAGCCTCCTTAGTAGCTGAGGCTACAGATGAACACCACCATGCTGAGCTCAAACATCACAATTCTTTACTTCCAAATAGTCTTAAAATATATTTATATGTGTGTGTGTGTGTGTATATATATATATATATACACACACACACACATATATATACGCATATATATATACACACATAATATGTGTGTATATATATATTCCAGTAAGCATCTCCTAGGAATGTTCGCCATTACCATACCTCAGAAGATTAAAAACAATTTCCTAATACCATCTAATGATCATAACAGCACCAAAAATGTCTTATAGCTGTTTTTCAATCAAGAATCAATCAAGTTTTATATTTTGGCTATTCTTTCTAGTGTCTCAATCGAAAACAGTCCCCTTACCTTTTTTCCCAGTGAAATTGACTATTTAAAGGTATATGGGCCAGGCGCAGTGGCTTACGCCTAAAATTCTACCACTTTGGGCGGCTGAGGTGGGTGGATCATTTGAGGTCAGGAGTTCATGACCAGTCTGGCCAACATGGTGAAACCCTGTCTCTACTAAAAATACAAAAATTAGATGGGCATGGTGATGCGCATCTGTAATGCCAGCTACTCAGGAGGCTGAGGCAAGAGAATCGCTTGAGCCTGGGAGGCGAAGGTTCCATGAGCCAAGATTGTGCCACTGCACTCTGGTGGGTGAGAGAGTGAGACCCTGTCTCAAAATAAAAAGTATGTGGTTTTTGTACATTGCTTCATAATATAGTTGTGCTTGTTTTATGTTCATCTTTTTTTTTTTTTTTTTTTGAGAGAGTAGCTTGTTCTGTTGCTCAGGCTGAAGTACAGTGGTGGGATCTTGACTCACTGCAGCCTCTACATCTCAGGCTCAAGTGATCCTCCCACCTCAGCCTCCCAAGCAGCTAGGACTACAGGCGCATGTCAGAACACCTGGCTAATTTTTCGTTAATTTTTTGTAGTGACAGGGTCTCCCGATGTTGCCCAGGCTGGTCTCAAACTCCAGGGCTCAAGCAATCCACCCACCCCAGCCTCCCAAAGTGCTGGCATTACAGGCATGAGCCTCCGCGCCCAGCCAACAAATATTTTAAATGACTTAGCACCAACTAAAATGGACCCTCCAGGAAGATGTACTACATTTACCCTGTGCTTTGTGTCTTCTCACGTACTTGTTTTAGACCAGCTATCAATTCAGCCTAATACATGCTGTCAAGGGCATACCTGCAAAGGAGGCAATGCATAGGGAGGAATTAGGAAAAGTTTTACTGAGGTAATAACACTTGGGGTGAATTGTTTGTTTGTTTTGTTTTGTTTTGTTGCCAGAGTCTTGCTTTGTTACCAGGCTGGAGTGCAATGGCCCGATCTTGGCTCACTACAACCTCTGCCTCCCAAGCTCGAGCCATCCTCCTGCCTCAGCCTCCCAAGTAGCTGAGATTACAGGTGTGAACCACCACACCCAGTTCATTTTGTATTTTTAGCAGAGACAGAGCTTCACCATGTTGCCTGGGCTAGTCTCAAACTCCTGACTTCAAATGATCTGCCGGCCTCGGCCTCCCCAAAGTGCTGGAATTACAGGGGCACGCCACTGCGCCTGGCCTAGGTGAATCTTAAAGGAGGATCAGAAACTGTGGAGAGGGGAGGGAGCTGAGAGTGCGGGTAAGGGCCGTCTAGATAGTGGAATAAACGTGGACAACAACATAGATTGCCAAATCTGGTGTGTTCAAAAATAACATGCAGCGTATGTGGTGACAGCATGTTGGGGGAGTAACGGATAAGTAGGAGCCTTGGAAAGTGATGGAGCCAAATTACAAAAGGCCTGGAAAGCTTTGGCTTCATCCTGTGGAAAGGGGGCCACTAGAGGGTTCTTGGTACGCTGCACAAGAGGTCAACCACACCTAAGGATGCTTTTGGTTCTGGGTGCCCTCTTAGGAAGTTATTGTGGGGAACAGTTGTAGGAATTAGGGAAGAGGACAGATAAGATCACTGCCTTAAACAGCAGAAAGCTGCCTTGGAAAAGAGGGGAAACACTCTTATTCTGGGATGCCTCAAAGTGCAGAGCCAAGATAAAGTGAATCATAAGAAGGCAGATTTATACTGAACAAAGAAAAGAGCAACAGTCCAGGCACGGTGGCTCACGCCTGTAATCCCAGCACTTCGGGAGGCCGAGGTGGGCAGATCACCTGAGCTCAGGAGTTTGAGACCAGCCTGGCCAACATGGTGAAACCCCGTCTCTACTAAAACTACAAAAATTAGCCAGGCGCGGTGGCTCACGCCTATAATCCCAGCTACTGAGGAGGCTGAGGCAGGAGAATCGCTTCAACCCAGGAGGCAGAGGTTGCAATGAGCCGAAATCAGGACACTGCACTCCAGCCTGGGCGATACGACGAGACTCCATCTCAAAAACAATAACAGAAACAGCAACAATCAGAGCTGTTCTCAGAATGGAAGGTAGTTCCTCTGGAGGTGTGCAAGCAGAAACTGGGTGACTGTTAGGAATTCCTGTCGGATTGATTCAGAGGATTAGAGCTACTCATCAGAATCCACGGGGAGTATATTGAAAACACCCACAACCAGGTCCCACCTCCACAGATTTTGTTTGATTTTGGTTGGTGTGGAGCCCTGATTCAAATGCAGGTGGTCTGTACACTAACATTTGGGAACTGGTCCATTAGAAGTCCTTCCAGCTTAGCCAAGCACGGTGGTTTATGCCTGTAATCCCAGCTCTTTGGGAGACCAAGGTAGGCAGATCACTTGAGGCCAGGAGTTCGTGACCAGCCTGACCAACATGGTGAAACCCCACCTCTACTAAAACTTCAAAAAAATTAGCCCGGCGTGGTGGTACATGCCTGTAATGCCAGCTACTCGGGAGGCTGAAGCACAAGAATCACTCGAACCCAGGAGACAGAGGTTGTGGTGAGCCGAGATCACGCCACTGCACCACTGCACGCTGCACTCTAGCCTGCATGACAGAGTGAGACCCTGTCTCAAAAAAAAAAAATTAAAAGTTCTTCCAGCTCTACTGCGCTGTGATTTTAAGATGACAGTTTTCCTCAGACTCAAAGATGGTAATTTTAGGATCCTAAGAATTGTTGGCTGAGAAGAGACACCTAGATGAGGCCCTGTGGAAAATGACAAGGAACAGAGAGCAGCAGGGAGTTGAGAATCTCATCAGGGCATTTGGGACGAGCCAGAGGGGCCAGGCTTGAGCTGACTCCATCTGTCTTCCTATCCCTAGTTGGTCCCTAGACAACCCCAGTGCAGCATAATGACTCAACACAGTAAGGGGCCAATCAGTGAGAAGGCCTCTAGCCATCTCTCCTTGTCCCCAGCTTACCTGGCCTGAGGGCAGACCTGAACTGAAGGCCCAAATGGTTTCCACAGGCTGCTGGAAAGGGAGATTAGTCTCAGCTGTCGACAGATTCTGCGCTAAAGACTGGACCCCGCAGCCCAGAGAAGAAGAGTAAATTTTCCCCAGGCACCGTGGCTCACGCCTGTAACCCCAGCACTTTGGGAGGCCAAGGCGGGTGGATCACCTGAGGTGAGGAGCTCGAGACCAGCTTGACCAACATGCAGAAACCCCATCTCTACTAAAAATACAAAATTAACCGGGCATGGTGGCATGCACCTGTAATCCCAGCTACTCAGGAGGCTGAGACAGGAGAATCACTTGAACCTGGGAGGTGGAGGTTGCAGTGAGACAAGATCTCTCCATTGCACTCCAGTATGGGCATCAAGAGCGAAACTCTGTCTCAAAATAAATAAATAGATAAATAAATAAATTTTCTACAAGCTATGCTGCAATCAGAACTGTTTAGGGGGCCGGGCGCGGTGGCTCAAGCCTGTAATCCCAGCACTTTGGGAGGCCGAGGCGGGTGGATCACAAGGTCAAGAGATCGAGACCATCCTGGTCAACACGGTGAA
>NW_016107366.1:8805469-8814619 GCF_001604975.1 Cebus imitator | reverse complement strand
TTTTTTTGCACATCTTTTCTTGTTTGTCAACCTGTATTTCAGGCGTCATCTTTTCTCTGAAGTTTTTCATTACTGCCTAATCCCAAGCAAAGTTAATCATTTTTTCCACTATTCTGTTTCTGTACCTCACAGATGCTATTGCCATTCTGTGTATTTCTTCTAACTCTGTTTATATGTTTTGCTTCTCCAACAAGCCTAAGAGTCAGAAACTCAGATGCCAATAAGGACCAGAGAGGAAAACAACTGGTGAAGCTGCTGAGTTTAAGACAGTGATTGGTGGACGTTGCCACGCTCCTGGCCACTGTACTAACCTCAGGTCTTTATCCCAGGGTTTTCTTGGGCACACCT
Source organism: Cebus imitator (assembly GCF_001604975.1). NCBI lineage: Eukaryota > Metazoa > Chordata > Mammalia > Primates > Cebidae > Cebus > Cebus imitator. The sequence goes on along the minus strand of NW_016107366.1, from coordinate 8,814,271 downwards.
GTCCTATTCATCTTTGCTTCTGAAGCTCCTAACACAATACCTGTCACAGTAATGAAACGAATGTGGCCAGAAGTGTTGAGGTCCAGCTCTGCACCTAAGGTGCTGTGTGACTGTAAAGAACTCACTCAACCTCTCTGCCCTTCAGGTTCTCCCTTTCTTTCTCTCTCCTCTCTTCAAAAAAAAAGTCACCTTGAAGATCATCTAGGCCAATGTGTTTTCCCATTTTTCCTTAGAGACCTTGGACTGAGGAGCTGGTTTTGGAGGCCTTTACAGGAGGGGAGGGCAGACTGAGACAACAGGTTGCTAGTCCTCTTTCCATATACAACCAGACAAGTTCTACTTTTTTCTGTTTTAGAAATGTATGCTTTCTTTTGAAGAAAATAGTTCACTGTTAAAAAAGAAAAGTTTGAAATCATAAGGAATGGCATAGGCAAAGTAGTTTTGCTTGGGATCAAATCCTGATTCTGTGACTTCCTTGTTATATGACCCTGGGCAAGTGATCTAACCTGTTTCCTTATCTAGAATATGGAGATGATGCCAGGCGCAGTGGCTCACGCCTGTAATCCCAACACTTTGGGAGGCTAAGGCGGGTGGATCACCTGAGCTCAGGAGTTCAAGACCAGCCTGGCCAACATAGTGAAACCCCATCTCTATAAAAATAAATAAATAAATAAATAAAAATGGAGATGATGGTAATAGAACCTACCTCAAAGGATTGTAGTGAGGTTTAATGAGTTAATACATAGGAATTGTGCCTGGCACGTTATTATCATTTTTTTGAGAATAAGTCTTGCTCTGTTGCCAGGCTGGAGTGCAATGGTGCAATCTTGGCTCACTGCAGCCTCCACCTCCCAGGTTCAAGTGATTCTCCTGCCTCGTCTCCCAAGTAGCTGGGACTGCAGGTACATGCCACCAAGCCCAGCTAATTTTTTATTTTAGTAGAGACAGGGTTTCACCATGTTGGCTAGGATGGTCTCAATCTCTTGATCTCATGATCTCCCCCCCTTGGTCTCCCAAAGTGCTGGGATTACAGGCATGAACCACTGCACCCGGCTTGTTTTTTGTTTTTTTTTTTAAGGCAGGGTCTTACTGTGCCACCCAGGCTGCAGTACAGTGGTGCGATCATGGCCTGCTGCGGCGTCAAACCCCTGGGCTCAAATAGCTGGAACTACAGGCTTGCACCACCACACCTAACTAATTTTTTAACAATTTTTTGTAGAGACAGGGTCTCGCTATGTTGCCCAGGATAATCTCGAACTCCTGGGCTCAAGCAATCTTCCCACCTCAGCCTGCTGAAGTGTTGGGATTACAGGCATGAGCCACTGCACCCGGCCTGGCACATTATTCTTGATAAGTTTTGGCTATAGTGGTATAATACAAAACATATTTGGTCTTTGTCTCTGGATCTTGGCACAAAATTCCTAAAACCCTAGGAATTCCCTGAGCGAGGAGTGTTTTTTGTTATTCATAAGCCCCTTTCTATCACACTTGAGTTTACCCTAATGAGGTGACTTAGGTAGAGCCCCTAGATCTAGGAATGGGACCAGTCAGCAGAAAGACCAAGTGATTAGAAGGCTGGAAATTTCAGTGCCACCCACTGGCCTCTGGGAATGCGGGTGGCGCTGAAGATGGAGCTATATGAAAACTCTTGCGCAATGAGATTCAGGGAGCTTCTGGGTTGGTGAATGCATCCACAGGCCAGGAGGGTGGTGCTTCCTGACTTTACAGGGGCAGAAACTCCTGCATTTGGGACTCTTCTGAAGCTCACCCTGTGTACTTCGTCTAGCTGCTCATTAGTATCCCTTGTAATAAACCCACAAACGTAAGTAAAGTGACTTCCTGAATCCTGTGAGCCCTTCTAGCAAACTATTAGAACTGAGGAGGGGATCATGGGGACCCTCAATTTATAACCAGTTTATCAGCAGTATAGGTGGGTGGCCAGAGACTTGTGACTGGCGTCTGAAGTAGGGGCAGTCTCGACGAACTGAATCCTTAACCTGTGGGGTCTACACTAACTCCTAACAGCTAGTGTCAGAACTGAACTGGATTGCTGGCCACCCAGTTCGTGTGAAGAATTTGGCTGACGACAGAAAACATCCCAGAGGCTATAATTAGTGAGCATGTTCAGTTCTCTAACTTGAAAGGAGGGGAAATTATTAGATTTAACACTCAGCTATCTTATAAATGAACTTTCTCAGAAGCCTTTAGTGTTTTCACCCACAGAGAGACTAATGGTGGAAGATTCAAACACTGACAAGCCTTGGTTTAAGGCAGAGGAGGAACTTCTTAACCTCCTAGAAGGCTAAGCGCCCTGGCTCACGCCTGTAATCCCAGCACTTTGGGAGGCCAAGGCTGGTAGATCACAAGGTCAAGAGATCGAGACCATCCTGGCCAACGTGGTGAAACCCTTGTCTCTACCAAAATTACAAAAATTAGCTGGGCATAGTGGCGGGCACATGTAATCTCAGCTACTCGGGAGGCTGAGGCAGGTGAATCGTGCGAACCTGGAGGTGGAGGTTGCAGTGGGCCGAGATTGCCCCACTGCACTCCAGCTTGGCAACAGAGCAAGGCTCCATTTCAAAAACAAAAAAAATCTCATCACCTCCAGCAGTACTTACCGTGCTTCTCTCTGGGGCTGACCATGCCTCTGTCTTCTCACTCAGGACGCGTGGGTGTGATCTGAATCATCTCTGTCCTTTATTTCCAAACCGTGCTCATTCTCCCTATAGCCTTTCCTTGGCCCAAGGGTTAGTCATCCTTCAAGGTGAATATTGATGTGATCCCCAGTTCCTAGCCCCTCCAACTTCTTGCCAAAGATGTTTCTATCTGTCCTTACAGTCAGGCTGCCTTCCTCCTCACAACCCTGACTTCCAGGTGGTAAAGAGGGCCCAAGATATGCTGGGCACTGAAGCAGGGAAGAAAGGAGTGCTGGGTGTGCAATTATTCATTCGCTATACATTTGCTGATTCCTGCCATGATCCTAGCCCTGTAGGCTGTACAGATAATTTATGACGCGGTTGCTTAAGAGCGGAAGTATGAGAGGGCTTCAAGTGTATGTGAATTCATCTAAGCAGGATTGAGCCAGGGGCAGAGGTTAGTTATACTGAGGACAGGCAGGCCATCCCCAGTCCCATAGGACAGACTTATGAGTGAGTCAGCCAGGCCTTGGAATAGAGGGTTACAGTCATGACATGACATAGTCATGAGCCGGCAGGGGTAGTCAGAGCCCCAGTGGAATCCACTGTTACCACAGGGATTAAATGAGATAATGTATGTAGAGAGCTTGGCTATGAGAAAGCACTCAATAAATGGTAGCTATTATTTTTTTTGTTACTGAGTTGCATTGTTAGACTCACAGAGGTAACTGGCAGAGATTCTATCTGGAAGAGTCCCTGCAGAGGATCTGGTAGAGAACGTTACATCTGGGTGGAGCCTTTGTGGAGGCGGTTCTATTCTTTTGTGGGAAATGGACTCTTTGGAGAACCTGATGAAAGCTGTGCGTCTCCCCAGAAAAAGGCACAGCTGCTCACAGGATGCTTTGCGTATTATTTCAGCAACTTCACAGACTCCTGGAAGCCTGTCTAGTCAGGGAACCTGGTTGGACACAGCTGTTATTTGCCAAGCACGGCTGAGAAAATTTCCTACTGTTCTGCTGGGCACTGTGGCTCACACTTGTAATCCCAGCACTTTGGGAGGCCAAGGCAGGCGGATTGCTTGAGCCCGGGAGTTTGAGATCAACATGGCGAAACCCTGTCTCTACAGAAAATACAAAAATTAGTTAGGCATGGTGGTACACGCATGTAGTCCCAGCTACTCATGAGGCTGAGGTGGGAAGATCAAATGAGCCTGGGAGGTCAAGGCTGCACTGAGTCGTGATCTTGCTACTGCATTCCAGCCTGGACAATAGAGTGAGACCCTATCTCAAAAAAAGAAAAAAGTTCCCACTGTTAGCTTATTGATCCTAGTGAAAACCTCAGCACACATAGGATATTCAACTGTGGGAATATCCTGTCTTTTATAATACAAAGTGGTATCCTGCAGAATGGGTGGAAGAGGCAGACCTGTGAAGGGACCCATCTTTTTTTTTTTTTTTTTTTAGATGGAATTTTGCTCTTGTTGCCCAGGCTAGAGTGCAGTGGCATGATCTCTGCTCACTGCAACCTCCGCCTCCCAGGTTCAAGCATCTTACCATACTTCCTGTCTCTCGAATCAAGAGGGCTAGTGACTGTGGAGAGGAAGGGAAAGAATAAGAACCTTCTGTTTCTCCCACCAGAACACTTTTTGCTCCACTGCCTCTCCTTCCTTCCTATTGTCCTGTGAGTATCTGTGTCATTTCCTCAAAGAGGTGTTTTCTGGTCCCCAAACCTAAATTATGCCCCTATTATTCTCTCTTTTCTCCTTCAGTTTTTTTTTTTTTTTTTTTTTTTTTTTTTTTTTTTTTTTTGAGATGGAGTTTCACTCTTGTTGCCCAGGCTGGAGTGCAATGGCCCAATCTCGGCTCACTGCAACCTGCACCTCCCGGGTTCAAGCAATTCTCCTGCCTCAGCCTCCTGAGTAGCTAGGATTATAGGCACCCACCACCACACCCAGCTAATTTTTGTATTTTTGGTAGAGACGGGGTTTCACTATGTTGGCTAGGCTGGTATCAAACTCCTGACCTCAGGAGATCTGTCCACCTCAGCCTCCCAAAGTGCTGGGATTACAGGCGTGAGCCACCATGCCCGGCTTTTATTTATTTATTTATTTATTGACAGAATTTCACTCTCGTCACCCAGGCTGGAGTGCAGTGGCCCAATCTCAGCTCACTGCAACCTCTGCCTCCCAGGTTCAAGTGATTTTCCTGCCTCGACCTCCCAAGTAGCTGGGATTACAGGCACCCAATGCCATTCCTGGCTAATTTTTGTATTTTTGTTTGTTTTTGAGATGAAGTTTCGCTCTTTTTTTGTCCAGGCTGGAGTGAAGTGGCATGATATCAGCTCACTGTAACCTACTCCTCCCGGGTTGAAGTGATTCTCCTGCTTCAGCCTCCTGAGTAGCTGGAATTACAGGTTTCTGCCACCACACTCTGCTAATTTTTGTATTTTTAGTAGAGATGGGGTTTCTCAATGTTGGCCAGGCTGGTCTCAAACTCCTGACCTCATGATCTGCCCACCTTGGCCTCCCAAAGTGCTAGGATTACAGGCGTGAGCCATCATGCCTGGCTTAATTTTTGTATTTTTAGTAGAGACTGGGTTTCACCGTCTTGGCCAGGCTGGTTTCGAACTCCTGACCTCAGGTGATCCACCCACCTTAGCCTCCCAAAGTGCTGAAATTACAGGCAAGCCACTGCGCCCTGTCTCTTCTTGAATATTCTTTAGAGTATTCATCAGAACTTTAGTTATGTATTTATTTGTGTATTTCCTTGTTTTAATAACAGTCCCTCACTAGACTGCTCAATAACTGCAGATATTTTGTCCGATTTTGTTCCCTTATCCCCAGCAGAGAACTTGGCACATAGTAGGTATTTCATAAATGTTGGTTGGAAAGTACAGTTTACAGAATATAATGGCAGATCAGATATCATTGTAGGGAAGCCTGGAGGATGACCTAGGAAATTCCACTTGCGTGGCGCTAATTGCCAAGGTGAATTTAGGGAGTTAGGAGTAGGACAGGGACGATTATGTGATTTGAGATGTGTCCAGTTTGAGGGCATTTTGGGGTGGCTTGGAGAAGACAATCTGCTGGGAAAATTTCTCTGACTCTCTCCTTACTGCAGCCCAGGGTAGGGGCTCCCTCCATCCACCTGGGCAGACCTCTGCCATCACCCATCTCACTGGCATGCTCTTGGGAGCCTATCTGTTCCCTGGGCGGTGAAGCTCTAGGGATCTGGAACAGTGCTGCAGGTCTCAACTCTGGCTCCCAGGAGTGTGTATGCAGTCAGGGCTCAATAAATGCCAGTAAAAGGAAAGAGGGAAGGTGGAAAATGTGGCCAGGCCCTCAGGGGAGAGGCTGGGTGAGGAGCAGATCTGGGAACGGAAATGGAACTAGAAGTCCAAGCTGGAACCCTGGAGCCCTAGATACAGGGTGGACAGAAAAGTGCTCCAAGCCAGGAGGCCAGGCACAGGGCTAAGCATTGTATTCACATGCCTGCATTTCATCTTCATATCAGTTCTAAGGAGGCATAAATATTCCTACTTTGTTCATGAGAAAACGGGCCCAGAGAGGTGACGAGATTTGCCCAAGGTCACACAGCAAGTGAGCAGCAAAGTCTGGATTTGACCAGGGCGTCGTCCCCTAAGCCCGCACTCTTCCACTTCACTCTCTCAGCCTCCAACCCTCCACCTCCCTACCCCTCTCCCCTCCCCTCCCGCGGCTGCCCCGCCCCACCCTCCAGTGCCGTTCCCTCCCCTTTCCTCCCTCCCTGCGGGTGGCGGCGGCGGAGCCACGTGGTGGGGCCGGGAAGCCGCGGCCGCCCAGAGCCCGGGCGGCTGCCCCAGCTGGGCAGTGCTGCTCTGCGCTGCGCCGCGCTCGGTGCCCGCTCTCCCTGCTCCGCGCTCCCCGCCAGCCGCCCCGGGGCAGGAGGCGCGCCTGACTGCTGGCCCGCCAGACAAAGGAGGCGCGGCTCGGCGGAGCCAGCGCGCGGGCGGACGGACCATGGACTCGGAGCGCGGGCGGCCGGCCCCAGCCCTGGGGACCCGACGCTCCCGGGCCCGGCCCTAAGCGCCCGGCCTCGCCGCCCGGCGCGCCCAGAGGGGAGGACGCGGAGCCCGCGCGGCGCGAGCAGGCGGCGGCCGCCGAGCAAGAGGGGCGCCGCGGCGGACGGCCCGCGCAGCCCCCGGAGCCATGGGCAAGTGCAGCGGGCGCTGCACGCTGGTCGCCTTCTGCTGCCTGCAGCTGGTGAGCGCCGCGCGCCCGGGCGTTCGGGGCAGGGTGGGGCGCGGCGGGGCGCGGTCCCGGGGCGGGCGGGTGGGGTTGCATGTCTGTGTGTGTGTGTCTGGTGCGTGTGCCCGGGCGGGGGGTGGTCTGGAGTCTCGGAGCGGTCGGGCGGAGCTTGCTCCCGCTGGCCGGGCTGTCTCTTTGTGTGCGCTTCTCGCTGCTGTGCCCGGCGCTCCTCGGGTCCCTGAGTGCGTCCTGTGCGCGAGTCCCCGGCCCGCCCGCACTGTGCAAGTGGCCTCCTGTTGGGGGACGCGCTGTGGGACTGTGGCTCGTTGGGACCGGGGGTGTGTCTGAGGCTGATCTGTGGATCCGTTGAGGTCCTGCTGTGTTTCCCTCTAGATCCTTCGTTTGCATGGGTCTGCCTTCCTCCGGGTCTCTGCCTCTGATCACCGCCCCTGTGTGACTGTTTCTCACGAAGTCTCTGCGCCCGCGTGTGTCTCTCCGGGTTTCTCTTTGGTGTGTCTCCAGATCGCTCACCATTTCTGGTCCATGTTCATCTGTGTGCTGGGATCTTAGACCCCAAGAACCCTCCAGTCCTTTGTGCTGTTTCTGCCTCCCTTCTCCTTCCTGACCGGGCAGTCCTGGGAATGGGGAGCCACTTCCCCGGAGAGGCTCACCAGGAGCTGCGAGATCCTGGGCCAGCCTGACCCGGCCTGGACCACCCTTCCTGCTTTGGTCTGGCCGCTGTGTCCATAGGGTTCCATCAGTCATCAGTTCCACCAGAGCCACTCCTCTGCCAGGGCCAGCACCAGTAGCGTGGGGACACTTGGGTGCCCCGGGGAGGACCAGAGCATCTGAGGACACTGTGCCTAGCCCCAGCCTGGGGAACTCAGGTTCTTGTCTCAGGGAGGAGTGACTGTATCGGACGAGGGGAACCAGCTCTGCCCTTCAAATAAGGCCATGGCAGGAGAGTCTGGGAGGGTGGTTAAGGAGAGGCAAGGGTCTCCTACCTACCTTAGAGCTGAGGTTGAACAACTAGGGAGGTTGAAGCTATGCTTCTCCTCTAGGCAGAGGTGCATGGGGACCTCCATCGCTGAACTCAGGTCTTATGAGTGTGAGCAGTGAGGAGCCTGAGCCCCCCTCATGCTGGACTTCCTTGCTCTGGGTTTCTACTCTTGCCTGCATCCATCACGCCCTCCCTACCACAGGAGCCCACGATAATGTAGAGTGAAGCTTTGAGCCTGGACGTGCAGACCTCCTCATTCGTCTTGCTTCTCACCTCCTGGGGACAACAGCTTCAAACATGCCATCCACAGACCTGGCCTGGGCAGTGGTAGAAACAGCCCTAGCACTGGAGATTATAGCCTGCTCCCAGCTGTGGGAGACTGAACAAGTGACTTCCCCCCAGGGGGCGGCCTCAGTCTTCCCGTCTGTAAAATGATCATCCCTGAGGATTGCAGAGGAGATTAAGATCAGGTGGAACGGAAACTCCAGAAGGGCAGATTGTCTGTTTTTCCCTATCTACTTTGAGGAACGTGTAATGCCAGGAAATGTTTAAACCTTTCAGAGAATTCTGCTTCTGTGTTTGCTAATTCTAAAATTTTAAACTAGGGTTTGTTTTTTTTTTAATTAGAAAACTAATATACATATATTGTAAAAATAAATAAATCAATACATTATCAAACAGGACAGAAGATTAAGTAAGTTTTCTAGGCCAGGTGCTATGGCTTACGCCTGTAAACCCAGCACTTTGGGAGGGTGAGGTGGGCAGATCACCTGAGGTTAGGAGTTTGGGACCAGTGTGGCCAACATGACGAAACCCCGTCTCTGCTAAAAATACAAAAATTAGTCAGGCATGGTGGCGTGCGCCTGTAATCCCAGCTACTCGGGAGGCTGAGGCACAGAATCTCTTAAATCTGGGAAGTGGAGGTTGCAATGAGATGAGAT
>NW_016107366.1:8800278-8804814 GCF_001604975.1 Cebus imitator | reverse complement strand
TGGGTTCAGGCAATTCTCCTGCCTCAGCCTCCTGAGTAGCTGGGATTACAGGCATGCACCACCATGCCCAGCTGATTTTTGTAGTTTTAGTAGAGACGGGGTTTCACCGCGTTGACCAGGATGGTCTCGATCTTTTGACCTCGTGATCCACCCGCCTCGGCCTCCCAAAGTGCTGGGATTACAGGCTTGAGCCACTGCGCCCGGCCTGTTTGTTTGTTTTTTAGAGACAAGTCTCACTCGGTTGCTCAGGCTGGTCTTGAACTCTTGTGGTCAAGCCATCCTCCCACCTCAGCCTCCCAAATGCTGGGATCATAGGCATGAGCCACCAAACCCAGCCAGGATCTAGGCTTTGAATCCAGGCAGTTGGCTAGGTCCTCTGTCGCCTTCTTAATTATAAAACAAGTACTTCTGGCCCTGATAAGTCTGGGGCTCCATGGGAGGTGCTCATGGCTCTAGAGAGAAATGAAGGTGGTGGATAGAGGGTCTCTCTGCCTCCCACTTCCCTTCCTTCATGGTTCTCCTTCGCTAAGCTAACCTCACTCTTCCACTTAGAAGATCTCACCAGCACTACAGGCTTGAGTTAGATGAGACCTGGGTGGGATTCCAGTTCTCCCATTTCCCAGCTGGGTGGCTTTGGGCAGCTTGTGAAGGTTACATGAGATAATTTGCAGGGGGGACTTGAAAATTGCTCACTTGGCTCTGTTGCACTATCTGGGCTGATTAGAGTGGGGCCCTCCAGCTGTCACTAACCCCCAGCAGCTCCCACTGCCTGGCATAATGTGCTCCTGGGATGTTGGAATTCACCAGCCTGGGGGGAGAAGGGAGTCTTGGTCTTCTCATCCAAGGGACCAAGGGAAAAAAAAGAGGCTGTTGAATATCTTTCAGCTGAAAACAGGAGGAACTATGTCATTTTTCTTTTTCAAATGGACTTTAGTCATTACAATGAATCAGGCCAATTTGAAACATTCGTCCTCGGTTGGGATAGATGTGCTTTCGGCGAGGGAGTGAGGTGTGAGGATGGCATGGGGTTTCGGGGAAGCAGGTAGGGACTGTGCCTTTCAGATGGATAACTGTAAGATGATAGTTAAGGCTCTGGAGTTTGACAGGACAGACCTGACTTCTAGTACTGGCTTGGTCACTTTTTGGCTGTGCAATTTGGGACAAGTTGCTTACCGTCTCTGAGCCATAGTTTTGTCATCTGTTAGATAGGGCAAATATAAAACAGTTCCTAATCCTTAGGGTTGTTGTGAGGATTCAACCCCTATAATGAATTTAGCACTGTGCCAGGTACAGAGTGAGTACTCATTAAACTGTAGCTTATTGTTATTATCTTAATGATTCATATCATGGGATGTGTCTGTGGTATTGTCGCCTGTACATATCCAGGTGGCCCCCTGCACTGTTCTTGTGGACTGTGCTTTGTAGGAAGTAGCAGGTAGTTGGGCACTGAGCTGAGAGGCAAAAGACCTGGATTCAAGCCCTGCCCTGCCTCTGACATCCTGCAATTTGGGGCAAGTCTCTTCCCCACTCCAGGCCTTGGTTTTTCCATCTGTAAAATGGGAGGAATTATTGGTCTGGCTCGCTGGGATTCTGCCAGCTCTACCTGTCTGGAACTCAGGATGATGCCTGGACCAATATGTTTTGTTTATTTATTTTTTATTTTTTTAGAGATAGGAGTCTCGCCGTTTGCCCAGGCTAGAGTGCAGTGGCAATCATAACTCACTGCAGCCTCAAACTGCTGAGCTCAAATGATCATCCCACCTCAGCCTCTCAAATAGCTGGGACTAAAGGTGCATGTCACCACACCCGGCTTTGGCACGGCAGTTTTGTTGAATCTTGGTCTGGTTCCTTTCTGTAGAACATCTTGGGTCCCTTGCTTTCCTGGATTCTTTTTGGTGTATCATCTTGAAACGTTATTAACATGTTCACCCCCTAATTTTTTTTTTTTTTTTTTTGAGACAGATTCTCACTCTGTCGCCCAGGCTGGAGGGCATTGGTGTGATCTCGGCTCACTGCAACCTCCGCCTCCTGGGTTCAAGCAATTCTCCTGCCTCAGCCTCCTGAATAGCTGGGATTACAGGCGTGCACCACTGCGCCTGCCTAATTTTGTATTTTTAATAGAGACAGGGTTTCGCCATGTTGGTCAGACTGGTCTCGAACTCCAGACTTCAGGTGATCCACCCACCTTGGCCTCCCAAAGTGCTGGGATTACAGGCATAAGCCACCACGCCTGGCCACACCCTATAATTTTTAATCCTGTGCCTTTTCTCTCCCCTGTCCAAACCCAGCTCTTCCTAGTCCACCTTCTTTCTGAAACCTTACATACCTGCCACTCTGTTCTTCCTGGAAGGGTATGAACCAGTGAGATTTTCCCTAGGGAATCGTCATCAATTTCTTCATCATCATCATTATCATTCCTATTTTGGGAGTTCTGTGCTAAGCACTTTATATGCATTACCTCATTTAACCAAATGAGCATACATATGTAAAGTGCTTGGCAAAGTGCCTGGTACATGTTAAATGATCAATAAACGTTAGCTCTTTTTCTGTTTTCATCCTTCTTCTTATCGCAGTTCCACACGATGGGATAGATGTGTTTATTATCCCCTTTTTCAGGTGAGGAAATTGAGGTTCAGAGGGTGCGAGGTTTGCCCAACCTCGCTAAGCTAGTAAGTGACAGAACCAAGATGCGAGGACCCTTCTGTCTGAACAGAGAGCCGCCCTCTCAGCCCCACGCTACTCTGCTGCTCACGTTTAACGTGTCTCATCCCGGACAGCTCCAAGCCTCAGTTTCCTCATCTGAAAATGAAATGGTACTGTTTCTTCAGTAGGCTCATGCGTAGTGCCTGCACTGTGAGCCGGTGAGTGCCCAGTAATAGATCAATGCCATGGCTGTTTCTGTTTCAGCTCTGTGTGACCTTGGACACATGCAGTCACTCCTCTGGCCGCAGTTTCTGCCTTTGTAAAAGAGAACGCTACCTCGCAGAGTAGAAAGGGCTGCCTTGGCCAGGTGCCAGACACATAGTAGGTACTCAGAAAAATGCTGGTTTCATTCTTTTCCCTTCTAGAAAGCTCTTTGCTTTCTGGCAGGTGGGGGCAGGGGAGGTGTAGCTTCCGGCTGAGCTGCGAGTAATGGTGTGAAACATGGTCAGCCTGATTGATGTCGTTATTAGCAATATTGATGGCGAAGACCGGAGGGAGATGGGCTCCAGCAGGGCCCTGCGCTCTGGAGCAGCTGCAGCTGCAGCTGCAGCTCAGGGCCTCCTCGGGAGGGTCCGCCTCTGCTTGGGGTGCTTGAGGTCCTTGGGCCAGGTATCCGAGTCAGGAGCATGAAATTATGCAGGCCACTGGCTCCTTTTGTTTCTCATACCCCTTTGCACAGGGTTGGGGGTGGGTGTGGGTGATCAAATTCCTTTGTGGATGAACAGACTGAGGCCAAACTGCCCTCAAGCCCCTTATGAGATGGGCGGAGCAAGGTAGAATGGAGAAGGGGGCCTCCAGGGGACTTGGGGATGGCCCTGGTTCTGCTCCTTTGCAGGGGTAGGTGGGTGGATGCTTTTTAAATTAGCAGCCTGTAAATGGCAGCTTCTCTGAGATCTGGCACGGGCTAGGAGCACTACATCTGGGATCAGGCAGACATTGCTTCTCTGCTTTGTGACTCCCAGGAAGTTCCTTACCCTCTCTGAGCCTCTGCCTTCTTACTTACAAAGTGGTCAGAACAACAGCTTCTACCCCATGAGCCCATGGCAGTTTGGGGAATTTGCAAGCTGATGCCGGGATAGCCAAGTATGGCGCCCGGCCTAGGAAACTGCTCTCCAGGGCTATTTTTTTGCCTTGAGACTTGGACAAGTTACACCACAGTCAAGTCCCATCTCTCTCTGTATTAGAGGATTTCGTGATCAGGGTCATTCCCACAAACACTCCAACTCTTCTTTATGTGGAAAATATGGGGCCGAGTGGGAAATTTAAATAATGAGAATTTCTTTTTGTTTGGTGTCTGCTATGAGCCAGGCATTATGCTAGGCATTTTATATATGTCTCTTGCTACTATGTGGCTTATCCATGGCCACATAAATGGTACGTACAGAATGAGGATTCAGACTCAGATCCGGGACTCCACAGCTTCTTCCTGCATCCCCCATTGCCCTCTGCTAATATTGTGGGATGATGGAGTGGAAGCAGGTGGAGAAATCCAAACCTTTCCTCAGCCATAGGGTTTCCTAGCCAGATGCCAAATCTGACTGCCTATTCAGATGTCCCCTCTCTCCATTCTACCAGCCCCAAGCTCTGTGCTGGACTTAAAAGAGCTGTGATGCATGGCCAGGCGCAGTGACTCACGCCTGTAACCCCAGCACTTTGGGAGGCTGGGGCAAGCGGATCACTTGAGGTCAGGGGTGTGAGACCAGCCTGGCAAACATGATGAAACCCCGTGTCTAACTAAAAATACAAAAAATTAGCTGCACTTGGTGGTGGGCGCCTGTAATTCCAGCTACTCAGGCTGCTGAGGCTGGAGAATCACTTGACCCTGGAGGCGGA
>NW_016107366.1:8774802-8800148 GCF_001604975.1 Cebus imitator | reverse complement strand
TTTTTTTTTGAGATGAAGTTTTGCTCTTGTTACCCAGGCTGGAGTGCAAGGGCAGGATCTCGGCTCACTGCAACCTCCGCCTCCCGGGTTCAAGCAATTCTCCTGCGTCAGCCTCCCGAGTAGCTGGGACTACAGGTGCGTGCCACCATGCCCAGCTAGTTTTTGTATTTTTAGTAGAGACGGGGTTTTACCTTGTTGACCAGGATGGTCTCGATCTCTTGACCTCGTGATCCACCCGCCTCGGCCTTCCAAAGTGCTGGGATTACAGGCATGAGCCACGGTGCCCGGCCTGGATGTGTAGTTTTTATACACATTAACTGATAGACATACCGAGGCTCAGAAGAGTGAAATGACATCAGGAGATAACAGTCTGGGCCTTAGAGTAGTCATCAAGGGGAAAGGGTTGGAGAACAATTGTTATAAAATGTGGACCAAGCAGAGATAGTCAGCTCTGATCACTGGGACATGTTCTCTCTAGTGCTTTTTTTTTTTTCAATGCGGTAGAAGATTCCCAGACTACTCTCCTCTAGTCTTAAGGAGAGATGGGTAACAGGAAGACAGACTAAGGCTACAGGTGTATTTTTAAAAACTAGTTCCAAGCCAGGTGCAGTGGCTCACACCTGGAATCCTGGCACTTTGGGAAGGCAAGGTGGAAGGATCGCTTGAGCCCAGGAGTTTGAGACCAGTCTGGGGAACATAGTGAGAACCCCATCCCTATATATATATTTTAAAAAAAGAAAAAAAGGAGGCCGGGAGCAGTGGCTCATGCCTGTAATCCCAGCACTTTAGAAGGACGAGGCGGGTGGATCACGAGGTCAAGAGATCGAGACCATCCTGGTCAACAAGGTGAAACCCCGTCTCTACTAAAAAAATGCAAAAATTAGCCGTGAGTGGTGGCAAGTGCCTGTGGTCTCAGCTACTCGGGAGGCTGAGGTGGAAGAATCGCTTGAACCCAGGAAGCGGAGGTTGCAGTAAGCCGAGATTTCGCCACTGCATTCCAGCCTGGCAACAGAGCAAGACTCCGTCTCAAAAAAAAAAAAAAAAAAAAGCCAGGGTAACAAGAGAGAAAAAAAAAAAAAAAAAAAAAAAAAAAAAAAAAAAAAAAAAAAAATCTTTAATTAAAAAAAAACGTAGACTAAGGATTACCAGTGGCTGGGAAAGATAGTAGGGGAGTGGGGAGGCGGGGGTGGCTAAAGGGTATAAAAATATAGGTCGGATGAATAAAATCTAGTATTTGATAGCGTAACAGTACGACTACAGTCAACAGAATTTACTGTGCATTTAAAAATAACTGACTGGGCATGGTAGCTCACACCTGTAATCCCAACACTCTGGGCGGCCGAGGTGGGTGGATCGCTTGAGGTCAGGAGTTTGAGACCAGCCTGGCCAACATGGTGAAACCCCGTCTCTAGTAAAAATACAAAAAATTAGCTGGGCGTGGTGGGGGGGCACCTGTAATCCCAGCTACTCAGGAGGCTGAGGCAGGAGAATCCCTTGAACCTAGGAAGCAGAGGTTGCAATGAGCCGAGATCATGCCACTGCACTGCAGCCTGGGCAACAAGAGTGAAACTCCATCTCAAAAAAATAATGAAAAAAACATAACTGAAGAGTATGATTGGATGATTTGTAACACAAAGGATAAACTTTGCTCGATTTACCCTGATGTGACTATTGCACAGTAGATGCCTGTATCAAAATATCTCACATACCCCATAAATATACACAACTACTATGTATCCACGAAAATTAAAAAAAATTTTAAATTGAAAATTAGATCCAGGCCATGGGGGTGGAGGCTGGCTTTAGGCCCAGAGAGCCAAGTCCTAGAGCTTTGCCTGCCTTTCCCTTTTTCCCTAGGGATGTTGATTGATTCAGAGATGAGGGAGAGCTTCAGACAGCAAAGCAAACTTCCCCCAGATGCGCTGAATGAGCACTGAGGTTTTAAAAGAGCTGTGAAGTGTGGTTGCAGGTTTTCCTGATTTACATTGGCCTCCTGGCCTCTCTCAAAGCAACTGACAAATCGAGAGACAAGGAGGTGGACCGGTAACTGGGAAGAAGCTGGGCTTTGGGGGCAGGCTGGGATTTGAGTTCCAGCGTTGCCTCCTTGTAGCTGGATGACCTTGGGCAAGAAGATCCCTAACCTCTCTGAGCTTCCACCTGCACCTCTCTAAATCAGGATAATAATCATCTGCCTCAGAGAGTTGTTGGGAGACTTCTTTGAAATAAAATGTGCAGCTGGGCGCGGTGACTCAGGCCTGTAATCTCAGCACTTTTGGAGGGCGAGGCTGGCGGATCACGAGGTCAGGAGTTCAAGAGCAGCCTGGCCAACATGGTGAAACCCCGTCTCTACTAAAACTACAAAAATTCATCAAGCGTGGTGGTGCACACCTGTAATCCTAGCTACTCGGGAAGCTGAGGCAGGAGGGAGTCGGAGGTGGCAGTGAGCTGAGATCGTGCCACTATACTCCAGCCTGCGCAACAGAGCAAGACTCTGTCTCAAAANAAAAAAAAAAAAAAGGAAAGATAAAAAAAGAAAGAAAACATGCAGAGTGGAGGCTCACGAAGGGGACACACTCTTAAATGCCCAGGAAATGAGGCTGGAGGCTCTGCAAATCCGGGTACCCTTGAGGTAGAAAATGAGACAACCCCTTTCTCAATAAGTGGAAGGCCAAAGCTGGAGCAGCGGTTCTTCTTCATCTGTGTGGTCTTGGTGTTGCCGGACCACGGTCTTCTCTTCTGTAAAATGGGAATAAGAGGCCACAGCTTCTCCCTGCATGCCCCATTGCCCCCTGCCAGGATTGTGGGATGCCGATGTGGAAGCAGGTGGAGAAATCCAAACCTTTCCTCAGCCATAGAGCTTGTTACCAGATGCCAGATCTAACGGCTTATTCAGATGCCCCCTTTGCCCCATTCTACCCACGCCAAGCTCTGTCTTGGACTTAAAAGAGCTGTGATGCATGGCTAGGTATGGTGGCTTATACCTGTAATCCCAGCAGTTTGGGAGGCTGAGGCAGGTGGATCACGAGGTCAAGAGTTTGACACCATCCTGGCCAACATGGTGAAACCCTGTCTCTACTAAAAATACAAAAAATAAAAATAAAAAAAAAATTAGCCAGGAGTGGCAGCACGTGCCTGTAGTCCCAGCTACTCAGGAGGCTGAGGGAGGAGAATCGCTTGAACCCGTGAGGCAGAAGTGAAAGTGAGCTGAGATCACGCCACTGTACTCCTGGGAGACAGTGAGACACCATCTCAAAAAAAAACAAAGAGAGCCCAAAAAAAAACAAAAAAAAAAAAAAAAAAAAAAAAAAAAAAAAAAAAAAAAAAAAAAAAAAAAAAAAAGGAATATTACCCATAGTCCATAGTCCCACCTCATAGGATTATGAGGGTGACCTGAAATAATGCAGGGAGAGCCGTGGGCACAGGCTGCCACTCACTAAGAGGGGTTCCAAGACAAAGGCGTGGCCTCTCTGGGCCTCTCTTCCGCTCTGTACAGGGAAAAGGTCAGACCCATCATCTCAAAGGACCCTTCCAGCTCTGAGTCAGCAATGAGCTCCCTCTCTTCCCAGGTGGAGGTTGGAGGTGCTGCCTGGCTCACCGTGTGGCAGGCAGTGGGGACCGATGGGGTTTCGGGCCTGGAGGCAGAAGAAGACTTCTGCCTCTGCTGGCTTGCTCCAGACTTTACGCCTGGGTGTCGGGTTGTCAGGGACTCTGGTGACCTCATCTTTCTTTTGTCTGTCTGAATGTCTGCACTGCTCCCACCCCAAATGCCCATGTAGCATATCTGGTTGTAAAATCAAGTCTCAGACCACAGAGATTCAGAGCTGGGAGGCTTGTGGCCCATCACTAACCTCCAGCTCACCACGGGTGAGCTTCTTGAACTACAGAAAGACTAATACTCTTGAGTCAGAGTGAGAATTGCCTCCAGCTAACTCTGCCTGGAGTTGAATCCAGCAAATATTTATCAAGCACACACAAACTGCCAGGCATGATTCTAGGTGCTGAGTCACCTTAGGGTATGAAACATGCCCTCAGCTGCAAGTCAGAATCCCTGGGTTCTGGTGAGTAAGTACTCGCTGTGCAACTTTGAGCTGGGCCTCGCCTTCTCTGGGCCTCATTTATCATAGCCTATGAAGTGGGAAAGGAGAGGAGAGTACTGAACTCTGTCCGCAGCTTTCAGACTCTCCAGAGGCTCTGCAGGGGTGGGGGCTGATAACCAGGTGATGAGTTTCCTGCCCCAGGCAATGGGATTTATGCATGGCCGGGCTTGGTGGCTCACGTCTGTAATCCCAGCACTTTGGGAGGCTGAGGCTGAAGGATGACTTGAGGCCAGGAGTTCAAGACCAGCCTGGGCAACATGAGATCCCATCTCTACCAAAAGAAAAAAAAAAAAATTTAACTTTGATTTAGTCCAATACAAAAATTTTTTTAATTCGCAGGCATGGCGGTGCCTGCCTGTGGTCCTAGCCACTAAGGTGGTTGCGGTAGGGCGATCACTTGAGCCCAGGAGGTCAAATGTGTGGTGAGCCGAGATCACACTGCTGCACTCCAGCCTGGGCAACACAGAACGACCTGTCTCAAAAAAAGAGAGAAAAGAAAGAATTTATGTGTATACAATTGCGAACATTGCTGTGAGCTCACCATGTCCCCTTGCCTTAGCATACTCCTTACCGCCTACCTCTAATCACGGGGCCTGGTGAGCTCCTGGTACAGGCAGTAGAGGAAAGGGAAATCTATAGGCATTTTACCCCCTTGCCTGCTCTGGCCACCCCTTGCCCTAGAAGGGCAAATATTCTGAGATTTTCAGGGTAAGGATTGGTTCCTAAGCCTCTTTTTTGGGGGGAGGTAGGTATGTTCTGCAGCCCCAGCCTGAACCAGAAATGTGGGTTTTCAATTACACAATTAAATGCACAATTAGGCATAATTACCAGTGCTCAGAGCCCGAGACTGCTCATAATAGGCGTGTAATCTACTGCAGCCTCTGTTTATACTACTCAGCGCGCTCCCTAATGATGCCAGGATGCCTTCACACTGCACTGTTGCCATGGAGACAAGCCCGCCACCACCATGCAATGCTGACAAATGGTGTTCTGGTCCTGGGCCTTTGGATTGTTCCTGAGGCTTCTAACAGCCAGCATTGGAGTGGAGGACCTGGTCAGGGAGGCCAGGAAGGTGGGGCAGCCCTCCCTGTACTCTGACATACCCCACTGGTTCAGGCCAACCTCGGAGCCACCAGGGAGGAGAAGGGAGGAGAGCATCAGCCACCTCTCACCCCCGGAGTCCTCAAGCCATGAGCAAGATGGCCCGGGGCCATGAAAGGTCTTGTGTTTATTCATACATCTCACACTACCCGGGAATTGGAGGTCTGGACAGGGGGGTCCTGCCTACACCTGGTTTGCAGATAGGCCTGGCTATGCTGTGAACTGGCTCTGTGACCTTGGGTAAGTCCTTGGGCCTCCTGGGAGCTCTGCTTCCCCATATATAAAATGGACTGCAGGGTCTCTGCACATGGCATAGTCTAATAGAGAAGATTTACTGAGCACTTGTGACCCACCTCATTCTGCTGTAACTGCTGTACCTGGAGTGGCTCATTCATCCTCACGACACCCTGTGGGGTGGGCACAGCTACTGTCTCTATTTTACCGAAGCAGAATCTGAGTCTGAGAGCAGCCACATCCAGCAGTGGCAGATCTGGGATACAAACCCGGGCCCCGCCGTTACCCAATGCCCCATGGCCTTGCACGTGCCACCTGAAGTCATCCTCACAACAGCCCTAGAGGTGAAACTGTCACAGCCATTTCCATTTCCTAGAAGAGGACTCTGAGGCTCAGAGAACTGAAGTCACTTGTCCAAAGTCACACAGCGAGGCAGCGGCAGGGCAAGCAGGGTCTGGCTGACGCCAACAGCCAGGTTTCCTACGTTTGACTTCTTAGTGGAAGTCATAAAGGGGTAAAAAGATTTCCTTTGGCCGGGCACAGGAGCTCACACATCTAATCTCAGCACTTCGGGAGGCCAATGTGGGCAATCACTTGAGGCCAGGAGTTTGAGATCAGCCTGGCTAATATGATGAAATCCTGTGTCTACTAAAAATATAAAAATTAGCTGGGTGTGATGGTGTATACCTGTAATCCCAGCTACTTGGGAGGCTGAGGCACAAGAATCACTTGAACCCAAGAGGTGGAGTTTGCAGTGAGACGAGATTGTGCTCCTATACTTCACCCTGGGCAACAGAGCGGGACACTATCTCAAAAAAAAAAAAAAAAGGTTTTCAACAAGCACATACCATGGATCCCCGATATCCCCGTCTGGCCTGGCCCCAGCCACCGAGGAGTCAAGGGGTTCCAGGGTCCCTCAGACCCAGCACTTCACTTTGACCTTGAAGGAAATTTTGGTCTAGTTCTTCTATCAGCCCACCCCCAACTTGGTCGCTAGAAGCAGGACCTGTTTTTACACACATTTTTTTTTTTTTGCTCCATTTCTCCGTAATTCAGCATATTATTTATGGATACCTACTATGTGCCAACCCCTGGGGACACAGATGGATCAGGCAGTAGGTTCAAATCCTGGTGCTTAACGTGTGATTCTGGGCAAGTTGCTTGACTTCTCTTTGCCTTGGTTTCTTCATCTGTAATGAAGGCGACAGCTGCTCCTTGCAGGGTTTTGGTGATGTTAGCAATAACAACTACCACGTATCAAACACTTCCTATGTGCCAGGCAGTCAGCTAAACCTGTTATATTCCCTGGGTGAAGCTTCTTAACATAATCTGTCATTCCCATTTAACAAATGAAGCAACTTGAGGCTCAAAAAACATAAGTTGAGTGAGGTGAATGGCAGAGCAGGCACCTGAGTCCAGAGCCCTTGCTCTTCCCCACCCAGTGTCCCACCAGCGTGGAGGTGGCAGTCACCCAGATGTGAGTTTCTCCTATCTCTTCCCTAGAGCCTCTGGCCAGCTTCTCCTAGAGGAATGAGGCATTTGAATGGAGGGGTAATCTGAGGGAGGCAGTGCCCACCTGAGAGGGGCAGAGCTCAGGTCTCTAGCTGCCGGACATCTTAAATTCTAGTTTGTCTGAGAGGGAGCTCTCACACATTGCCCCCACCTTCACACTAGGTAGCTGGGGAAACTGAAGCCCAGAAATGGACTATGAGGCTGGATGCGGTGGCTCACACCTGTAATCTCAACATTTTGCGAGGCCAAGGTGGGCTGATCACTTGAGGCCAGAGTTCAAGACCAGCCTGGCCAACAGCACAAAACCCTGTCTCTACTAAAAATACAAAAATTAGCCAGGCGTGTTGTTGAGTGCCTGTAGTCCCAGATACTTGTGTGGCTGAGACACGAGAATCACTTGAAACTGGGAGACAGAAGTTGCAGTGAGCCAAGATAGTGGCACTGCACTCCAGCCTGGGCGACAGAGTGAGACTGTCTGAAAAAAAAGAAAAGCAATACTGGGTGGTGACTCACACCTGTAATCCCAGCACTTTGGGAGGCCAAGGTGGGTGGATCACGAGGTCAGGAGATCAAGATCATCCTGGCCACCATGGTAAAACCCTATCTCTACTAACAATACAAAAATTAGCTGGGCATGTGGCACGTACCTGTAGTCCTAGCTACTCGGGAGGCTGAGGCAGGATAATGGCTTGAACCCGGGAGGTGGAGGTTACAGTGAGCCGAGATCGCACCACTGCACTTCAGCCTGGGCGACAGAGTGAGACTCCATCTCAAAAGAAAAGAAAAGGTGATGGGCTATGGCTTGCCCCAGACCACGGTGCAAGTCAAGGGTATTTGATCCACAAGTCTCTACGTACAGTGCCTGCTGGCTTCGGGTCCCACTCTCAACTCTACCCTTGGCAGGTGGGCACTACCCCTTTCAGGGTGCCTTCCATCCAAATGCCTCATCCCCCAAGAGAAGCTGGCCATCCTCCAAGAGCAGAGGCTCTAGGGAAGAGGTGGGAGGAGCCCACATTTGGGTGACTGTTACCTCCATGCTGGTGGGACACCAGGTAGGGAAGAGCAAAGGCTGTGGACCTAGGCTCCTGCTCTGCCACTTATGGGCTCTGAGGCCCTGGGCAGGGCACTTACACTGCTGAGCCTCAAGTTGCTTCATCTATTAGGAAACTTCTTATTACCTTCCTTTTAGTCCCCACCAGTCTGTTGGAGAGATCGTTGGGGTCTGTGGTATGATTCTGTGTTTGTAGGCACAGCTGATATGTTTTTGTGTTTGTATGTACAGCTGGTCCCCAACATACAGTAGTTCAAGATGGTTTTTTGTTTTTTTTTTTTTTTACTTATGATGGGTTTATTGGATGTGGAATGCATTTTCGATTTAGGATGGGTTGATTGGGATGTGGCCCCATCGTAAGTCAAGGAGCATCTGTATTCGAAACTGCACACTACTGCATGCCCAAGCATTTGTGGGGCGGACACTGGCACGTAGAGATTTGTGGATCAATAAACATCCCTTCCGCTTCCTCTCTCTTCATTTATTCATGAACTCTGAACTCCTTGGTTCCAGAGAAACTGCCTGGAAGAAAGCAATTAGAGCATGATTAGAACCACTCCTATCATCAGCTCTCAGAGGGAGGGAAGGGGGGCTGCTGGGGCATGGGGTGGGGCGGGGGGAATGTCCCCAACCCCTACAGCTGCCCATTCAGCTCCTACTCACCCCTTGGGGCTCAGCCTCCCAAGTCCTGGACACTGGAAACTGCTCTACAAGGAATAAGGACCTCATCCCTGGAGGCATTCAAGCAATTGATAAGGCTAGGGAGGAGAGCTGTCTGTCTTGCATACTAAGTTAGAGTAGATGATCTCCCAGTCCCTTCCTTGCTGAGCTTCTTGGGTGCTCCCTGCCAGGGACTGGGCCAGGGATTGTAAGAAAACTAAAAAGTACCACATGGCTCCTGCTTTCTAGTTGTTTTCTAGAAAACATGCGTTCAGCAGATTGTAGTGAATGAAGACTACAAGGACAATCGGAAATGCAGATTACCGGGAGGAAGCAATTTACAAGGCAGGGTTCATTCATTGTTAGGTAATTAATAGTAATAAGAACAGTACCAGCAGTGTTTATGGAGCATTTCATTTTCTTTCTTCTTTCTTTCTTTTTCTTTTTTCTTTCTCTTTCTCTTTCTCTATTCTTTTCTTTTTCTCTTTCTCTCTCTCTCTCTTTCCTTTTCTGTTCTTTTCTTTCTTTCTTCTTTTTTGATGGAGTCTTGCTCCACCTCCCAGGTTCAAGCAATTCTCCTGCTCAGCCTCCCAAGCAGCTGGAATTACAAGCACCTGCCACTATGCCCAGCTAATTTTTGTATTTGAGTAGAGACAGGGTTTTCCCATGTTAGCCAGGCTAGTCTCGAACTCCTGACCTCAGATGATCCACCTGCCTCGGCTTCCCAAAGTGCTGGGATTACAGGTGTGAGCCACTGTGCCCGGCCATTTATGGAGCATTTCTGACCCCAGAGCTGCTGCTTTTCCCCAGCAAGTGTCCCACCATCAAGGAGTAGCCACCTGAGAGCAGGTGTTCCTCCCTCCCTGAGGAAAAGGAGGACAAGATGCAGGGAGGTGCCAGGCACTGTGCGTCCACTACAGATGCATTTCCTCAGTTGATCCTGAAGTACTCCTAAGAGGTGGACACTATTAGGCAGAGCGCAGTGGCTCACGCCTGTAATCCCAGCACTTTGGGAGGCCGAGGCAGGCGGATCACCTGAGGTCAGGAGTTTCAGACCAGCCTGACCAACATAGAGAAACTCCATCTCTACCAAAAATATAAAATTAGCTGGGCATGGTGGCACATGCTGTAATCTCAGCTACTCAGGAGGCTGAGGCAGGACAATCACTTGAACCCGGTAGGTGGGGGTTTCGGTGAGCTGAGATTGCGCCATTGCACTCCAGGCTGGGCAACAAGAGCCAAACGCTGTCTCAAAAACAAAACAAAAAAAGAGGTAGACACTATTATATGGATACTATCTGCCGTGTACAGATGAGGAAACTGAGGCTCCAGTGACAGAGCCTGCCCAACAGCACACAGTACTGATCGGTTCAGGACACTAACCCAGGCCTTTAGGACGCCAGGCTCCTTGAACTTTACACTCTACCGGGTCTGAGGGTGCGTTGCTCTTTTTTCCTTTCCTCTCTCCTGAGCTTCAAGTTGGGCCTCAGTTGTTCTGAGCTTCCTTGTTGGGGATCCTTGAAAAGCTGTTTAATGTGCACCTCTGCATCCGTCTCCTGGTTGAAAGGAATGCACTGAGTCCTCCTGTTCCTCTTCCTCTGGCCCTGTGCCGCTGATGAGAGAATGAGAGAGCCCCACCACTGGTGATGGGTCACCACCTCCAGCTGGGTCCATACCCTGCCTTGGCAAAGGAAAGTGAAGGTCTGGCAGATGAGAGTCTCTGGACTCTTGAATGAAGATCCCAATGGATGCAGAAGCCCCGGCTGTAGCCAAGGAGACAGTCCCGAGTGCTCAGGCTGTGACAGGGAGGGTGTAGCTTCATCAGGCTGTGATGGGAAGGGGAGGAAACTGCCTCCTGGGGCTCACATGGACAGAGGAAGGGAGGATGGGCTAGATGGGGTCAAGGAGGAACTTGAGGCTTGGAGTTAGTGGTGCTCCCTTCAGAGAATGGGGTGAGGTACCTGGGGACATCCGGGCTTCCTTCTTCCACCACCATGCCTGAACTGAGGGGAGGTTGCCATAACAACCAGCTCCCCAACTTGACCCTCTGTAGGACTGTGCCCCTTTATGTGAGTGACTGGTGGTCACCCTGGCAACAGGCCCTTTGCTCAGCAGGGGTCCCTGACTTCCCAGTGGCCACTTCCCTTTCACAGGTGAAGATAGATTGTTCTGCAGCTGCAGCAGCTCTGTCCAGCTGGAGGGAGGCTCCATGTCAGGCCAGCTTTTAGATGTGGATTTCTACCAGCCCCTCACCAGACTGCCCTGGACCCAGCCTACCCAGTGATCTTAATAAAGTGCAGTTCTGCCAGGCATGGTGGCTCACACCTGTAACCCCAGCACTTTGGGAGGCTGAGGCAGGTGGATCGCCTGAAGTCAGGATTTCAAGACCAGCCTGACCAACATGGCGAAACCCTGTCTCTACTAAAAATACAAAAATTAGCCAAGCGTGATGGCGGGCACCTGTAATCCCAGCTCATCAGGAGGCTGAGGCAGGAGAATTGCTTGAACCTGGGAGGCGGAGGTTGCAGTGAGCCAAGATCGCATCATTGAACTCCAGCCTGGGCAACAGAGCGAGACTCTGTCTCAAAAAAACAAAAGTACAGTTCTGATCCTGCCTTGACTCTGTTTAGAGCCTGTCCCTGGCCCCTCATTGCCTTCAGGATCAAGTCTAGAGCTGTGTTTCTCAAACTTTAGCGTGCATTAGAATCACTTGGAGGGTTTGTTAAAATATGAGTTCCAGGCTTCACCCCCAGAGTTTCTGATTTAGGAGGTCTGGGGTGTGGGCCAAGAATGTGCATCTCTGACAAGTTCCACGGTGGTGTTGCTGCTAGTCCAGGGACCACACATTGAGAATTATTTGTCTAGACCAGAGGGACACTGAAAGCCTGCCCTAGCTTGCCTGCTAACCGACACTCACCACTGCCATGTCCCTAAACTCAGGCCACGTGGACCTAAACACCTGGGACGTTTCCTGCTTCAGAGCCTTTGCCATTTGCTGTGCCTGCCTCTGGAAGCTCTCTCCTTCTTTATCTCCTAGGCCTGCTAACCCATCATTTCCTCCTCGGGGCATCTCTCGGTACTCCCAAATCCTGGCCACACTGACTTCTTTCTCTGGGCCCTGACACCTTGCCCCCTGCCTCCATCACAGCGGGTACTATGCTGTTATCATTCTGCTCTATCTCCACATCAAATCCCTCTCCCTAGACTGGGAGCTCCTTGAGGCCTGGATTAGTGTCCACTGAGTGTGGACATGGAGTGTGGCCCTCAGAAGGAATTCAGTGAATGTGTGATGCTTGAATGAACCCCAGGAGCAGATGGAAGGCCCAGGTGAATAATCACAAAGTTTCATAGTTTATGCAGCGAGTCAGATATTCACTGGGTGTTTATTTTTTAATTTTTTTTTTGGAGACGGAATCTCACTCTGTTGCCCAGGCTGGAGTCCATTGATGCAATCTTAGCTCACTGCAGCCTCCACTTCCCAGGTTCAAGTGATTCTCCTGCCTCAGCCTCCCAAAGTAGCTGGGATTATAGGGGTGTGCTATCAAGCCTGGCTAATTTTTATATTTTTAGTAGAGGCGGGGTTTCACCATGTTGGCCAATCTGGTCTCAAACTCCTGATCTCAGGTGATCCACCCGCCTCGGCCTCCTAAAGTGCTGGGATTACAGTTATGAGCCACTGCGCCCAGTCCTGGGTGCTTATTCTGCACTAGATAGGTGTTGGGGATGCAGTAATATGGGTGGCAGTGTCCCTGCCAGTGTGGACTCAGATGCTATTAGTGATCTTGTTGGGACACAAATGGTGAGTGCTGTACAGGAAGAGATCATAAAAGATCTGAGTGTTACGGAGCGGGTTTAGCAGCAGCGGCCAGGGTGGAGTGGAACAGCCCGTGCAAGCAAGGCACGCACCTTTTCACAGACCTTACTGCATTCATGTGCTCCTTCCTGCAACCCTGCTAGGCAGAAACTGTCATCCCTGTTTTACAGATGAACAGATGGGACCCAGGAGGGGAATTCGCTGGGCCACAATCACAGCCAGCGAGTGGCAGAGCTAGAACTTGAACCTGGATTTCCTGATCCCAAGCTCTCCAAGACACACGGGCCACCCCTGGAGTCCAGGCACCTGTGTGGCCTGAGACCCTCCTTTGGGAATGTGTCTCCAGTGATGATTTACTAGTTTGCTCACAACAGACATCACAGGGGACCTGGGCGATACCAGAGGCATTAAGGGGCCTTCTGTGGCCCTTCTCTGGCCACGCCCCTTGCCCCAGGGCAGGGACTCCACAGGATCAGGGGACATGTCCACTGGAAACCTATGCCCTACCCTTCCACCCCAGATTCCACCCCAGATACTCAGACCCCTGGAGTCCTCCATCCAGTCAGCCCCAAGCCCACCGTCAGGGCCTGCCAGGGATTCTCCAGAGGACAGCCTGCGCTGCCGGTGTGTGCATCTCCACCCATAGACAGGGCCAGCTGCCTGGAAGGAGGGGCGGGTGCGGACATAGCTTACACATGCATCCTAGGGTCCAGACCTGCGTATGAGATCCCAGCCAGAAATGGGAACGCTAGCTGGAGCTGGCTTTCCCATGTGCTGAAAAACGCTACCGCCTTCTGGCTCAAAACTCCGAGAAGTCAGAGGAATTGGAATTCACAGCCTGACCTTCCAGACCATTAAGTCTATTAGAAGACAGAACATGTGTTTAGGAGTTGGTTAGTTTGTTTTGTAACTTAGGTATTCAGGCATGTGAGGTGTACACCTGCACTGGTGCTCCTGCCCTGGTCCACAAGGCCCCCAATGTTAGAGAAGGGTCTGGACTTGGGGATGGGATGCAGGCCGGGGCTCCCCTGGGTGTCTGATCAGCCTCAGGTGATGCCAGCTGCTCAGCCTGTCACTGCCTGTCTGCTGGTCAGCAGCCCCATGAGCCATCTGAGCACATTGCCGTCCCCAGGCTGCCACTAGCTGTCATCCTCGAGACAGGCCACCAGAGACAGGGATCATCCATTAAACTGAGAGGCTGTCTGGGGCCCAGCCTGGGAATCACACCATGGTTGTCGACTGTGACAGGCTGGGCTGGTTGGCATCAGAGACCAGTGGGACAGGAAGTGGGGAGGAGGGTACAGGGGCACAGTTTGTTGAGGCCTGTTATGGCCGAACGCTTGATGCACCTGATCAACTTTCACCTTCCCGGCGGCACCAGGTGGTGGTACGATTTCCTCCCATTTTGCAGAAGAGGAAGCTGAGGGTGTAGAAATCCTGCATCTGTTACTTCCTAAAAGTGTGAACAGAGGCAAGTTGCCCAGCCTCTCTGAGCTTAGTCTCTTCATCTGTAAAGCAGAGATGACTGTACCTGCCTCTTGGAGCCACTGAGCACATTCAGTGAGAGAATCCATGAAATGCACTTGGCACAGCACCTGGTACTTAGTTAAGGCTTAGAAAATGGTAGCTGCGGCCAGGTATGGTGGCTCATGCCTGTAATCCCAGCACTTTGGGAGGCCAAGGTGAGCCGATCATGTGGTCAGGAGATCAAAAACATCCTGGCCAACATGGTGAAACCCCGTCTCTACAAAAAATACAAAAACGAGCTGAGCGTGTTCGCACACTCCTTTAGCCTTAGCTGCTTGCAAGCCTGAGTGAGAGGATCACTTAAGTCCAGGAGGTGGAGGCCGCAGTGAGCTATAACTGTGCCGCTGCCCTCCAACCTGGGCAACAGACTAAGACTGTCAGTGCCAGGGTGAGGTGGCTCATGCCTGTAATTCCAGAACTTTGGGAGGCTGAGGTGGGCAGATTACTTGAGGCTGGGAGTTCAAGACCAGCCTGGCCAGTATGGTGAAACCCCGACTCTACTAAAAATATAAAAATTAGCCAGGCATGGTGGCCTATGCCTGTAATCCCAGCTACTTGGGAGGCTGAGGCAGGAGAATCACTTGAACCCAGGAGGTGGAGGTTGCAGTGAGCTGAGATTGTGCCACGGGACTCCAGCTGTCTCAATAAATAAATAAATAAATAAATAAATAAATAAATAAATAAATAAAAGTCAATGCCACAGGCGTTCCCAGGAGATCAAACCCCACTGATGAGGGCCTTGTCCCTCCTCTGGAAGAAAAGTCCTCTAGCTCTCCTAGCAGGGCAGCGAGTCTGTTAAACTCATGGAGCTGAGCCAGGGGACCTGGTCCAAATCTTGATCTGCCGTGTGACCTTGGGCAAGTTACTTTTTTGTGTGCTTCGGTGCTTTCATATTCAAAACAGACTTGATTTTAGGCTCTACCTGGCGTGTTTCTTTGAAGATTAAATGAATCAAAGTGTCCTAAGCATTGGAGAGATGCTTGGCGTAGGGTAAGCATCAACTATGCTTCCCGCGCAGTGTCACTCGGGGGATGGAAGGAAATCCCATCTGTGAAGAGCCGCTCTCAGCATATGTCCGTGCCGACTAGGCCAGGGGAGCCAGGCCTTCCTTTCCTTCCTCCTTCCACTCTGGCCACAGGCACGCCACCGCATCCTCCAACAGGTCCCGCCAGCCACCTCTGACCCAGGGCCAGGAAATGATTATTCCTTTCCCTTCCCCTGTGCTCCTCTGCCCTCCCCTTTCATCTTCCCAGCCTGCCTTCTAGATAGAGCGGGGAGAGAGTCTCCTCCCAAGGCTGCAGTGAGGCCTGTAGGTATCTGCGTAAGAGCTCAGGCTCTGGGACCAGACCACCTTGGTTTACTATAGCTTTGTCCCTTCTCCAGCTCTGAGATCTTGTCCCCTTCACAGAACGAGGGGCAGGGGCCCGTCCCTCATTTGTAGTTGTGAGAGTTGAATGACATGGGGCACAAAAAGTGCTGGCTCAAAGCCCATGTGCACATCTTAGCCATTGTTTTTGTTGTTGTTGCTGTTTGTTTTTGAGACAGTCTCGCCCTGTCGTGGAGGCTGGAATGCGGTGGTTCGATCTCAGCTCCCTGCAACCTCCGCCTCCTGGGTTTAACTGATTTTCCTGCCTCAGCCCGAGTAGCTGGGATTACAGACACTCGCTACCACACCCAGCTAATTTTTTTTTTTTTTTAAGACAGTCTCCTCGCTCTGATGCCCAGGTTGGAGTCCAGTGGAGTGATCTCAGCTCACTGCAACCTCCGCCTCCCGGGTTCAAGCGATTCACCTGCCTCAGTCTCCTGAGTAGCTGGGATTACAGGCATGTGCCACCACGCCTGGCTAATTTTTGTATTTTTAGTAGAGATGGGGTTCCACCATGTTGGTCAGGCTGGTCTCAAACTGCTGACCTTGTGATCCACCTGCCTCAGCCTCCCAAAATGTTAGGATTACAGGCATGAGCCACCAAGGCCAGGAGAATTTTTTGTATCTTTAGTGGAGATGGGGTTTCACCATGTTGACCAGCCTGGTCTTGAACTCCTGACCTTGTGATCCACCCACTTTGGCCTCCCAAAGTGCTGGGATTACAGGTGTGAGCCACTTCACCCAGCCCTAGCCATTGTTATTAATGCTTGTATTAAAGGTCAGAGCCCAGTATTCTGAAGGGAAACCCTCAAGCCCAGTCACTGGGGTTACCGCCTCAGAGATGCACTGCTCACGGCCTCTGCCACGATTCCTTCCCACTGCCTGAGCACTCACAGGCCCCAGTGATCCCTCCCAGGGCCTTCAGTTGGGCCAGACACCTCCATTCTCCATATACAGTGGATTTCCAGGAAAGGGACTGAGGGGAGGGGTGGAGGAGGTGTCATTTATTCCTTCATGCCGCAGGAATCAGAGCAGGAGGCCTGTGCCAACAAGCAAAGCCTCAGTTTAGGGATGAGTAGTGCAGTGCCAGGAAGGACACCAGACTGGCAGACCCCTCCACCTGTCTGAGCCTCAGTGTCCTGGGCCGTCCAATGGGGATAATAGTCCCACATCACAGGCAGCGTAAATCACCATCTGAGCAGTGAACTGCTGTCCAGATGTTGGTGCCTGCTGTGATTCTCCACAGGAGAGAGAAGCGGGAAGCTAGGATCCGAGGCTGGGATCCGAGCCAAGACTGGGACAGAAAGTAGGTAAGGGGGATCCTGAAGGCCTGGGTGGGGAGGGACTGCTGTGCACTTTTGCCTGAGGGGCTCCTGACACCCACTGCTGTTGCCAGGCAGACTTCCCCACCTGGCTTTTAGTCGGAAGGAGAAGTCAGAAGTGGTTGCTGTTGCCATAGCAGTGAGACTGGTTTTCATCAGAATTTCCTTCCTGGGAGAATCGGCGCAAGGAGCTGCCACTGAATAAGTCAGGGAATTGGATTTTTTTCTCCTCCCACGAGGTCACATGAAGAGTGGCCTCAGACAGGACAAATGACCCCCAGACTCCTTCCAGATGCTGACTGGGAACACGAGACTCCCCACCATAGGTGCTTAACGCCTCCAGCATGATGTTGGCCCTTGGGGCCACTGGAGGGCTTAGTGTCCCCTTCCCAGCCCCAGGCTGCTTTCCCTGTTCGGGCCACAGGGCACAACAGCCCCTCCAGCCCTTCCCTTTGGTGTCGCTCCCTCCCATTCCCCCAGCTCTAGCCACCTGGGTCCTTTCCAGCCCCTCCTATTATGCCTGTCTCCTTCCCTCCACCAAACCTTTGCACAGGCACTCACCTCTGCCTGAATCTCCCTCCCTTTCCTCCTTATCCTGTTACCGCTTCCTTCAGGTCACTTCCTCCTGGAAGTCCTCCTTGACCACTCCCATCATAGCTCTTCTCCTTGGCACCCTTCCTTCAGAGCACCGAGCACAACAGGGATGGGCTCGTGCACACACACACATGCACACACTCATGCATGCACATGAGTACACACATGCATACATACGTGTGCACACATATATGTGCATGCGCACACACACAAAAACACTGAATGTAAACTCTCTGAGGCCAATATTAGTTTCTTTTTTTTAAGTTTTATTGAGATGTAATTCACATACCATAAAATTGTTCTGTTTTAAAGTGTATAATTCAGTGGTTTTCAATGTATTCATAAAGTTGTGCAGCCATCACCACTGTCTGATTCCTGAATATTTTCATCTCCTAAAAAGAGATTCCCAAACCCATTAGCAGTCACTCCCACTCCCCCTTGCCATCAGCCACTGGCAACCACTAATCTACTTTCTGTCTTTCTGGATTTGCCTGCTCTGGACATTGTGTGTAAGTGGAATCGTACAATAGGTGATCCTTTGTGACCGGCATCCTTCACCTAGCAAAATGTTTCAAGGGTCATCCACGTTGTGGCAGGTGTCAATACTTCATTCCTTCTTATGGCTTAATAAGATTCCATTGTTTGGATATATCACTTCTTAAATTTTTATTTTATTAATTTATTTTATTTATTTTGTTTTGTTGTGTTTTTTTGAGACAGGGGCTCACGCTGGTCCAGGCTGGAGTGCAGTGGTGTGATCACGGCTCACGGCAGCCTCAACCTCCTGGGCTCAAGCAATTGCAGTCCTTATGCCTCAGCCTCCCAAGTAACTGGGACTATAGGTGTGCACCACCATACCCAGCTAATTTTTAAATTTTTTGTAGAAACAAGGCCTCCCTGTATTGCCCAGGCTGGTTTTGAATTCCTGTCCTCCAGGGATCCTCCCACCTCACCCTCTCAAAGTGCTGGGATTGCAGGCGTGAGCCACTGCACACGGCTTGAATTGCATTTTTTCATCCATTCATCAGGTGATGGACATGGGGCTGTTTCCGCTTTTTGGCTGCCATAAATAATGCTCTCTGAGCATTTGTGTACAAGCTTTGTGTTAACTTTGTTTTCACTTCTCAGGTGTAGACACCTAGGAGTAGACATGCAGGGCCGCCTGATCATTCTGTTTAACTGTTTGAAGAACTGGCCCATTTTCCACAGCAGCCACACCATTTTCCATTTCCACCAGCAATGCATGGGAGTTCCAGTTTCTCTGCATCCTCATCAACATTTGTTGCTATCTGCCTCTCCTATTAGAGCCACCCTAGTGGGTGTGAAGTATCTCACACTTTTGATTTGCATTTCCCAAATGACTATTTTGAGCTTATTTCTATGTGCCTGTTACCCACTTGTATACCTCTTTTGAGAAATTTCTCTTCAAATCCTTTGTCCATTTTAAATTGAGTTGTTTATCTATTTACTGGTGAACTGCAGAAGCTTATATATTCTGGATTTTGGACACTTATTAGATGTATGATTTGCAAACAGTGTCACATTGTATGGGCTGACTTTTCACTGCCTTTTTTTTGTACCTTAACAACTTTGTCAGTGCAACTTTTCACTTTCTTGATGGTATCCTTGATATACTAATGTTTTTCAAAAAAAGAAAAATGAAGCTTTTTTCATTTTTATGGCTGGGCATAATGGCTTATGCCTGTAATCCCAAAGCTTTGAGAGGCTGAGGTGGGCAGTTTGCTTGAGCTCAGGAGTTCGAGACCAACCTGGGCAACATGGCGAGACCCCGTCTCTACCAAAAATCCAAAGAGTGGCTGGGTTTGGTGGTGTGCACTTGTGGTCCTAGCTACTCTAGAGGCTGAGGTGAGATCACTTGTGCCTAGGAATCGGAGGTTTCAGTGAGCCAAGATTATAGCACTGCATTCCAGCCTGGGTGACAGAATGAGACCGTATTTAAAAAAAAAAAAAAAAAAAAAAAAAAACCTGTTACCTAATCCAAAGTCATGCAGATTTATACCTATGGTTCCTTCTAATGAGCTATAGCTTTAGCTCTTACATTTAGCTTTTTGACCTGTTCTGACTTAATTTTTGTCTATGATGTGAGGTAGGAGGGCAGCTTTATTCTTTTGCATACGGGTATTCAGTTGTCCCAGCACCATTTGATGAAAAACTACGCTTTCTCCGTTGAATGGTCTGGCACCCTTGTTGAAAATCACTTGACAACAGACGTATGGATCTGGTTTGGATGTATTTCTTTTTTTGTTTATCTACATGTCTGCCCTACGCTAGTACCACACTGTTTTGATAACTGTAACTTTGTCATTGTAAGCTTTGAAATCAGGAAGTGTGAGTCCTAAAACTTTGTTCTTTTTCAAGATTATTTGGTTATTTGGAGTGTATGTATTTCTTTTTTTATTTAGATGGAATCTTGCTCTGTCACCCAGGCTGGAGTGCAGTGGCACGATCTCTGCTCACTCCAGGGTTCAAGCGATTCTCCTGCCTCGGCCTCCTGAGTAGCTAGGACTACAGGCGAGCACCACCACGCCTGGCCAAGATTCTACATATTTCCATATGAATTTTTTAAGGCCAACTTATACATTTCTGGAAAAAAAATAGTAGTTGGAATTTTGATAGAGAGTGCATTGAATCTGTAGACCAATTTGGGGAGTATCACCATTTGAACAATATCAAGTCTCTCAACCCATGAATTTAGGTCTTTAATTTCTTCAATCGTGTTTTGTTTACAGTGTACAGGTCATGCACTTCCTTGGTTAAACTTCTGCTAAGCATTTTCTTCTTCTTGATGCTATTGTAAATGAAATTGTTTTGTTAATTGTATGTTTAGATTGTTCATTGCTAGTGTGTAGAAATTCAAGCGATTTTTGCATATTGATCTTGGACTGCAGCCTTGCTGACCTAAATTAGTAGCTCTAGTAGTTTTTTGTGGATTCTTTAGGTTTTTTTCTACATTCAAGATCGTGTCATCTGCAATTAGCAAATAGTTTTACTTCTTCTTTTCCAGTGTGGATGCCTTTGATTTCTTTTTCTTGCCTAATTGTCCTGGCTAGAACCTCCAGCAGTGTTGAGTAGCAGTGATGAGGGCGGACATCCCTGTCTTGTTCCTGATCTTAGGGGGAAAGCTTTCAGTCTTTTACTATTAAGTATGACGTCAGCTGTGGGTTTCCTGTAGATGCCCTTCACCAGGTTGAAGAAGTTCATTTCTCTTTCTATTTTGTTGAGTGTTTCTGTCGTGACAGGGGCTGTGTCTGCTTTTGCCTTCGTCCACTGCTTTGTCTCCATTGTCTAGTGTTATGATTGACATCCAATAAATATGTATTGGTTGGACAAATCAAATAAGAATGAAGAGGACTCACAATGGCCAGTGGAGCCCAGGCTTTCGAGGCCCCTCCTTCAGGGATTCTAAATGTCCATGTCCCTGACTTCAAGGTTGGACCCTTTCTCCTTACTCACCCCTCTCAACCTTCCCCTGACCTGACACACAGACTTGGATTCTGTTAGAAATGTTCTCCATTTCAGATGAGGAAACAGGCTTGGCTGTGTTGACTGACCTACTATTAGGTTTGGTGCAAAAGCAATTGCGGTTTTTGCCATTGAAAGTAATGGCAAACTGTTTTGCCATTACTTTCAATGGCAAAAACCGCAATTGCTTTTGCACCAAACCTAATAGCTATGTGGCCTGTGGGTATGTCTGGCTTCTCAGGTTGCAGTTCTTGTACCTGCTGGCCTGGGAGAAGGAGGGTGCTAAGCTCTAAGAGATCCATTACTATGACAATGCAGGCTGGGCACGGTGGCTCATGCCTGTACTCTCAGCACTTTGGGAGGCTGAGGTGGGTGGATCACAGGATCAAGAGATCGAGACCATCCTGGCCAACGTGATGAAACCCCATCTCTACTAAAAAATTATGAAAATTAGCCGGGTGTGGTGGCACACACCTGTAGTCCCAGCTACTCAGAAGGCTGAGGCAGGAGAATCGCTTGAACCTGGGAGGCGGAGGTTGCAGTGAGCCAAGATCATGCCACTGCACTCCAGCCTGGCAACAGAGCGAGACTCTGTCTCCAAAAAAAAAAAAAAAAAAAAAGACATAATGCATCTCTGCAGAGCGTCATTCTACCCTGAGCTTGGTGAGCATGAACTAAGAAGGAGCCTCTATTTCACAGTAGAATGCTGGATAATGAGTATTCTATTCTTTCTTTTTTCTTTTTTTAATAAGACAGGGTCATACTCTGTCACTCAGGCTGGAGTGCAGTGGCCCAACAATAGCTCACTGCAGTCTCAACCAACCTCCTCGTTTCAAGGAATCCTCTCACCTCAGCATCCTGAGTTGCTAAGACTACAGTCATGTGCCACCACATCTGGCTAATTTTTTTTCTTTCTTTCTTTTTTTTTTTTTTTTTAGAGACAGGATCTCACTGTCACCCAGACTGGAGGGTAGTGATGCAGTCACAACTCCCTGCAACCTTGACCTCCCAGGCTCAAGTGATCCTCCCACCTCAACCTCCAGAGTAGCTGGGACCACAGGCACACACCACTATGCCTGGCTACTCTTTTTATTTTTTGTAGAGACAGGGGTCTCACTATGTTGCCCTGGTCCCAAACTCCTGGGCTCAAGCAGCGCTGCAACAGCTTCTTAAAACATTGGAATTGCAGGCGTGAGCCATCATGCCTGGCTATGGATATTCTTTGAGGATAAAACAGAGTTCTAGGAGACTCCCTTTTCTGCATGAGGCTCCCTGGAGGTGGACTGTGCTGTTGGGGTGCTCAGCCAGGAGAGGGGTAGAGGCTGCACTCTGCTGGGCCGCTGTTTTTTATTTTTTGTCTTTTGTTTTTTTTGAGACAGTTTCACTCTAGTTGCCCAGGCTGGAGTGCAATGGCGCAATCTCAGCTCACTGCAACCTCCATCTCTCGGATTCAAGCGATCTCCTGCCTCAGCCTCCTGAGTAGCTGAGACTACAGCCACCCACCACCACGCCCAACTAATTTTTGTGTTTTTGGTAGAGATGGGGTTTCACCGTGTTGCTTAGGCTGGTCACGATCTCTTGACCTCAGGTGATCCACCTGCCTGTGCCTCCCAGAGTGCTGGGATTACAGGCATGAGCCACTGCACCCAGCCTGGGCTGCTTTTCTTAGCCCGGTCTTGGCCCAGTGGGATGGTTTTCCTGTTCAAGCCACAGAGGGTATCTTCCCTGTTAGGGGAGAGCTTCATGGCTCTCAGGATATCAGTTATCCCATTGGATCCATTCCTACCACCTGGGAGGCTAGAAGGGTAGGAGTTGTAGTGCCCATTTTACAGATGAGGAAACTGAGGTCCTGGAAGGTCAAGGGTGATTTGCCCAAGGCCTCAATATCATAACTCTCAGAGACCGACAGCATGTTATAGACCCACACCAGAGTGTGGCATAGAACAGGAACAACCAGAATTCCTGAAAGTCAGGAGGTTTGTTTAACACCTCTGCTGTAGACAAGGGCTGACGCTCTCAAAGGCTGGGACAGCTTCAAGGGAGCATTTTGAGAGAGCCCTGTGGCCTAGCAAGCAGTGCACTTACATCAGAGGTTTCCAGTGGCCCCTGTATGCACCTGTGGGGGCCACATAGACCTTGGGTTAATTGCAGGGTCCTGTGAGCTTTGATGTCTCTGTGCCTGGGACCCCCACCCCCAGGGGTGCTATGAAGGCAGGCAGGTCGCCCTGCTTGATAGGGTAGCAAAGGCCTGTGGGTAGGACTTCTGCATTTTGTCTCATTAGCAAGGAAGAAAGGCTTCTGGAGAGAATGAAAGAAACCTTCACGAAAGGAAGCTGGGAACGAGAAAGCTGCTGTGGAGGCAGAGCTCCATCAGAACACAAGTTTCCATAAGTAGGGGGTGGAAGAAAGAATTGGACTCAGAGGAGACGAAAGAACGGCATGTGTTGGGTGCTTCTTCTGTACCAGACATCATGCTTTGCGTCCTTTTATGTCACAAAGACTCTGAGGTTTTATTCTTTTCCTTTTTATAGATGAAGAAATGGGCTTCGGGAGATTTAAACACTTGCCAGAGGTCACACGGCCAGTAAATGATGGAGTGGGGATTTGAACAGAACATATCTCAGCCATCATCAGTGGCATGAGTGGATCCACTGGGAGGATTTCTGGTTCCAGCAGTGCAGGGAGTTAGGCCACAGCGGTGATGCTTTGGGAGCCCAGCAGCTGTCTGTGGACCAGACGAACCAGTGGAGAAACCACCTGAGTCTGGCAGACAGACTCTAGAGCCTGCAGATCTGTGTTCCTGCCTCTACCACGGCCTGGCTGTGTGACCTGGGATCTGTTACATCACCTTCCTGGGCCTCAGTATCCATATATGTAAAATGACACTTCTTCAAGAGGTGACAGGAGGCTGGGCGCGGTGGCTCACGCCTGTAATCCCAGCACTTTGGGAGGCCGAGACGGGTGGATCACGAGGTTAGGAGTGCAAGACCAGCCTGACCAAGATGGTGAAACCCCGTCTCTACTAAAAATACAAAAATTAGCTGGGCATGGTGGCGGGAGCCTGTAATCCCGGCTACTCAGGAGGCTGAGGCAGAGAACTGCTTGAACCCAGGAGGCGGAGGTTGCAGTGAGCTGAGATGACGCCACTGCATTCCAGTCTGGGTGACAGAACAAGACTCTGTCTCAAAAAAACAAAACAAAACCAGGAGTTGACAGGAGAACATGAAATGACATCAAGCAGCGTATACAGGGTGGGCTCAGTGCAAATCCCCAGAGGGTGGGCAGTGTCAGTTTCAGTCCTTGTCCTCTTCCTTGGGCTTGTGTAATTGGACACTTGAAGTTGGTCTCTGTGTCACCATAGACTGGGCACCACTCAAGGTCAGGGCAGGGGCTATTCCTCTTCGCACCCATGAATGCTTCATGGGCAAAGGAGAACAAGAGTGGGGCAGGGAGACCAGCTGAGCCAGGCAGTTGCCGGGCTGCTTGGGGATGAGTGGGCGAAAATACCACCTGGCCTCAAAGTGACCTGCACATTAGGACAACTGTGATCCCTGCTCCTTCAGAACATGAGTCCTCTGTATGGGCAACACAGGCCCAGAGGCTGCACTACAGAGAACAGTCATCATAGCTAACACTTACGTGGCTGTGAAGCAGGCAGTGTTTGGAACATTTGACACAGATTCCCTCACTTAAGCCTCACAACATCCCCTTGAAATTGGTACTGTTGTCATCATCTCCATTTTACAAATGCCTAGTAAATGAGAGCCAGGATTTGAAATTAAAGAACAGAGAGATGAAGTAACTTACTGAAGGTCACACCGCTAATAAGTGTTAAAGATGGGATTCAAACCCAGATAGTTTGGCTCCTAAGCCACACTTTTTTTTTTTTTTTT
The DNA here is from genome assembly GCF_001604975.1 of Cebus imitator. Classification (NCBI taxonomy): domain Eukaryota; kingdom Metazoa; phylum Chordata; class Mammalia; order Primates; family Cebidae; genus Cebus; species Cebus imitator. The sequence continues at coordinate 8,775,494 of NW_016107366.1, read as the reverse complement.
TTTTAAGAGACGGGGTCTTGTTGTCTTGCCCAGGCTGGAGTGCAGTGGCTATTCACAGGCACGATCCCCCTACTGATCAGCACGGGAGTTTTGACCTGCTCCGTTTCCGACCCGGGCCAGTTCACCTCTCCTTAGGCAACCTGGTGGTCCCCCACTCCTGGGAGGTCACCATATTGATGCCGAACTTAGTGCAGACACCCAATCGGCATAGCACAATACAGCCCAGAACTCCTGGACTCAAGAGATCCTCCAGCCTCAGCCTCCCGAGTAGCTGGGATTACAGGCACCTGCCACCGCGCCTAGCTAGGCCACACTTTTAACTTCTATGGTATACAATTTCTTGGGGAACAAGCAGCAAGAATCTGACCGTGGTATAAAACCAATGATTTAATAATTATCCCAGTAATGGTACATGTGGGCACAGCACTTTACAGTTTAAAAAGCACATATAGCCAGGCATAGTGGCTCACACCTGTAATCCCAGCACTTTGGGAGTCTGAGGTGGGCAGATCACTGGAGGTCAGGAGTTCAAGACCAGCCTGGCCAACATGAAAAAACCCAATCTCTTTTTTTTTTTTTTTTTGAGACGGAGTTTCACTCATGTTACCCAGGCTGGAGTGCAATGGCGCGATCTCGGCTCACCGCAACCTCCGCCTCCTGGGTTCAGGCAATTCTCCTGCCTCAGCCTCCTG
>NW_016107366.1:8769127-8773692 GCF_001604975.1 Cebus imitator | reverse complement strand
TGTTGACCAGGATGGTCTCGATCTCTTGACCTCGTGATCCACCCGCCTCGGCCTCCCAAAGTGCTGGGATTACAGGCTTGAGCCATCGCACCCGGCCCGTCATTTTTATTTTTTTGAGACAAGAGTTTCGCTCTTGTTGCCCAGGCTGAAGTGCAATGGCATGATCTCGACCCACTGCAACCCCTGCCTCCTGGGTTCAAGCGATTCTCCTGCCTCAGCCTCCTGAGTAGCTGGGACTACAGGCTCGTGCCACCACACCCCACAATTTTTGTATTTTTAGTAGAGACCAGGTTTCATCATATTGGTCGGGCTGGTCTCAAACTCCTGAACTCAGGTGATCCTCCCGCTTTGGCCTCCCAAATTGCTGGGATTACAGGCATGAGCCGCTGCACCCGGCCTAAACCGGAGAGTTTAAATTGCTCATCTGGGCCAGGCGTGGTGGTGGGCTCCTGTAATCCCAGCTATTCGGGAGTCTGAGGCAAGAGAATCATGTGAACCTGGGAGGCAGAGGTTGCAGTGAGCCAAGATCGCGCCATTGCACTCCAGCCCAGGCGACGGTGCAAGACTACGTCTCAAAAAAAAAAAAGCTTGTCCAATCCATGATAATTGATTGAACACTTAATGTGCAAAGTCATTCATTCACATTACCTCAGTAATCCTCCCACAAATCGAGGAGGTAGATATTATTGTTCCCATTTTACAGTTGAGGAAACTGAAGCACCAGGAGGTGACTTTCCCAGATCCTACAACTTATGAGAGCTGGGACTCACCTCCAGGCCTGCCTGAACTGATAATTACCAGGCTCTCCAGCAGCCTCACTCCAGTGGTGGGCGGACGTTACCTCCTGCTTGTTTTCGTTCTGGCCTTCCCTTCATCATTTCCATCCCTCTAGCCACTCCTGAAATTCTGAATGCTGCCTTAATTCATTCTCTCTATCTAAGTACCCGCTTCATTAAGGTGCTTTCTGCCATGAGTTTTTGGCTTAATTATGTGGTGTTGTTCATTGTACTTAGTCGGGGAATCTGATTAATCACCATTTTATTTGCCCAAATGTTCATTTATCTGCAGTTGGTGTCTCCTGGGAGAACCTTGGTTTTGCTGAGCTGCCCTGCCTGGATTATCTTCCCCTCCACCCCTGTCTTAAGTGCTTCTCTTTGGAGGGCACCTTCTTTCCAGGCCTTGGCTGCCACTCTGGAGCCTGCCGGGGTCCCAGCATCTGGAAGATGGGACTGGGAATGCCTCAGTAGTTTAGACATGGGGACACGGGCAGAGGTAGAGTAGGAATTGACAAGAAGATGGGAGTCCTGGAAGAGTGGGACCTCAGGCATGGAGGATTCTGAACCCTGTCCTCAGCTTGCCAAGAAAAGCCTCAGCATCCCCACCTGGCCCCCCATTTCCAGCCCATCCTCCTCCTGCAGCCAGAGAGCACGGCACCCAAAGCACCCAGCTTCCCTGTCTCCTAGGGACCAACAGAATAAAGCCCTGGGTCAAAGGTCCAGCCACATCTCTTCCCCCCCACCCCTCATTTCATTCATCCAGAGCTACCCCAGGCCTCCAAGCTGTCCATACCCTCTCCATATCATCTGACCAACTTGTCCCAGTTTGCCCAGGACTTTTGGAACTTGTCCCTGAAAGTGCTGTGCTCCGAGAAACCCTATGGCCTCAGGCACACTGGGATGGTTGGTCACCTGCAGCTCAGGGTCACCCACAGTCTCAGGCAGACTCATGCGGACATGCTAATTTGTCCCCATCAGTTTCGTCTTTGAATGTCTTCTTTTCTTATAAAAATATTACTTTTCAGCCAGGTGTGGTGATGCTCGCCTGTAATCCCAGCACTTTGGGAGGCCGAGGGAGACGAATTACTTGAGGTCAGGAGTTCGAGACCAGCCTGGCCAACATAATGAAACCCCCTACTAAAAATACAAAAATTAGCTGGGCATGGTGGAATGCACCTGTAATCCTGACTACTTGGGAGGCTGAGACAGGAGAATCACTCGAACCTGGGAGGCGGAGGTTGCAGTGAGTCGACATTGCGCCACTGCTCTCCAGCCTGGGCAACGAGTGAAACTCCATCTCAATAAATAAAAAGAAAGAAAGGGCTAGTGTACAAAGCTGGTAGCCTCCAGCTTCTTTATTTTATTTTTATTTTTTTTGAGACAGAGTCTCGCTCTGTCACCCAGGCTGGAGTGCAGTGACACGATCACAGCTCACTGCAACTCCACCTCCCAGGTTCAAACAATCCTCCTCCCTTGGCCTCTTGAGTAGCTCGGATTACAGGCACTTACCATCATGCCTGGCTAATTTTTGTATTTTTAGTAGAGACAGGGTTTCACCATGTTGGCCAGGCTAGTCTTGAACTCCTGACCTCAGGTGATCCACCTGCCTCAGCCTCCCAAACTGCTGGGATTACATTTGTGAACCACCACGCCCAGCCTGCCTCCAGCTTCTAATTCACTTCCGGTCCGAAACCAGAGATGGGGGAGGGGAAGGGCTGGTGGGAGGCTGCGACACCAGAGGAGCAGCCTCTGTCTGGCTCCTTCAGGATTTCTGGGCCAGTGAAAGGGGCCAGCACCCCAGGCAGAAGGCAAGGAACTCCAGGAATGGAGACTGGGGACTGGCCTGGGTGTGGTGAGGCCTGGGATTGGGAAGGAATTTAGGAAACCCCTCAGTCCTCTCAGCATCACAGTGAGGTGGGCATCCTGTCCCCCTCTCTAGGGAAGAAACTGAGTCACAGAGAGTCACTGGCCTGCAGACCGGCCTCTGCACTGCTCCAGATTGCTTCCCACTGTGGCCCACGGCGGCTTGGACCAGATGGTCCGTGAGAAGATAGGCCAATAGGATGAAGTGACTTTGGATTATTTTTTTTTTTAGATGGAGTCTTGCTCTTACTGCAAACTCTACCTCCCAGTTCAATCAATTCTCTGGCCTCAGCCTCCCGAGTAGCTGGGACTACGGGCATGGGCCACCGTGCCCAACTAATTTTTGTATTTTTAGTAGAGACAGGGTTTCACCATGTTGGCCAGGATGGTCTCGATCTCTTGACCTTGTGATCTGCCCACCTTAGCCTCCCAAAGTGCTGGGATTACAGGTGTGAGCCATTGCACCCAGCTTCATTTTTTTTAAGACTTCCCTTTGGTAGCACCCTGGGCCGTTTGGCCCAGGATTTATGCAAATTAGTGTAGATATATTCTAATTAGATCACTACCAGGCACTTTCTTCTAATGGAGCTGCCAGCTCAGAGGTGTAGTGGGTTAGATCTGCCCAGAAGGGGCCTGCAGAGCCCCCCAGCTGGGGAAGGGGTGGGGACGGGTCAGCGGTCTCTGAGATGAGGGGTGGGGTTGCCATGGAGATAGAGGCCAGGCCCCTGTGCTGCCTCTTGACAAGATGGGAGCTGGCCAGATCAGTTGCATCCTGGGCCTCCCCAACAGCTCCAAGCTGGTCTCTGAGGGCTAATGATGCAGAAGGTGAGCAGATGCTCCCCAGCTCCCCGGGCCCCAGCGGAGGTAGAGGGCTGGTCCGCAGCAGGAGGGTGTGCAGACAGGCAGATGGCAGTCAGGGGATTGGGGGCCCGGGACCTGTCCTGAGGAGGAGGAAGATTACCCCTCCAGAATGGAAGGCACCTCCAGCAGCGCCGTAAAGGGTGAGATTCCCAAATGCCGGGGCATGCAAACAGGCTGGGCAGCCTCAGGGAGCACAGTGGTAGGATGTGGTAGAAAAGAGCAAGGGCGTGGCCCCAAGACGGGTTGGAGTCAGCTCTTCTGCATCCCCTTGGGCAAGCCTGCCACTGCTCTGGGTCTCAGTTTCCTCATTTAAAAGAAGGGGTAAGATTAAGAGGTGTGACAGGAGCATGAGGCTTATAGACAGCGAGCCTCTGTGAGGTATCCTAAGATAGACCCCTTGAGGGAGGTTCCTGATCTCCTGGGAGGTTTGTTTTGTTTTGTTTCCTAATGGGACAGGTGTTACCGGTGTCTGCTGAGGAGGGAAAGGGTGGGACTCTCATCCCCAGGGGGGCAGGAACTGGGTGCGGTGTATTCAACGCTGTGTTCTTGGGATTTAGCATGCAAGAGGCACTCAAGGAAGGTCTGCAGGACGAATACATGTTATGTGCTCAGAATAGTGTCTAGACCAAATAGGAGATTAATAAATGTGGCTGGGCGCAGTGGCTCACTCCTGTAATCCCAACACCTTGAGAGGCCAAGGCAGGGAAGGATCACTCGAACTCAGGAGTTCCAGACCAGCCTGCAATATAGTGAGATCCTTGTCTCTACAAAAGATTTTTTAAAATAGCCAAGTGTGGGTGGCACATGCCTGTAGTCCCAACTGCTCAGGAGGCTGAGGCTGCAGTGAGCCCTGATCAGTCCACTGCACTTCGGCCTGAACAACAGCGAGATCTTGTTTCAAAAAGAGAGAGAGAGAGAGAGAGAGAGAAGGAGACTTCAGGTGCTCCAACTTTGTTGTAAGAAATTCCAGAACTATGGGCCGGGCGCGGTGGCTCAAGCCTGTAATCCCAGCACTTTGGGAGGCCGAGGCGGGTGGATCACGAGGTCAAGAGATCGAGACCATCC
>NW_016107366.1:8755912-8768272 GCF_001604975.1 Cebus imitator | reverse complement strand
GGGGGGGGGGGCCCAGGAAGGCATCTTCACAGGTCCCTATGCACCGGGTGTGGTGGCTCATGACTGTAATCCCAGCACTTTGGGAGGCCAAGCTGGGTGGACCACTTAAGGTCAGGAGTTTGAGACCAGCCTGGCCAACACGGTGAAACCCCGTCTCTACTAAAAGTATAAAAATTAGCCAGGCTTAGTGGCAGGCACCTGTAATCCCAGCTGCTTAGGAAGCTGAGGTGGGAGAATCACTGGGGAGGGGAATCTTGTGGAGAAACCCCCATCATCAGCTCACCAGCTCCCAGAGGACGGTGGTCTCTGTCTCCAGACTTGAGCTCTCTGAGGCAGGACGCCATCCTGTTCACTGCCATATGCCCAGGGCCTGGCACATAGTAGGTGCTCAAGAAATATTTGTTCAATGAATTGAGTCCGTATCCCTACTGGGCCCATCTTCTTTGGCAGTGTCAAAGACCACTTGGTCTCTGTGACCATTCCTTTTAATCTCATGTTGAGTTGAATCTTATTTCAACTCATGCTCAAATGGCATTGACCTCAGAGGGACCCCTGGAGACAGGGAGATGGGGGCAGAGCTTGGGGAGAGAGAGAAGACCTTCCCCTCAGGCAGATCACTGCCCGCTCTGCTGTGGGCTTGCTCACCTCCCTAATGAGGGGGTTGGGCCAGCGGATCTCAGGGGTCCTTCCAGCTCTGTCATCTGCAGCTTTCGTCCCACTCCCTCATTTCACGGATGAGGGGTTGAGTCGAGTTTAATTTTGTCAGCTGCCTCAGAAATCCACTGGGAAAAGGAGGGCCTGAGGTTGGGGATGCAACAAAAGCTGTTGCCAGCTACTGAGCACCCTGTGTGCCAGACACCCGGCTGGCTGCGAGCTTTACGTTCACCGTCTGAATCCTCAGGACATTTGACTAATGAGGAAACTGAGGCTCAGAGGGGGAATAACTTGCCCAAGGTCACACAGTGAGTCAGTGAGAACTGGGGCTGGAACTCAGGTCTCCGTGTCCTTAAAGGGAGAGCTCGTCCCTCAGTGAACCAAAGTCACTAAGAGAAACAGAGCCAGGCTGGACCAAAGCTTTCTGCAGAAACTTCAGCCGCTCTTCCCTCCTCTTTCCCCAGACAGGCTGACTTCGGTATCTAAGGCCTATGGCGACATGGCTGGAATTTTGGCCAGGAAAGTAGTTGACTTTCAGAACTGGCTGGCAAGGGTTGGGCACGAGAGACTTCTGATGGGTTCGGTGGCCCTGAGCCTGGCCCCTACCCTGCCTTCTCCCCCAGCCAGCTTCCTGGGGCTAGGGTGGGCCCATCTGCATTATTCAGCCCTTGTCCCCCACCCTCCACATTGTGTTGGGCTCCTGGGGTTGGCGTCTAGACAGACAAGAGCATCCTACTGAGAACAGAGGCAGCCCTGACTCGGGACTGAAGGTTCCCATGGCAACAGCATCCCCCTACAGCTGGCAGCTACCTGATAAATAAATAATTAGGGGTGGGGGTGGGGAGCGAAGGGCAGGGGGGAGGGGCAGCAGGGAGCCTCAAGGAGGCCCCACTTGGGAGAGCAGAGGTTCCATTTAGGCTTGAAGTAGGCCGGAGGGCAGGGGGGTTGGCATTGCCAGGTGAGAGAAGGTGGATGGGAAAAAGTGGCCAAATATGAGAGATTTGGGAGCTCTGAGAGCCCTGGCTTAAGGACAGGCTGTCGGAGAAGGGGATGTGGAACGAGTAGGGAGCATAAGGGAGACTGAAACCTTTAGGTTCCTAGCTCAAGCAGCTAGACACATCATGGGGCCCATAACACTGGAAATGGACCAGGTTTGGGCATATGGAGCTCACAGTGAGCCGATCCATAAGTCATGGGTTAGAATGCAGCTGGGGGCTGCACGCGAGCAGGTAGTCACTGAAGCTTGGGTGGGCATGCATTTCCCAGGACAAGTGAGGCATGAAGAGGGCCTGGGATGTAGCCCTTGGGCACTCTGATAGGGGCCTGACTGCTCTAGAACCAGGTAGTAGCCGAGGAAGGTGGCAAATTTGGCTTTAGCACCTGGGTATGCCAAGCACTGCTCTCACCACTGAAAATACGGCAGTGAACCACACAAGCAGAAATTCCTGCCCTCGCAGAGCTTGCCATCCACTGCGGGAGGCACGCCGTCCACTGCTGGAGGCACACCATCACTAAGGAGTAGATAGTGTGTTTGCCAATGATAGGCACGGGCTGGCTCAGTGGCACATTCCTGTAGTTCCAGCTACTCAGGAGGCTGAGGTGGGAGGATGGCTTGAGCCCAGGAGTTCGAAGCTGCAGTGAGCTGTGATCACACCTCTGCACTCCAGCTGGGTGATGAAGCGAGAATCCCATCTCAAAAAAATAAAATATAAAAAGTAAAATACCACCGGGTGTGATGGCTCATGCCTGTAATCCCAACACTTTGAGAGGCCAAGGTGGGGGGATCACTTGAGATTAGGAGTTCTAGACCAGCCTGGCCAACATGGTGAAACCCCATCTCTACTACAAGTATAAAAATTAGCCAGGCTTGGTGGCGGGCACCTGTAATCCCAGCTACTCAGGAGGCTGAGGCGGGGGAATCGCTTGAACCCAAGAGGCAGACATTGCGGTGAGCCGAGATCGCACCACTGCACTCCAGCCTGGGCCACAGAGTGAGACTACATCTCAGAAAAAAAAGAAAAAAGTAAAAAAAAAAATCATAAGCATTGTGGAAAAAATAAAGGAAGGAGGGAAGTAGGGAATTTTGTGGAAAATATAATTTTATTAGACAGAGTCTCGCTCTGTGGCTCAGGCTGGAGTGCAGTGGCGCGATCTCGGCTCCTTACAACCTCCACCTCTTGGGTTCAAGCGATTCTCCTGCCTCAGCCTCCCAAGTAGCTGGGACTACAGGTGCCTGCCAGCATACCCGGCTAATTTTTGTATTTTTAGCAGAGGCGGAATCTCACCATGTTGGCCAGGCTGGTCTCAAACTCCTGACCTCAAATGATCCACCCACCTCAGCCTTCCAAAGTGCTAGGATTACAGGCATGAGCCACTGTGCCTGGCCTATTATTTTTTTTTACTGAGACGGGATCTTGCTATGTTGTCCAGGCTGGTCTTCAACTCCTGGGCTCAAGTAATCCCCCCACCTTGGCCTCCCAAAGTGCTAAGATTACAGGCATGACAGCCATCAAAAACGATGAGTTCGTGTCCTTTGTAGGGACATGGATGAACCTGGAAACCATCATTCTCAGCAAACTGACACAAGAGCAGAAAATCAAACACCACATGTTCTCACTCATAGGCGGGTGTTGAACAGTGAGAACACATGGACACAGGGAGGGGAGCACTACACACTGGGGTCTGTTGGGGGGNCTACACACTGGGGTCTGTTGGGGGGAAACAGGGGAGGGACAGCAGGGGGTGGGGAGTTGGGGAGAGAGAGCATGGGGAGAAATGCCAGATATAGGTGAAGGGGAGGAAGGCAGCAAATCACACTGCCATGTGTGTACCTATGCAACAATCTTGCATGTTCTTCACATGTACCCCAAAACCTAAAATGCAATAAAAAAAAAAGATTACAGGCATGAACCACCGCAGTCAGCCAAATGGTTGTCGTAAACCACTAAGTTTTGGAGTAATTTGCTCAGTATCAAAAGCCAACTGTAGATACAGGAATCAGTCAAGAACCCCTTCTTGGTAGCCCCCTTGTTCAACCTTTATGCTGATATACTTAGAAACAAAGGTGCCAAGATACCTACTGTGTTTGACTGTCCAATATCCCTTCTTTTCGTGACAGAATCCATCTCTCTCTTTTTAAAAAATTTTTGTGGCTGGGCGCGGTGGCTCATGCCTGTTATCCCAGCACTTTGAGAGGCTGAGGTGGGTAGATCACGAGGTCAGGGGACCGAGACTAGCCTAGCTAACACGGTGAAACATGACTCAGTCTCAAAAAAAAATTTTTTTTGTTCGTATTTTTGAGATAGAGTCTCACTCTGTTGCCCAGGCTGGAGTGCAGTGGTGTGATCACAGCTCACTGCAGTCTTGACCTCCTGGGCTCAAGTGATCCTCCTGCCTCAGCCTCTTGAGTAGCTGTGACTACAGGTACATGCCTCCAGGCCCAGCTAATTTTTGTATTTTAAAATTTTTTGTAGAGACAAGGTCTCACTATATTGCCCAGGATGGTCTTGAACTCTTGGGCTCAAGCCATCCCCTCCCTTGGCCTCCCAAAGTGTTAGGATTACAGATATGAGCCGCCATGTCTTGTTCTTGTTTTTTTTTTTTTTTTTTTTCTTCAACTAAGGGTCTCATCTCACCTATATTGCCCAGGCTGGACTTGAATTCTTAAGCTCAAGGGATCCTCCCAAGTAGCTGGGACTCAGGTGCATGCCACCATGCCTGGCTAATTTTGCTTTATTATTATTATGATCATTTCAGACAGTCTCACTCCATCACCAGGCTGGAGTGCACTGGCACAATCTCGGCTCACTGCAACTTCTGCCTTCCGTGTTCAAGCAATTCTCCTGCCTCAGCCTCCCGATAGCTTGGATTGCAGGCATGCACCACCACACTTGGCTATTTATTAATTTATTTTTGAGACGGAGTTTCGCTCTTCTTGCCCAGGATGGAGTGCAATGGGGCGATCTCGGCTTACTGCAACATCCACCTCCTGGGTTCAAGCTGGGATTACAGGCATGTAATTACTGCCACATGCCCAACTAATTTTGTATTTTTAGTAAAGACGGGGTTTCTCCATGTTGGTGAGGGTGGTCTCGAACTCCTGACCTCAGGTGATCTGCCTACCTCCTCCTCCCAAAGTGCTGGGATTACAGGTGTGAGCCACCGTGCCCGGCCAAATTTTGCTTTAAAGAACCACCTCCTACCACTCTGTCCACATGGCTTGAGTGGGGCTGACTCATTTCTAGTTTCTGGGGTGGGCAGGTAAGCCAGGTCTAGCCAAATAGTCAAAGACAATGATGAATTTAGGGCTAGGCGCTCACCCCGTGCTCTGCCCCTGAGAATCACCCCGGATATTTGCTGGAACAACCGGGACAGAGCTGCTCTCCTGCCAGGATACCTGAATGGGTATCATTCAGCTTGGAGCTGTTGGTGGCTGCCTTGGCCACCTCAGGTGATGGCCTGCCTGAGGAGGAAGCATAGCTAAGAACAGAGAGAGAGTGTGTGTGGGAGGGAGACGAAACGTGCAAGGGAATGTCTTGTGCCATCTTTGAGGTCTCTGGATGTAGCCGTACCTAAAGCTCGTTCTCCCTTTGTCCTGCCGATTTTTGTCGTTTGCAAGAAAGAGTTCTAACTACAACAGAAGAGGAGAGAAGAGGGTCTGGTTGGGGGGGAGGGAGGGAAGATTCAGATAAAGTGAGAGGCTATCAGAAGCCTTTTTCCAGGCAGGGAGGCAGGAGGAGGCAGAGCTGATGCCACCACACAGATGGCAAGGCTTGGGCAGAAACCAAGGAAGCTGCAGGCTTGGGCAAGGTGGTGAGGAAGCCTGGTGGTGTCAGGCCAACTTTGGCACTTACCCACCTGGCATCAGCCTGCCTCTTGTTGGTGACTCCCTTCCCAGGAATCTGCGGATTGTAAAGGTCATCATCTCTCACTGGATACTGCTTGGCAGAAAGGCAGAGCTGGAATCATTATTTCATTTTGAGGAAAGAGAACATGAGGCTTAGAGAGGGGAAGTGACTTGTCCAAGGTCACACAGCAGGTTGGTGGCAGAATAGGCCTTTCTCAGCCACCTGTCCCATCTTGGCATCACCTTTCTCATCTTGGCACTGGTAGGGGAGTTGACAGGTGTAAATTCTCTCCTCTTCGGTTGTAGTTAGTCAAGAGGTGGGAAGTTCTGCCTCCGACTCCTGGGTGACTTTGGGCAGCCCACTTTTCCAGCTGGGTTTGGGGCTCCTTCCATGCATGGAACTCGTTGGACAAGGTAATCTCCAAGGGCCCTTCCAGCCTTGACTTCCATGGTCTGCTGACCTTGGGGAAGAAACTCCACTGTACTCCAGCCTGAGTGATACAGTGAGACTCGGTCTCAAAAAAAAAAAAGTCCACCTAAGAGACGATACCATCTCAACCCCCAAACTGGCGCCCGCTCAAAACCCCTCTGTTCTCTATGACCTTATTGATAGAGAACAGAGATAGTTTTTTGTTTGTTTGTTTTGTGTTGTGTTGTTTTGTTTTGTTTTAAAGCAGCAGCAGATTTGTAGTCACTCAAGCTCAGGTTCAAATTCCAGCTCTGCTGTATGACTTAGGGTAAATCACTTTCCCTCTCTGAATCTGTTTCTTCAACTATTAACAGACAAGATAATTCCTCTCTTGTTTTTTGTTTTGTTTTTTGGGACGGAGTTTCGCTCTTGTTACCCAGGCTGGAGTGCAATGGCGCGATCTCGGCTCACCGCAACCTCCGCCTCCTGGGTTCAGGCAATTCTCCTGCCTCAGCCTCCTGAGTAGCTGGGATTACAGGCACGCGCCACCATGCCCAGCTAATTTTTTGTATTTTTAGTAGAGACGGGGTTTCACCGTGTTGACCAGGACGGTCTCGATCTCTTGACCTTGTGATCCACCCGCCTCGGCCTCCCAAAGTGCTGGGATTACAGGCTTGAGCCACCGTGCCCGGCCGATAATTCCTCTCTTGAGAAGTTGTTGTGGGGGTATGGAGATATCACAGAAACTAACAGACAATTAGAGTTGATAAACAGTGGCTAGTTAATAGAAGGCTTACCAGTCTGAGCTTCTTAGTTTGGCACTGAGGGCCACTCAATCCTAAACACCCCATTAGCTCCTGCCTCCAAGAGTCTGTAACGAGCTGAAGTCCCACCTTCATTTGCCTTTGCCTTATTTTCTATGTGTTTTGAGATGGAATTTTGCTCTTGTTGCCCAGGCTGGAGTGCAGTGGCGTGATCTCAGCTCAATGCAACCTCCACTTCCTGGGTTCAAGCGATTCTCCTACCTTAGCCTCCCAAGTAGCTGGGATTACAGGCATTTGCCACCATGCCTGGCTAATGGCGTATTTTTAGTAGAGATGGTGTTTCACCATATTGGCCAGGCTGGTCTGGAACTCCTGACCTCATGATCAGCCCACCTTGGCCTCCCAAAGTGCTGGGATTACAGGGGTGAGCCACCGCACTCGGCCTATATTTTATTTTATTTATTTTTTAGGAGGAGTTTTGCTCTTGTTGCCCAGGCTGGAGTGCATTGGCACACTTTCAGCTCACCACAACCTCCACCTCTGAGTTCAAGCAATTCTCCTACCTCAGCCTCCTGAGTAGTTGGGATTACAGGCATGCGCCACCACACCCGGCTAATTTTGTATTTTTAGTAGAGACGGTGTTTCACCATATAGGCCAGGCTGGTCTTGAACCCCTGACCCCATGATCCACCCACCTTGGCCTCCCAAAGTGCTGGGATTATAGGTGTGAGCCACTGCACTCTGCCTATTTTTTATTTTACATTTGGAGAAAGTCTTGCACTTTTGCCCAGGTTGGGGTGCAATGTGGTGATCACAGCTCACTGTAACCTCAAATTCCTAGGTTCAGGGCATCTTCCTGCCTCACCCTCCTTAGCAGCTGGGACTACAGGCATGTGCCACTGCGCCTGGGTAATTTTTAAATTTTTTGTAGACATTGGGTCTCACTACATGACCTGGGGTAGTCTTGAACTCCTGGGCTCAAGTGATCTTCCTGCCTTGGCCTCCTAAAATGCTGAGATTACAGACATGAGCCACGGCACCAGGCCTCCCTTTGCCTTTATCCAAGTCCTCCTTAGTCTTCACAGTGCAGCTCAGTTCCCTGCCTTGGTAGGAAGGCCTCCCTGACTGGCTCACAGGGACTGCTCTCTCCACTTGACACGGAGCAGGGGCTCTTCTTACCACTCTCAACACGGCCCTGGCCTTCCTTCATCCTCACGCTCAACAATCATTCACTCATTTATCTACAGTCAGCCAGACCCATGTATTCATCCATCCGACATCTGACAGGTCCTCACCCCGCCAGCGTTCATCACTTATTTATTCACAGAACGTTTAGTCTATGTCAGGCTCTGTGCTAGCTCTGGGATGTAGAGGGAGGAAGCTGTGGCCCCTACCCTTTGGGAACTCAGTACCCCCTTAGTAGAGGAGGGGAACAGGAAATCAGACAGTACAACCTGGGGTAGTCAGAACTATGACCCAGGCCTGAAAAAGGCCACCTCCGATGGTGAGTGCAGATTTAAATATGTCTTTTTTTTTTTTTTTTTTTGAGACAGTCTCACTCTGTCTCCCAGGCTGGCTTGCAGTGGCACACTGTTCATTGCAGCTTCAATCTCCCTAGGCTCAGGTGATCCTCCTGCCTCAGACTCCTGAGTAGCTGGGACTACAGGTACATGCCACCATGCCCAGTTGATTTTTGTATTTTTTTGTAGAGAACGGGGTCTTGCCCTGTTGCCCAGGCTAGTCTCAATACTATCCCGGGCTCAAGTGATCCACCTGCCTTGGCCTCCCAAAGTGTTGAGATTACAGGCGTGAGCTACCATGCCTGGCCCAAATATATATTAATTAATTAATTTGTTTGTTATTTGTTTTTGAGACAAGTCTTGCTCTGTCACCCAGGCTGGAGTGCAGTGGTGCCATCTCAGCTCACTGCAACCTCCACCTCCCAGGATCAAGTGATTCTCCTGCCTCAGCCTTCCCAAGTAACTGGGATAAGGTGCGTACCACCACGCCCTGCTAATTTTTGTATTTTTAGTAGAGTGGGGTTTCACCATGTTGGTCAGGCTGATCTTGAACTCCTCACCTTGTGATCTGTCCGCCTCGGCCTCCCAAAGTGCTGGGATTACAGGTGTGAGCGACCATACCCGGCCCTAAATATATATTTTTTAAAATTTAGATGCAGGCTTGATGTAGTGACTCATGTCTGTAATCCCAGCACTTTGGGAGGCCAAGGCCAGAGGATGGGTTGAGGCAAGGAGTTTGGGACCAGTCTTGGCAACATAGTGAGATCCCATCTCTATTTTTTAAAAAATTCAGATTCACAGAGGGAAAACGCAACATGGCTGACAGCTGCACTCATCTGGAAGACAAGGAGAGGAAAGGGGGTGTCCCAAATGAGTAACTGCACCTACTTCAGTGAAATTTATAAAAACCAAGTATGTACATCTAAATATTTTACCACGTTTTAAGAAGATATAACACTGTCAGTCAATTTTAAAGCTATTATTTTTTATTAGAAAACCAAGTGAAGACCGGATGCAGTGGCTCACGCCTGTGATCCCAGCACTTTGGGAGGCTGAGTCAGGCAGATCATGAGATCAGGAGTTCGAACTCCGCCTCCTGGGTTCAAGCAATTCTCCTGGCCAACATAGTAAAACATGCCCCCCCTTTTTTTTAAACAAAAAATTAGCTGGGTGTGGTGATGGGCACCTGTAATCCCAGCTATTTGGGAGGCTGAGGCAGGAGAATCACTTGAACCCAGGAGGTGGAGTTGGCAGTGAGCCGAGATTGTGCCATTGCACTCCAGCCTGGGTGACAGTGTGAGAATTCATTTATTTTTTATCCAAAAAAATAAAAAAAAAAAGAAAGAAAACCATGTCAAATATTCCAGGACTTGTATAGCAGTTACATGCAGCTAATTAACAATAATACGAGGAATATCTTTCCCACCTTGTTGCATCAGCTCCGAAACACTAATCTGAGAGCCGCGGTGATTGTAAATCATAACCTGCCTTGCTGTGTCTTTGTTACTTAGAAGGGAGGAACTGTGCAGAGGCAACAGCAATCTACTCCTTTGCAAAAACTGCAAATGCATGTGCGCTGAGGGAAAAATTGACTTTGGGGATATTTTTACCTGGTCAGCTGCAAGCCAAGCCAAGATAGCTTCTTGAATCCCTCTCCTAAGTGGGCTGGGATGAAAGTTCCTGGGGGCAGTAGATACAGGCTTCTCCCTGATCTGCCAGGGGAAGGCTGGCCACCACCCTGCCCAGTTGCTTTTTCTAAAATACAGATCTCATCTCAGCTACAAAGAATGAGTTCCCAGAGTGACAGATGAGAACAAGTCACCCAGGCCTCACATCCCTGCCTTCACTGCCATTGATCACAGAGGAAGCCCCACATTCCTGCCCATCAGTCCTCTCTGCCTTTGATCTCTGCTCTCCCCTGACCCAGTTCGCTCGCTTCCTTCCTTCCTTCTTTCCTTCCTTCCTTCCTCCCTCCCTCCATCCCTCCCTCCCTTCCTTCCTTCCTTGCTCTTGCTTCCTCCCTCCCTCCCTCCTTTCCTTCTCTCTTTTTGTGTGTGTGTTTTTTTTTCTTTTGAGGTGGAGTCTTGCTCTGTCACCCAGGCTAAAGTACAGTTGTGCTATCTCGGTTCATTGCAACCTCTGCCTCCTGGGTTCAAGTGATTCTCCTGCCTCAGCCTCCCCAGTAGCTGAAATTACAGGGGTCTGCCACCACGCCTGTGTCATTTTTTGTAATTTATAGTAGAGACAGGGTTTCCCCATGTTGGCTAGACTGATCTCGAACTCCTGATCTCCACCCACCTCGGCCCCCCAAAGTGCTGGGATTACAGATGTGAGCCTCCTCTCCTCTACTCTCCTTCCCTCCCTTCTCCTCCCTACCTCCCCCCCTCCTCTCCTCTCCTGGGATCACTCTACCCTCCCCCAATCCCCACCTGCACTGCCCCTCCTTCTACCCAAGGCCATTCCTGCCACCTGCACTCTGGTTTTTTTTTTTTTTTTTTTGAGACAGAGCCTTGCTCTGTCGCCCAGGCTGGAATGCAGTGGCACGGTCTCGGCTCAATGCAGGCTCCGCCTCCTGGGTTCAAGTGATTCTCCTGCCTCAGCCTCCTGAGTAGCTGGGACTACAGGCATGCACCACCACAGGGGGCTAATTTTTGTATTTTTAGTAGAGACGGGGTTTCAACATGTTGGCCAGGCTGATCTTGAACTCAACCTCAAGTGACCCACCTGCCTTGGCCTTCCAAAGTGCTGGGATTACAGGCATGAGCCACAGCTCTTGGCCCTGGCCACCTGCATTCTGGATCCAGCTCTTCCTGTCTTCTCAGAGGAGCTGGACCCAGACCATCCACGGTCCCCTCTCTTATAAACATAGCTTCTCCCTTTCCCTGGATCCTTCTCACTGCCTCTGAAAAAGGCTCAAAGCCTCTCCCATTAAAAAGAAAGAAAAAGGACCCTTTTCACAAGATGGCGCCGAAAGCGAAGAAGGAAGCTCCTGCCCTTCCTAAAGCCAAAAAGGCTTTAAAGGCCAAGAAGGCAGTGTTGGCAGTGTTGAAAGGTGTCCACAGCCACAAAAAAAAGATCCGCAGGTCACCCACCTTCCGGCGGCCCGAGACACTGCGACTCCGGAGGCAGCCCAAGCATCCTCGGAAGAGCGCACCCAGGAGAAACAGACTGGACCACCATGCTGTCATCAAGTTTCCGCTGACCACCGAGTCTGCCGTGAAGAAGACAGAAGACAACGATACGCTTGTGTTCATTATGGATGTTAAAGCCAACAAGCACCAGATCCAACAGGCTGTGAAGAAGCTCTGTGACATTGATGTGGCCAAGGTCAGCACTCTGATTCGGCCTGATGGAGAGAAGAAGGCATACGTTCCACTGGCTCCTGATGACGATGCTTTGGATGTTGCCAACAAAATTGGGATCATCTAACCTGAGTCCAGCTGGCTAATTCTAAACATATGGCTATCTTTTCACCATTAAAAAAAAAAAGAAAGAAAAAGTGTCTAGGTATACGCTTGTAATCCCAGCACTTTGTGAGGCCCAGGTGGGTGGATTGCTTGAGCTCAGGAGTTTGAGACCAGTGCAATATGGCAAAAGCCCCACCGCTACAAAAAATACAGAAGAAATCAGCCGGGTGTGCTGATGCATACCTGTGGTCCCAGCTACTTGAGAGGCTGAAGTGGGAAGATTGCTTGAGCCCAGGAGGCTGAGGCTACAGTGAGCCGTCATAGCCCACTGCACTCCAGCCTGGGCGACAGAGCAAGACCCTGTCTCAAAAAGAAAAAAAAGCTCCTTACCATCTTCCAGCTGATATCAGCTTTATCTGTGTCAACACTCTCACATCCAACACTACCTAAAAGGTCTCCACGACCTTCCTTGCTACTGAGTCTTCTGCCAGTGTGACTTTCTGCTTCGCCACTGAAGCAGTTCTTACTGAGGTCACTGGCGACCTCCTTGTCGTTAAATTCAGCAGATGAGGCCGGGTGCTGTGGCTCACGCCTATACTCCCAGCACTTTGGGAGTATTTGATCTGGTGCTTGTTGGCTTTAACATCCCCCACCTCAGCCTCCCGTGTAGCTGGAGGCTACTCCGCCCAGGAGGCGGAGGTTGCAGTGAGCCGAGATCACGCCACTGCACTGCAGCCTGGGTGACAGTGAGACTCTGTTT
>NW_016107366.1:8745038-8755757 GCF_001604975.1 Cebus imitator | reverse complement strand
TGAGTAGCTGGGATTACAGGCACACACCACCATGCCCAGCTAATTTTTTGTATTTTTAGTAGAGACGGGGTTTCACCATGTTGACCAGGATGGTCTCGATCTGTTGACCTCGTGATCCACCCGCCTCGGCCTCCCAAAGTGCTGGGATTACAGGCTTGAGCCACCGCGCCCGGCCGAGACTCTGTTTCAAAATAATAATAAGAGTAATCATAGTAAATACTTAACATTTAGAATAAATAACCGTTTTATTTAGTTCATAATTCTGTGAGCCAGTTAGGTGATTATTCTGGTCTGGCCTGTGTATCTATGGTCAGCTAGTGATCCAGGGGTGCCTAGCACGGCCTCACTTACATGGCTAATGGCTGATGGGCTGTCAGCTGAGGCGTCTTCACGCTCCTCCCCATGGCCTCTCATCCTCCAGCAGGTTAGCTGGGGCTCATTTACAAGGTAGTCCTGTTATAAGTGAAGCAAGTGGGCAAGCTCCAGTGCACACCCGTTTATTTTTCTTTTCTTTTCTTTGAGACAGGGTCTCACTCTCTTGCCCAGGCTGGAGTGCAGTGGCACAATCTTGGCTCACTGTAACCCCTGCCTTCTGGGCTTCAGCAATTCTCTCCCTTCAGCTTCCTCAGTAGCTGGGACTACAGGCGTGCATCACCTTGCCTGGCAATGTTTTGTATTTTTTGTCCAGATGGGGTTTTACCATGTTGCCCAGGCTGGACACATACTTTTTTCAAGCCTTCATTTGCATCGTGTTTGCCAAAGTCCCTTTAGGCAAAGCAAGTTGCGTGGCCAGGCACAGCATTGGTGTGGAAGGGCACTGCAGAAGAGCATGGAAACAGAAAGAGGAGGATTCAAGGCCAGTTGCAATCTATTCTAGCTCCCTTGGAGAAGGGGAGTGAAAAGCATTCCTTCTCTGTAGGCCAGGGATGCCATGGGCCAGGGCAAGCTCCAGATAGCAATCCTTGGAAGAGGTGACTTGGGTTTTAGGACTTCCCTGCCCTCCAGGGCTGTGGCTCAGCCTTTGACCAGGACTGGGGGTGGCAGTCTGGATTCTGACCCCACCATCTTCCCCACATGGAGAAGGTTCAAGAGGTTGAGCAGCTAGAGGGAAGGGACTCCATGGCAGGGAGGAAGGTGTTCTGAACCCTGGCTCCTGTCACCTTTCAGCACACCTCAAAGTGATGAGCAATCTTAAGGATCCACCCCACTCCCACAGGCTTATCCTCACCTCCCAGCATCCCTTTGCTAGTGAAGGACTGAGTGGTTCTGAGGCTTACACCTCATCACCATGGTAGCTGGTGCCACTTGCTCCCCAAGGTCAATCAGGAGTCCCTGTCCTTCCCTTTCAGGGGGTGGCAGTGGCCTCAGCCTGTCTCTTCCACAGGTGGCTGCGCTGGAGCGGCAGATCTTTGACTTCCTGGGCTACCAGTGGGCTCCCATCCTAGCCAACTTCCTACACATCATGGCAGTCATCCTGGGCATCTTTGGCACCGTGCAGTACCGCTCCCGGTACCTCATCCTGGTACGGCTCACCTAGCCCCTTCCCAAGCCACCTCCTCTCCTCATCCCTGCTCACTCCACCCCTCTCTGCTCCTCAAAACCAGAAATGTCCCCCAATCCTGGCACACCAGTTTTGGCTCCACCCGAGACAAGATGGGGTGAATGTGCACATCCCAGTGCTTCTTTGCTCATAGGAGACAACGTTGTTTGTTTTTTTTTCCTGAAGAATTTTTTAGGGAAATAATCCAAATATAAACAAAATCGATCATGTAGTGAGTGTCTGGCATGTGCCACACATGCTGCTAAGTTTCACGTGCTTCATCTCATGTCTACAATAGCCCTTTGAGGTAGATCTTACCAGCTCCATTTTCCAGATGAGGAAACTGAAGCTCAGCAAGGTTGTGATTCTTCCTAAGGTCACACAGCTAACGGCAGGATTAGAGTGTCAGATCTACAGTGAAGGCTCCTGCCATGGCACCACATGGCCTCAGGAAGCTGAGGGGTGGGCGCAGGGACACAGGAGGGTGGCCTTTATCTTACTGAGTTTCTCAGGAAGCTTCAGGAAGCCTTGGCATTTGTCCCTCCTGCCCAATGTACATCAAGGATGTGGCCTGGAGCAGCTAGTGTGACTTTGAATTCAGTGCCTCTCTGCACTCCAGCCCCAGGAGTCTGGGTATCTCTCCTCCTCCCCAACAGCCTCTTCCCAAGTCCTGGTCCCTGATGGTCTCTGTCAAACTCCTGCTTTCAGATAGATTCACCCGTGTTCCCTGCTGTTCCTCAGTGACATCTTCACATGGCTGTCTTGAGGGAAAAGGCTTTTCACTAGATTTACTACACACAAGCGTGACACCTACAATCACAATGACATGCAATGTCACGCTGCCTCCATAGCCCACACACACTCATTCTAGGACTTCTCTCTGCACCTCCGCAGGCTCAGCTCTCAGAAGCCAGGTAAACAGCACTCTAACAAGACTCTCTCTCATCTGACATAAGAGAACCCTTCTCTCCAGTTCTCAGGAAAGCCCCAGGCACCACTGTCAGCAATACTGTCTGCCAGGCGACAGCCACTAGGATTGCAGACACAGGACTTGGGTAGAAGCATCCAGCTCTCGAACCTTCCGTCACCTCCTCTCCGGCTCACTGCCGTCAGTGGATTGCTGTTCTCCCCAGAAGTGGCCACATTCAGGATGAGGGAAAACTGAGGGGCCAAGGGGTCTTGGTGCTGCCCTAGCAATGCTGCTCCCAGTCCCTCCCCTCCCAGCCCTCTCCCTCCAGCCAGATGGAAAGATTGCTGGGGCAGATTGACCTGACCTGTGTCATTCAGGTACAATTTACAGGGCAAGGAAGGGAGGGAAGAAAGTGATAGAGTGAGGGCATCCAGGGTCCAGGTGGACTCCCTTTCCATCCTTGGGGCCTCGGTTCGGTATGCTCACCCCAGCCTTTCACCAGGCCCCATCCATGGTCCTGCCTCCACCTCCCCTGTTTCCCTTATACCCAGACTCCAGCCACAGCCACGTGAGATGATATCACACTCATACTCAGGCACAAAGCTGCAGGATACCCTCTTGTCTCTTTTGGGCTAAAGTTCCCAGCATCCACTGCCCTCCAGCCTGGGTGAGAGACTGAAATGTTGTCTCAAAAAAAAAAAAATTTTTTTTTGGCCGGGCGTGGTGGCTCATGCCTATAATCACAGCACTTTGGGAGGCCAAGGCGGGTGGATCACGAGGTCAGGAGTTCAAGACTAGCCTGGCCAACATAGTGAAACCCTGTCTCTACTAAAAATACAAAAAAATTACCCGGGTATGGTGGCACGTGCCTGTAGTCCCAGCTACTTGGGAGGCTGAGGCAGGAGAATCTCTTGAACCTGGGAGGCGGAGGTTGCAGTGAGCCAAGATTGAGCCACTGCACTCCAGCTTGGCGACAGAGCGAGACTCTGGTGGATGGGGATGGGAAGACTCTTTTTCTTTTTTTAAAAGATGGGTTTTCTGCATGTTGCCTAGGCTCAAGTGATCTGCCCACCTCAGCCTCCCAAAGTGCTGAAATTACAGATAACGAGCCACTGTGCCTGGCCCACTTCCTGTATTCTTAATAGGTTTCTCCAACAATTCTGTGCTAAGAACTGGCATTTCAGTGGTGAGCCAGGCAGGCAAAATCCTCGCCCTCTAGCAGTTTACCACCTGGGACATGTTTCTAAAAGTGTCATCTGAGTCAGAATCCCCTGGGGATTGCTTAAACAGCTCCTAAACAACATCCCTGGAAATTCAGAATCAGTAGGTCTAGAGGTAGGATCCAAGAACCTGCATTTTTAACAAACATCTTTGAGTGATTCCAGTATTCTAGAGACTGCTGGTCTAGAGGATGTTGTTAGCACAGTGCATGGGATTAGCTATCAGAGAACTCGGATTTGAGTGGCAGCCCTACCTCCTCCTAGCTGTGTGATCTTGGAAAGCTTAAACCTCCTTTCAGCCTTAAATTAGTTCTCTCTAAAGAGAGGACAGTGCCTACCTTGCAGGGCTGTTGTAAGAGCTGATGGGTGTGAAAATGATTTGTAAGGACTCTGTGCTCTCTGAGTGAGGTAATCGCTTTTTTTTTTTTTAAGACAGGGTTTCACCATGTTGGTCAGGCTGGTCTTGAACTCCTGACCTCAGGTGATCCGCCCGCCTTGGCCTCCAAAGTGCTTGGATTACAGGCGTGAGCCACCACGCACAGCCATGAGGTAATCTCACAATTTCCCCTGCCCAGGTCTCCTCATCCCTGAGCTCTGTCTCCACTGGCACTCCCCATCCCCCACTCCCCATGCCCCACGCTGATCCCACCTCTGCTTTCCCCAGTATGCAGCCTGGCTGGTGCTCTGGGTTGGCTGGAATGCGTTTATCATCTGCTTCTACTTGGAGGTTGGACAGCTGTCCCAGGTAAGCCTCAGGCCTGGCAGTGCCATAGGGCAGAGCCTGACCATTCCTATCCCCTGCCCCAAAGGTACTGTGGTATAGAATCAGAGCATCATGTCTTGAAGAGGCCTCCCTCTCTTTCCACACCCAAATAATCTGTGTGCCCCATTTCCCACCTACATGATTTATTTCTGGCCTCCTCCAACACAATAATGGAACAGATAAGTCTGAAGAACAGTCCATGTGAAGATGAGCTGGGGGTCCCAGTTGATCACAAGCTCAGTAAAAACCAATAGTATGTAGTGGCCCAGAAAGCTACTCTTAGGCCCCACTAATAAGTAGAGTATTCAGAGCAAGGGAAGTGAAAATGCCATGCGCTTTGTGCTGCTTAGACCACAAAGATTTGGGTCTAATTCTGATCAATATTTTTCAGAAGGGAAAGAGACTAGTTAGAGTTTGTTCAGGGAAGACTGAGCAGACCATGTCACATGGAGAACTGCTGAAGAAAGTAGGACTGTTTCGCTTGAATAAGAGCAAGCCCAGAGAGACACAACTTCTATTTTTAGATATAAAGGAGGCAAAATATGTGAGTACGAGCATTGGCTTTGTAGTTTGACCCTGCTAGATTCAAATCCCAGCTCTAAAACCTCCTAGCTGTGTTACCCTGGGCAAGTGGTGGATCCTCTCTGAGCTTCAGTTTCCTCATCTAGTAACTGGACATAATAGCAACTGCAACTTTATGTGGTTGCTGAAGGGATAAAAGAAGATGGCACATCTGAGTGCTTGGCCCCTGGTCGGCAGGCAGTGAGTATTTATCGGCTGAATGAGTGACTGCATGGATGAGCACATAGGTACACACCCTGGGTAAGAACTTCTGGTCTAGCCAGGCGCGGTGGCTCATGCCTGTAATACCAGCACTTTGGGAGGCTGAGGTGGGTGGATCACCTGAGGTCGGGAGTTTGAGACCAGCCTGACCGACATGGAGAAACCCCGTCTCTACTAAAAATACAAAATTAGCTAGGTGTGGTGGTGGGCGCCGTAATTCCAGCTATTCCGGAGGCTGAGACAGGAGAATCACTTGAACTCGGGAGGCAAAGGTTGCAATGAGCCGAGATCATACCATTGCACTCCAGCCTGGGCAACAAGAGCAAAACTCCATCCCCAAAAAAAAGAAAGAAAAAGAAAAATTTATGATCTAGGCCAGCCCCTTCTCCATTTAACAAATGGGGATATCGCCGGGCGCGGTGGCTCATGCCTGTAATCCCAGCACTTTGGGAGGCCGAGGCGGGTGGATCACGAGGTCAAGAGATCGAGACCATCCTGGTCAACATGGTGAAACCCCGTCTCTACTAAAAATACAGAAAATTAGCTGGGCATGGTGGCGCGTGCCTGTAATCCCAGCTACTCAGGAGGCTGAGGCAGGAGAATTGCCTGAACCCAGGAGGCGGAGGTTGCAGTGAGCCGATACCGTGCCATTGCACTCCAGCCTGGGTAACAAGAGCGAAGCTCTGTCTCAAAAAAAAAAACAAATGGGGATATCAAGACCCCAAATGAGGAGAGGTTCGCCCCCAGGGTCACACACAGCGGGAGCAAAGGAGAGACTGAATGGGCTGAGAAGGGGCCTCTATTGAGGATTTCACCAGTGGCTGGGAAATTGAACCCAGTAGCTGTTAGTGTTCCCTTCCGGCTCTGAAAATTCTGGGGTCCCTGAGTACACACCAGCCCCTTCCCATCTCAGTGACAAAAGAGTGAGGCCTGTGTGGTCATTAAGTGCCACCTGTTGGCCAAATGTGGACTTGCAGGTGTAGGCTCCCTGGATCAGATCCTTCACCAATCAACATAGAGTCTCCCTGGGCCAGGGCAGTAGCTCCCCTCTCCCTCTCCCTCATACTCAGTATCCCAGGCCCCTCTGCCCCCAGGACCGGGACTTCATCATGACCTTCAACACATCCCTGCACCGCTCCTGGTGGATGGAGAATGGGCCTGGCTGCCTGGTGACACCTGTTCTGAACTCCCGCCTGGCTCTGGAGGACCACCATGTCATCTCTGTCACTGGCTGCCTGCTTGACTATCCCTACATTGAAGCCCTCAGCAGTGCCCTGCAGATCTTCCTGGCAGTGAGTCCTTCTGTTCCCCACCCTACACACACTTTGTGATCCCTTTCTTTAGCTCTAGTTAAGAGGGGAGGAACCTAGGTCTTCAGCCTGTCTGTCCTTTTGTCTGGATCTGTTTCCATACCCTGTACCGCCTTCCCTCACCCCTGCCCCAGCCCCTATGCAGGGAGTGAACAGGTTTAGTGAACAGGATGAGGCATCAGACTGTGAATCAATCCTGGGTTTAAATACTCAATACACCCACTTCGTGACCTTGGACAAGTCACCTGCCTTCACCGAGCTTGTTTCCTTATTCACAAAGAGGAATGATACCACCAACCTCAGAGTTGTGAGAATAAGAAAGTGACCACAGCTGGGCGTGGTGCCTCACACCTGTGGTCCCAGTTACACAAGAGGCGGAGGCAGGAGGATTGCTTAGGCCCAGGAAACTGAAGCTGAAGTGAGCCATGACTGCACCACTGCACTCCAGCCTGGGTGACAGAGTGAGACCCTATCTGAAAGAAAGAAGGAAGGAAGGAAGGAAAAGGAAGGGCAGGCGCGGAAGAAAGCAAGCTCCGAGATAGAAGTCGTTCCTGTTTCTAGGCACTTTGTACTCACAAACTCCCATAACCGTCTTTCGTCTTAACAAGCTGTAAGGTATTGCCCAGGTCCAACTAGGAAAGCTGAGGCTCAAAGAGGTAAAAATAATTACTTGTCTCAAGTCACACTTTCAGAAGAGTTGGACCATGTATATCTGACTTTAAGGCGAAAGCATTTAACTTGAAGTTATTGTTTGCCTTCATCCTGGCACATGTCCTCCCTCGACAGTCAGGGCGTACAGGGCCCGGAAGGGGGTGGAGGAAGACGTTCCCACTCCTCCTTCCCTCCCTGACGTGTCACCCCCCACTCCCAGCTGTTCGGCTTCGTGTTCGCCTGCTACGTGAGCAAAGTGTTCCTGGAGGAGGAGGACAGCTGTGAGTAAGGCGCCCCTGGGGAAGCGGGGAATCTGGCGCTGTGCCTTCAGCACCGTGGACAGAGGCCCTGGACAGGCCGCGGCGGAAGGGAGCCCAGGGTCCACTACGGGTCCCTTCCCAGGGGAAGAGGCAGCTGGAGTGGGAGGCTCTGCATGGCCAGCCCTTTCCGGGATGGGCCCAGTGTCGGGCCCGCACCGCCTTCCCCAGCCTCGCCCCACCCGCATCGGAGGTCTTGCCTCCTTTAGAGGCCCGAGCCCCACCCCCAAGAGCATTCTCTCCTATAGGACCGCCCGGCCTTCCGGGCTCTAGCCTCAAGTATTGGGCCTGACCCTCCGCTGGCACGGCCCCGCTACCTCCAGACCCCCCAGAGGCCCAACCCTCAGGGTCCAGCCGGAGCCCAGCCCCAGGCCTCTGGAACCGGGCCTGACCCTCGCCGCTCCCCTCCCCATGGCTTATCTGGCTCCGCTTCCAGGGTGGGGTCCTGCCCCAAATTCCTCCCCTTTAGAACCCCACCTCCCTCTCCTCGCCCCGGCCGCCCATCCCTAACACGCGCCGCCCCGCTTCCGCAGTTGACTTCATCGGCGGCTTTGACTCCTACGGATACCAGGCGCCCCAGAAGACGTCGCATTTACAGCTGCAGCCTCTGTACACGTGGGTTGCGGCGCCCCGCTGGCTGGGGAGGCCCGGGCGTTGGGGTTGCGGAAAGGAGGGGACGGAAGAGTGGGCAGGGCAGCCCGGTCTCCCCTCCCCCATACTTTTGGGGCCCACTGTCCCTAACCTGCCTTTGTTTCCTGCAGGTCGGGGTAGCCTCTGCCCAGCGCCCACCCCGGTGCCTCGCCCTGGGCTGCTGGACTGACTGCGGCTGCCGCGAGCTCGGGCCAAGGAGCAGGCGCGCCCCCTGGTGGCCCGCGCGCCCATTGCCGCCTGCGCCCGCCCCGGGTCTGCCGCCGGAGACGCGGACTTGGTCTTGGACTTGGACTTGTCTCTTCACAGCCCAGACTTCGGAGGAGTGGGGCGGGGCGGGGGAGGGGCACCGCGAGTTTTTTGGTTTTTGCTTTTTGTTTGTTTGTTTTAATCTCAACCTTGGCGTGAGCTGGGGTCTTCCTCCCTCTCCAGCCTCTCCCTTTCCCTCTTCACCCAGCACACTGCCCCCCTGTGCAAAAGCCGCAGGACATCAGACCCATCCCATCCCACCACACCACTCACCAGCTCTGGGAAAGCGACTGTGAACCAGGAGCAGGAGTCCTGGGTTCTAATAGCAGGCCCATCACTGGCTGTGACATCTAGCAAAACCCTTACACTCTCTGGGCCTCAGTTTCCCCACCTCAAGTAATCCCTTAGCAAATGGACTCTTTTAGACTTCTCATTTCACTCAATTCCCTGAGCCAGACTGGGATTAAAATTCCCATTTTGCAGTACATGGAAACTGAGGCCCAGAGATGTGATTTGCTTGAGGCCACACAGCTAGATTTCTGGTGGAAGTATACTTTCTGCAGTTTCTGACTGTAAAACCAAGTGTCTGCTCTCTGAGTTCCATTTCCAACCCCTCTCCAGCTTAGACCCATGTGGCCACCATAATCACACACCACCTCCACCATTTGCCAATGCCTCTCTTAAAGCAATATACCCGTTCGTTCTCTTATTGGGAACTGGATGGACAGAGCCCTAAATTCAGCCCCACCCACAGAGAAGCCTTCCTATGCTCAGCCTCTGTCCACCCTTGGCAAACCTTTTAAACTCTCTCCTCCAGGAAAGTGGGGCCCCAACTCAGTCACCCCATCCCCTTCCAGGTCCCCAAGCCTGGGTCTGTTGTATCCTCCTCCTCTCCACAACTCCAGTCCCCCTGACGGCTCCATCCACCTCACCAGTTGGAAGGCTTGTGGTTCCAGAGAGGAGCAAGGCTGGTCAGTGCTGCCTAGACACTAGTGTTTACAGATCACCAGCGTTTACGACCAATCCAATGACCAGAAGCCTCCTCTCGCAAGCCCAGAAGGAGTTCTGAAGGTACAGATGGGGGTGTGAGTAATGTGGGGTTCAGGATTGCCAGCACCCTCACCCTTCCTTGGGAACAACTATAGGCGAGGACACTTTTTCCCCCACCTCCCTCTACAGACGCTCCTGAGGACCCTGCATCCCATGTCCTGCCTGGTGTGTCCACAGGTGAGAGGATCAGGCCTCAGCATTCCAATCTGTGAGAGAGGCGTGGCCCTGGGTTAGAAAGGAGAGCAGGAGGCATAGAGGGACACCCAGATGGTTCAGATGGTTTGCACACCTGAGCCTGTCTGTGGTGACCACTCCTTTCCTTGCCCACTACCCTCCAATCTATTCCCTACTCTCTAAGGCCAAAATATCCTGAGCAAGGCTGGCAACCTCACCCCACCATCCCATCTGCAATTAGCCAGCCCCAGGAGTTCTGGCCCCCACAGGCATGGAGCTCCCAGCTGGTGGGCACAGCTCCAGAGTGGGGCAGCTCCCTCAGGCTAAGCTGCTGCCCTCCGCTGGGCCACCCCTGCCTCCAGCCCTCCCTTCTTTCACCCCTACTTCCCCAGGCCCCTTTCTACTCAACGGGTGTAGCCACTGGTGCTTTGAAGCCTTTTGTTTTTATAAGACGGTTTTTGCAAGGGGACCAGGTTCTCTTTTCACTGGAACCTTGCAAGGAGGGGATGCTCTCCTGGTTTCTGTGCAGGTGGGTTGATTAAAGATGGTGTTTTCTTCTCTATCTTCCTGTCCTCCTGTTGGGCTGTAGAACTTTCTAAGTGAGAAGTCCCTGCATGAAGGCAGGCAGGGATGATTTGATGTTGATGTTATCAGATGTTCTTGGGTGGCTGGGCACGGTGGCTCACGCTTGTAATCTCGACACTTTGGGAGGCCAAGGCAAATGTATCACGTGAGGTCAGGAGTTCGAGGCCAGCCTGGCCAAGGTGGTAAAACCCTGTCTCTACTAAAAATACAAAAATTAGCCAGGGATGGTAGGGGCACCTGTAATCCCAGCTACCTGGGAGGCTGAGGCATGACAATCACTTGAACCCAGGAGGCAGAGGTGCAGTGAGCTGAGATGGTGCCACTCTACTCCAGCCTGGGTGATAGAGAGAGTGAGACTCTGTCTCAAAAAAAAAAAAGAAAAGAAAAGAAAAGAAATCCCGGCCGGGTGCGGTGGCTCAAGCCTGTAATCCCAGCACTTTGGGAGGCCGAGGCGGGTGGATCACGAGGTCAAGAGATCGAGACCATCCTGGTCAACATGGTGAAACCCCGTCTCTACTA